>NW_026067920.1:20939519-20976683 GCF_014885135.2 Alexandromys fortis
CTCTGTGGCTTTGGAGTCTGTCCTGGAACTAGCTCTGTAGACCAGGCTGGTCTCGAACTCACAGAGATTCGCCTGCCTCTGCCTCCCAAGTGCTGGGATTAAAGGCGTGCGCCACCACTGCCCAGCCAGAACCTAACTTTTTAAACCCTCAGCTATTCTGACAGCCTCAGGAAGTCTGCGGCCTGATTTCTCTCAGTGTGTCAACTCAACTAAAACTTTCGGTTTGTGGAGACTATGGGGTCCTCTGTGCCACATATTTAAAACCTTGACTTTCTGAAGCTGGACAGACGGACAAATGGTTTAGCATTTAAAGAGCAGGTACTGGGCTGGAGAGATGGCTCAGTGGTTAAGAGTATTGCCTGCTCTTCCAAAGGTCCTGAGTTCAATTCCCAGCAACCACATGGTGGCTCACAACCATCTGTAATGACGTCTGGTGCCCTCTTCTGGCCTGCAGACATACACAGAGACAGAATATTGTATACATAATAAACAAACAAACAAACAAATAAATATTTAAAGAGCAGGTACTGCTCTTGTAATGACCCAGGTTCAGTTCCCAGCACCCATGCTGAGCAACTCACAGCTGCCTGTAACTTCAGCTCCAGGGAATCCAACACCTTCTTCTGGTCTCCTGGAGCACTTATAATCACATAAACATACCTGTACACACAGTTAAAAATAAAATTAACCTTATAAGTAAGTTAAAATAAAAACTCAAATGTCCTAAAACTAACTCAAGAGCCCAATACCTAGAGAGTAGGTAGGTGGGAACTTATCCCCCCCCCATACACACACAGACAGGGTCTCACTGTAGCTCTGGTTGTCCCGGGACCTCGCCCCCCAATCTCACTGCTCCAGAGTCTTTGTTCTCACTCTGCAGGACACACACGTGTGCATGTGAACTTGCTCTGTGAAGCGCTCAATACACCTTGATGGTGCCTGGGCACACATAATCACACACTGTCCCTTGTCATCTGGGCTCGATGCCATCATTTGCTGGGCTCTGAACTTCCTAGGAAGGCATCAGTGGAACCTGGGGTCTTCACTGTCAACTCTGAAGGGCTGGGGCTGGGAGAGAGCATGAAAACGCTGAGCACACAGGGCACCTCCTGAAGACGCACACCCAGCCCGTCTTCACCTGTTCCACGCTCTCGTCCCAGTTCTTAGGAATGTCTTCCCCTTGGGCCATCATGAGTTGACTCCGTTTGGGAACCAAACAGAAGTGCTCTAATCCAAAGTAAAGAGAAATTATAGTGTCAGGATCCCTTACCAAAAAGGTTAGGGACTTTTTAGTTTGTCCCTAATGTTTGGATTTCAAAGTAGCTCAGATTTTTGGAGTATCTGAATAGGCTTTATCAGTTGATCCAAAATGCTCCAAAATAAAAACTTTTTTTCAACAATCCCAACTGCTTTGAGACAGGATGATCACTTGGACTCAGGAGTTCAGGCTCAGTCTTGGCAACAGAGCAAGACAAAAATTCTCTTTTAAAAGTTTCAAAATTCAGAGTGTTTTGAAATTGTAATCTGCTCAGCCTTTGTTGGAATGAAGCCGTCTTTCATTCTTCACTCACCAAGGATTTTACTGCACACTTATCTGGGGTTTCTATTGCTAGTGGTGCACGCCTTTAATCCCAGCTCTTGGGAGGCAGAGACAGGTGGATCTCTGGTGTGGGAGAATTATCTGTATTCTGTCAATTATGTTTTAAATAAACATTGATTGGCCAGTAGCCAGGCAGGAAGTATAGACGGGACAACCAGACAGGAAGTAGAGGTGGGTCAAGGAGGACAGGAGAATTCTAGGAAGAGGGAAGCCCATTTTCTCTGTAGTTGTGAGCCCACCACAGAGGAAGCAAGATGTGACTGTCCCGCTGAAAAAGGTACTGAACCATGTGGCTAGCACAGACAAGAATAATGGGCTAATATAAGTTATAAGAGTTAATAAGAAGCCTGAGCTAATGGGCCAATCAGTTTATAACCAATGTAGACCTCTGTGTGATTTCTTTGGGTCTTAATGATTGCGGGAACTGGGCAGGAAAGAAACCCGACAACAGATCTCTGTGAGTTCAGGGCCAGCCTGGTCTACAAAGTGAGTTCCAAGACAGGCTCCAAAGCTACAGAGAAACCCTGTCTCAAAAAAAAAAAAATCAAAATAAGAAACAAACAACAACAACAACAAAAACCCCAAAACCACCCCCCCCAAAAAAAAGGAAAAGGAAAAAAAACACGACCATGACCACTATGACAGAAAGCAACTTGGGGAGGTCACCTCACCTTACAGTTCATAGTCCATCACTGAAGGAAGTGCAGGCAGGAACCTGCAGGCAGAAACTGGAACAGAAGCTATGGAGGAGTGCTCCTCATTGACTTGTTCTCTAAGGCTTGCTCAGCCTGCAATCTTGTATCAGCATTTGTACAGAGGTGGCCCCACCCACAATGGGCTGGGCCCTCCCACATCAATCACTAACAATGGAAACTGAAGATTTGCCTACAGGCCAGTCACAAAGGAGACGGGTTCTTAATTGAGAGTCCCTCTTCTCAAACAACTCTTGCTTGTGTCTAGCTGACATAAAACTAGCATACCATGCCAAGCCCTGGGTTAAATATTAGAGCCACTGGGTTTAAAATTAAACACGGATGCAGGCTCGGGAAGAGCAGAAAGGGTGGAATTAAAACAGTCTCAGAAGGGCTCATGTTTTCCCCACAGTGTCTATGAAAGGGCCGTGTGAGGGCTCACGTTTTTTGAGGGAAAGAGTTCCTTCACTGCAATGCTCTGTCAGGGGCATCCCCAGGTATGAGTTCTGAAATCCTTTTAACACAGGCCCTAGACCCGGCCAGCTGTGTTCTGCACACGGCTCAGTGACCACTGCTATTTACAGACGAGACACAGAAGCCGAGAAGCGACATTCGCGTCCAGGCACCACAGGAAGACATGCCGCCAGCAGCTATCCTCGGGTTCTGTCTGACTTCAGTGACAGACAGTGAGCCTGTGGCAGCAAGCTGTTCCCAGTTCTAGACAGGCAGGCTTCCACGTGGGAACCAGAAAACCCTACGAGGCTGCTTCACCAATGCCTCCACGGGCATGCAAATGCCAGGTGCCACCAGCGTCGCGGGCAATGTGGGTCTGCCAGTGCCAGCAGTAAAGGCGGTGTTGGTGGCCTCAACAGTCATGAGAGGTAGCCATGCATCACCCTGTGAGCATTAGGTGAACTAGGCATTGCCTCAGTACTTACTATGGGTTAATTTACTAAAAATGTACGACTCAGCAATAACCTCGGGAGGAGGAAAGTGTAGGCGTGGCTGACATCTTCCTATCCTGCGGTGTGAGCCTTAGCCTTTAACGCGGAGCCATCTCTCCAGACTACAGCTGCCGTCCTCCACAGCTCCTTCCTACAAGAGCTGAAATCTTGTCGCTCAGCCCTGCGTCTGGCCTGGCCTTGTAACTCGTTGGACCCCTGAGCATGTGTCAGTTCCAAACCTGGGGTTCATAATGTCCAAGCTAGCTTTTGTACTTCCATCCGTGGACTCTCGCCACGGGAAGAAGCCTGAGATAGACCAGCCTGCTGCCCAGGGCTGATGTGGCCCAGCCACCCTTTCACTTCAGACGACAGCTCGCCAAGCACCAGATGTGTCCTGCCAGCTCACCATGTACACATCAGCAAGCAGAAGCAGAGCCAGGCTGGCAGGCCACCAGCTGGCCCACAGACTCCGAAGGGAAGGCACGTTTATTGCTTGAAGCCACAGAGTTTAAGCCCCTGGGTGGCCTGCTGTGTGGCAATATGTAACTGATAAAGACAGGAAACACCTTCAAGGAGAAGGAAGGTGTGAAGATGGAGAATTTTTCAGCAAACATGGTGGATAAAGAAGAACCTTAGGCTGGGAAAAGTGGGGCTCAAAGGGAAGGTGGGGGAAAGCAGCCTGAGGAACGGAGAGAAATTCCAGGTAGAGAGAGAGGAAGTTGAGGGGGAGACACACAGGACATGACAAGGTGGGGGACACTACTGGCGTGGAAAGAGAGCCTCAGCCAACACAGTGTCTGCCTCCTGGCAGACGGCTGCAGGGCTCTGGGCTATGACCAACGCAGATTGGTTCCAGACTCCCCCCGCCCCCTCCCCCGGAGAGTCTACTTTTCACCGACCGAGCTTGAGAAAAAAGGGAGAAATGTGTAGGCAACACAAGGGACAAGCAAACTCAAAGCCAGCACAGAAAGGAGAGGGTGGCCAGAGGGCGGGGACCTTCAAATCGCGCGGGTATTTGAAGTAGGAAGAAGGGTAAACATTGCTGTCAAGTCATCACCGCAGAGCACCCGCCTGGAATACAAGCGGCTTCAGGGGATGGAGGGGAAGGACGGCTTCAGCACAGGGAGTCCAGGCCAGCCCAGGCAACACAGCAGGCCACCTGCATTTAAGAAGAAATCAAACTGCAGACACGGTGTGGTGCTGTGCCAGTAAGATTTCAGGCATCCGTTGAAAATGGAACAAGGCGCCGGGCATGGCGGCACACACCATTAATCCCAGCACTCGGGAGGCAGAGGCAGGCGGATCTCTGGGAGTTCGAAGCCAGCCTGGTCTACAAGAGCTAGTTCCGGGACGGGCACCAAAGCTACAGAGAAACCCTGTCTCGAAAAACAAAAACAAAAAAAATTAAAAAAGAAAATGGAGCCAGGGCTTTCCTTTGGGAAGGCCCCTTTCTTGACCCTTGGCATTTCCTAAAACTGAAAGGACACTTTCCACGTCCCCCTCCCTGGCCATCCCCACCCCCAGCAGCTGTTGTAGTGTTTCTCCACTGGCCCCAGGTGACTGCACAGGCTCTCCTGGCTCTGAGCGCAGGGCTAGGCCTGCCAGGCTCGTAATGCCTCCCGAGGCCGCCAGAGGGCGCTGAGCCGCCGCCTTGGGGAGAGGCTGGCCCGGTATTTGTGTATTTGTGTGCATGTGTGTGTGAGTGCGTGTGTGTGTTCGTACGTGTGTGTGCGTGTTATTTAAAAGTAGCGTCTGCAGCTCGAGCACCTTCCCCTGCACGTTTCAGCCGGAGTGGGGTGAGGTTAACTCTAACGTGGGCCGCGCAGGGTTTGCGCCCCAACGCAGATTGGTTCCAGGCTCCCCCCCCCCCCCCCCCCCGCACGTCCCCCCCCCTCCACCAGATTGCTCCAGCCTCACACCATGGAAGTTATCCGGACCTCGAAACCCGATGGCCTCTGGGAGTTCTCTGGGGACATTCTGGGGAGTGTCCGATTCGAAACTTGTTTCGGTTCTTAAAAATAGAAACAAAACCGGTCGCGGTGGCGCACGCCTTTAAACCCTGTACTCCGGAGGCCAAGGCAGGTAGATCGCTGAGTTCGAGGCCAGCCCGGACAACAACACGGGGACAGAGAGAGAACCCTACGGGACAGAAACAAATCCAAACCTCATTAGCCTGGTGAGATGTCTCAGTCATTATTCTCCCGCAGGAAGCTGCTGCACGTCGGAGCCTCCTGGGATTGGCAGAGTTAAAAATCCTTCAACCCAGGATGCTGTAGGCCTTTTGTTCAACCCTGACAATGGAATTAGGAATTGGGTGGAGGGGGCTGGGAAGGCAAGGAGCTGTGGTCGGGATGCGTCCTAAGGATGCGGGTCTGGAGAAGCCCGTGTTGAGTCACCAGGTGCCTAAAAAGGATGCGGCCCCGCGTGTGAGCCGAGCCGGTGTGTGCTGCGCGCTGCGGAGGGCTGGAACGCTGGGCTACCAGGCTAACCCGTGTGTGAGAGTGCCTGCTGCGCGTTCAGTAAGTCCTTAATTACCTAGGGAGACCTTCGGAAGCAGGAACTCAGTATTGGTCCCTAAAAGGTTGGGTAATGGATTTTCCTTACATCTGAAATCCAAGGGGACCAATCCCTGGTTCCCCATGGATCTCAGGCTCTTCTGAATGTCTTTGTCTTCTAAAACCCTGGGCTCCCATGAGAGAGCACTTAGTTAAGGACACAGAGATGGGTACCCTTCCACCTATCAATCATCCTGAAACCATTGTTAGGAATTTCCTGCTCCTTCATCAGACCTCAGCAGCACTGTGAACAGACCAGGAGGGATGTTCATTTTGTCTTCCGCGTTTTACCCCGCCCACTCTCCTGTCCACAGCTTGCCCCTGGGATACAGGGAAGTCTCTGGCTTCCCTCTCCTGTCCTGCAGCAGCCATCCTGAGACACTCAGCCCATCTTCACAGTTGGGTTTGGTGTTCCTTCTCCAGTCAGTATAGTGGCGCATGCCTCTAATCCCAGAGTGAGCGTCTGGGATACGCAGCAAAACCCTGGAGAAGGGGGCGGGGCAGGGGAAGGTGGACAGGCAGTGCTGGTTTAGGAGCTGCCTCCTGGAAAGGTGGGACTTAGGAACTTACCAGCTGTTTGTTGTGATGAAGTTAAAAGGTAGTTCCATGAACAGTTAAATTTCATACAAAAGCAAAATTCAACTATGGGATCTAACAACAACAATAACAAAAAACAAAAACAACAAAAAAGAACTTACCAGCAAAAAGGGACAGAGAATAGCCCTGAAGACAAATGCTCCAAAAGAAGGCAGAGCACACATCCGGAGGCAGAATTTAGCAGAGTGGAGAAAGCAGCCCCCCCAGGGGCCTGAGGATCAAGCCTTGCAGGCTTTTAGATTGTGGGGTGTCATCTGAATGCGGTGGCTGACCCTGTAGTTCCAGGCTAGGTCAGAGTCAGGTTCTCCCAGTTTCTCAGCTTCTTATCCAAAGAACCAATCCAGGCTTGGCTTAACCCCTTACCCACACAGCCTCCTGGTTGACTCCAATCCCAGTACTTGGGAGGCAGGGGCAGAAAGGTCAGGAGTTCAAGGCCATCCTCACCAAAAAAAATGACTGAGGAGACGAGGGAGAACTCAGAGACAACCAAGGACCCTAACAAGAAGAGGGAGTGGGCAATGGCTAGTGACTTGTCTTCTGAAGGAGCCGGGTTTTGTTTTGTTTTGTTTTCAAGACAGGGTTTCTCTGTAGCTTCGGAGCCTGTCCTGGAACTAGCTCTTGTAGACCAGGCTGGCCTCGAACTCACAGAGATCCCCCTGCCTCTGCCTCCCGAGTGCTGGGATTAAAGGCGTGTGCCCCCATCGTGCGGCTCCAGGGTTATTTTATTTAAAGGTTTTTAATTTTGTACCAGGCAGTGGTGAGGGAAACCTTTAATCCCAACCCTTGGGAAGCAGAGGCAGGTGGATCTCAGTGAGTTCAAGGCCAGTCTGGACTATAGAGTGATTTCCAGGATAACCAGGACTACATAGAGAACCCCTGTCTCAGAAAAAAAAAAAAACACAAATTAATTTGTTTATTTATTTACTTTTGAAGGCAGATCTTGCTATGTTGTGCAAGGTTAGTATCAGTTACTATCAGGCATGAGTTTTATGACATCCGGCTTCAGTTTTAAAAATGAACTTAATATGTTAGAGCATTCCTAAGTAGTAGACAGTACAAAGATTTATTCTATTCCCCTGGCTTTGGCACATTGCTCCCCCATTGTCACCACAAGACAGCACATTTGATGAGCCTACTGAGGCACATTACTATAAACTGGCATAAATAAAATCTTGGCTCTCTCTCTCTCTCTCTCTCTCTCTCTCTCTCTCTCTAGTACAGGTGGGCTGGAACCCATATATAGCTGAAGATGACCTTGGACTTCTGACCTCCAGCTCACTTTTCTTCTTTATTCCTGATGTTGCATCTTATTCCTTGCTGAAAATAGGTTTTCTGTTCCCGCTCCATAAGATTCTTCACCAACGCAGTAAGCCAGACCAAGTCAAACTGCAAAGAATAACAACAGGTCTATATGAGCAGAGCAACTCCTGGGCAGGTTCTCCGGTCCCAGAGATTGAAGCCAGTGAAGCCACACCGCTGAACTAAAGCAGGGGGACTTTACAGGTTGTAGGCCAGGAGCGATGATGTGTCCTACACAAGCTGGCTTTGTGCCCAGGTACGGTAGGCGGGGACTTGGACAGCTGGCAGTTTCAGGGGAGGAAGGTGCAGTGGCCATCAAAAATTCAAAACTGGACTTTTTGGGGTGCCTTTCCTTTGTTTGGAGACTCTCTGAGAGGCTGGGTTTGGGGGGGGGAAGGTGTTTTCTGGATTGCACAGGGGCAAGCTGGCGGCTCCAACCAAACAACGGACAATGGCAGGTGCCCTGTTATGCTACGTGCTAGGTAGTTTAACGGCCCTAGGGGGCCAGGATTTGGACCGATATACTGGGGTCCAAGGTGTGTGGCCTAGGGATTCTCTCTTGGTGAGGACTGTGAAGACACTGTTCTCCTCAAGGGCTAGCAGACTTTGGACAGAAGGAAGTGTGTGTGTGTGTGTGGGGGGGGTCTTGTCAGAGGTCAAGTCTTACACAAGGCACAGGATGGTTGGAGATGCTCACTCAGCAGTGGGCTGGGGAGCAGTGCTGAGGAGAAGGCTTCAGGGCTGAAGGGACTGCATGCCTGCCTATTGTACCTGTGCAGGTCTGACCGAGCTCTTGCCTGCTAAGTGGGATACAAACGCGACCTGGCTTCCCCTCAGCAACCAGCTGTCTGTCACCAGCAACAGCAGTGCAATCCTGGACTGAGGGGCCACAGGACCAGAATTGGAGTCTAGGGTCTGCAGATGGGTGCTAGGGGCAGGGGGCTCTCGTCCCCTCACCCAGCTCTAGGCAGCACCCAAGGGTTGTGGGTGCACATCTTCCGTGACCCGCTGCTTTTGTGCTCACAGACCCGTGAGCCTCCAAACTAAGGAAACTCCCTGGGTACCAAGTGTCTAAGGAGGCACTTCATCTTCATAGTGCTCAGGTCAGTTAGTTGTTGGGCTTGGGCACTCCTGTGATAAGGAGGCCGAATCTACAGACTGACATTGAAGGATGGAAGGCAGCCTTTGACCTACGTTGTCTTCCAAACACTCACTGAAGTGAGAACCGTCAGAGACCCTTCACCTCCATCCTCAACTCTCCCAACTCCTCCTGATCACACACACACACACACACACACACACACACACACACACACACACACACAACCTCTTTTCCTCTCTAGTCACTGCACACTGGTGACAGTCATTCTTCTTAGGCTCCAAATACCCGTGTATTTTTCTGTATGTAGGCCATGACACCCGAGACCAAGCAGAGCTCTGGTCATGCCTTACACTCTCAAGGAGAGCAGGATGCCTTCACCAGGGCCCACTGCTGTCAGCGCAGCCTTCTCCTCAGGTGGCGGCAGGGCGTGGACCACCTCTGGTGATGAGGACACACTGGGGGACCCCGAGTTCTTTGCTTCTGTGTTCATGGCCTAAACTGGTTGTCAGCTGGTTCCTGCCCGTGGCTCAGACTCCTTCGCAGCTCTGGGTAACCATGCCACCAAAACAAAGTGCAGGTTCTTTCCTGACCCTTGGACTCCGAGGCCTGGAGAACTGCTAAGTCAGGAAGTGCCCGGGGAATCCAGGAAAGAGTCTCTTTGCAGGCAGAGCATGAAGCTGGGCGTGGGGGTGTGTGTGGAAGGAAGGAGTCCCTAGGCAGGCAGAGCTTGAGGCCCCCTGTGCTGCAGGACAGCTGAATCCTTTTGGTTCCAGATCTTTCCAGCCCTGCCAAGCCCTGCAAAGTTCTATGAGGGGAACACCAGGTGCTGAGCTGGTCCCAGTCTGAACTGGAAGTCAAGGGCGGGGCTGTTTAAGGCTGGCAGTCGGCTCCCTGATAGGTCTAGGAGACAGCTAGTATCCTCTCAGCCAGTGCCAGGCCAGCGCCGCCGTTGACCCTGCACGCACTGAAGAGAAGGCTGGACACAGGACTGAGGGGGAACTCAGAAGCAGCTCCCTCGCACACGCCAGGACAGCCACACACAGGGCCTCCTCTGCTGGCCATGCAGGATGGGCCAGGCTGGCAGGGAAGCCTGAGAGACTGGCACCCAGTGCAGGGATAGGGCGGCTGCAAATGAAACACAGACCTTGAGCACACAGGCAGGCGGGCGGGCAGGCAGGCGGGCAGGCTCACCCAGAGCCAAGAAATCCTGGCTAAAAGCTAAACTACAGAGCGAGGAAAAGCACCGGGCAATACTTGAAACCAAGCAAGCCCCCTGCAAATGTTGGATTGCTGACAGCCAAGGAGCCAAGCCAAAGATTTTTTTCCTGCTGGCCTAAACGCAAAAGCCGAGGACTCAGGGGAGGTGGGAGAGTGGCCTGAGAGGAACTCTGAAAGTAGAGAGAGGTCTCGAAGCCAGAAAATGGTCATCCAACTCAGACCCCAGCGCTCGCACACGGCAAGTGTGTGTGTGTGGGGGACCCTTGACTTCACACACCTTCAAGGCCACACTATCCTGCCAGGCGCTCCCGTGAGGGGGCCTAAGGCAACGTGATGTTTCCAACACTCCCGGGGCCTGGCTGCAGGGCCCAGCTTCCATCTGAGGTACGGTAGTGTGTGAAGAAGTGGTTGAAGATATCTAACCCAAGCTGTGGAGGGACCCGCTATTATGATCTGGGGCCTGGCCTGTCAGCTGGGTACCCGATCATTTTAAGAGACAAGCCCCGCCTACTCCCAACCCCTCCCTTTCCACGTTCCTGCTTCCTCCAGCCTGTACATTCTCTTTCTTTTCATCCCTCTTTTGAAGTGGTAAAGTTCTCTCTCTCTCTCTCTCTCTCTCTCTCTCTCTCTCTCTCTCTCCTTCCTCCTTTTCCTCTTTCCCTTCCATAACCCACTAACTAAACTCTATACCCAAAGTCTCTGTCTGTGTCTGACAGAGTGTGTCTTTCTGTCTCCCACCCGCCTAGGGGACCCGCGGAGGCCTCGGATCACCCACCGCTGCCCTGCCAAGGCCTCGGGTGACCCCCACTAGCGTATCTTTAGAAAGAATAACACAGGCCCCCTGAAACAAACTTGTTCATTACACCTCGGATGTGGCTTGCTTCGCTTTTTGGTTAGATCTCGTTTACTCGTTGATATTAGGGATGGTTCCTGTGGCGTCACATATGCTAAGCATACCTTCTTACGAAGCTTCCCTCTTAGTGCCCGGCTGCCTTATCCCAAATGCATGTGCACAGTAGTGCACTATGGGTAAAATGTATGAACACACAAAGGAGTGTTCTTTTTCATATCACTTGCTGTCTCAAGAGGGAGGTTACTTTTTTGAAGTTCTAAAATTAAGCTGGACATGATGGCTTCCATCGGTAATCCTACCACTTGGAAGATAGAGGCAGGAGAACCAGGAGTTCAGGGACAGCCTTGGCTGTCTCAAAAAATAAATATAAATAAATAAGTTCTAGCGGGGGTGGGGGGGTGGGGGGGTAGTGGCACACGCCTTTAATCTTAGCACTCGGGAAGCAGAGGCAGGTAGATCTCTGTGAGTTCGAGGCCAGCCTGGTCTACAAGAGCTAGTTCCAGGACAGGCTCCAAAGCTACAGAGAAACCCTGTCTCAGAAAACAAACAAACAGAACAAAACAACAACAACAAAAAAGGAATCCTCCCTGAGAATAGACTCGATGCCACGATCCTCTTTATTTTTTGCCAGACTTGAAGAAAAAGACAAAAGAAATATGCAACAATATGACAGCTTTTTAAGAATAATAGAAAGAAGAAAAATCTTCAGAATATAAGAGTGGGACACTCTATAAAAAGGAATTTGGGCAAAAGATAGAAACGAGGGGTCAAAGGTCATCCGTCACTTGCCTCGATGAAGGCGCTGACGCCATTTGAAACTATTTCCTATACACACACGGAGCAATGTTTTTACACGAGATGGAGTTGTTAGAATGAGGGACTGGGGGCAGCTCAGGACAGCAGTGCTTGTCACAGGAGTCCAGCACTGGAGAAAGGCCTTTCTTCCTGACATTCTTCCTGAAGGTGACCTTGAGCTTGCCAGGGTGTGCCCCTCATCCCACAGAGGATCGGTGTTGTCAGCCTGGCAGAATCTAGAATCAGCTGGGAACTGGGCCTCTGGGCATCCATGTGAGGAATCCTCTGGATTCCGTTAATTGGTGTGGGGAGCTCTGAATTAATTGTGGGTAGCACCTGTGTAAGTAGAGCAAGTGAGCTGAGCGCTAGTGTGCACCTTTGCACGCCTTTCCTGGTTGTGGATGTGATGTGGCTAGCTCCCTCAGGACCAAGCCACTGACTTCCCTCCTACGATAGAGTCTAACCTGGCACCTGAGCCAAAATCCATCCTTTCTCTCTTAAAACAGGAAGACAGTGATGAATGTCCATGATCACCTAGATCTCTCCTTTTCATGTGGTCCAGAACCCAAGTCCAGGACAGTGCTCTCCACTTTGGGTGGGCTCTCCCTAAGGAGGGTGGGCAGGGAACTACCTTCGAATGTCTACGTTGTCTTGGACTTTAGATAGAGTGACCTTGGTCAGAAAAGACAAACCACTGGGCTGGGCATGTAACTCAGTGGTAATGTGCTTAAGTAGATACGAGGCCCTAGGTTCAGTCTTCAGTATTGTGAATATAGGATGGGGGGGGATGAGAGGAGAGGGGAGGGGAGGGGAGGGGAGGGAAAGAGAGGAGGGAAGGGGAGGGAAGAGGAGAGGAGAGGGGAGGAGAGGGGAGGGGAGAAGGGAAGGGAAGGGAAGAGGAGAAGAGAGGAGAGGAAAGAAGAGGAGACTAGAGAAGGGATGAGGAGAAGAGAGGAGAGAATGGTTAGGCATCTGACCCTGTTTCCTTATTCCCAGAATCCACCACTGTCTGTATTCCTGGTGCTCAGTCCGATTTTGGAATGGAGGCAGGATAGTGGCAGCCCCGTTTGGTCTAACTCCAACTGAACATAGTAGAGATTCTCCTGAGGTTAGAGTTCTGTCCCCTCTGTGGAATGTTCTGGGGATGAAGCTGGCCCTCTTCCATTCCTTGATCTGAAGTGCCTTTTGTGGCTACCTATCAATCCCCACTGAGCTGCTTGCTCCTTGGTGTCTGGAGGCTGCTGCCGTAAAGCCCTGCCCTGGTGCTCTTGTCCGTCTCCTCTGTTGCCCTTGCCCTGTATCTGGCCCAGAATCATACTCATTTAATCAAAATCTTAAAACTTATTTTATACTATTAATTAAAGTAATACTTCAGGAAAGTGTGATGTCATTGATCCACTCCTACCAGGCACAGTGCTGTACAACTCAGCTCCTTAGGAACCCTGAGGCAGGAGGATTGCTCAAGTCCAGGAGTGAGTTTAAAGCCAGACTGAATATCAGAACAGCTTCCCAACTGGTTGAGTTTAGGGGTCATTAATTACACAGCAGAGAGGACTAATCCATGCTTGTTATTATTTCTTGGGTGAGTGCCCCCTGGAGAAACAAACCAGAAAGGGAGATGCCCTATGACCTGTGGTGATAAGGGCTAATAAAATAGCTACTTTGCCCCCATGGTGGGCCAACAACCCTGTGACCAAGTCACAGCGCTGCCTTCATGAGGTTTTCTGCCAGTGCAGTGCACTTCAGAAAGGAAGGGATACCTGGGCTGCAACAGACCTTACTTACAGATGACCACAACTACTCAGGTGACAAGACACCAGTGTGCATTGTCCCTGAGGCTGGGAATCAGTTGAGTTCCACGTTGGGTGCTTGTCCCATTGCTTTTGCAAAATACCTGGCAAAAGTAGCTTAGGAGTGGAAGGGTTTATCTGGCTCGCAGTTCCTGGGATACTCCCCGTCTAGCAGGAACAGTCGCGCAGGAGGAAAGTTACTGCCCACATTATGTCCACCATCAGGAAGCAAAGAGCAATGGGTGCTCAAGCTTAGCTTAGTTTGCCTTCTCCTTCTGATGCAATCCAGGACCCCAGCCAACATACAGGGTAAGTCTTCCCACCTAGTCTAGGAAATCCCTCACAGACGTATCCAGATCTTTGTCCAAGAATTCTCTATCTTGTCAAGTTGACAGAAGATACAAACCACTGGCAAGCACTTTCGCTACAAAGTAAGTCCCAGGGCAGGGAAGCAGTTCAGTGGTAGAGTCCTTGCCTAGTGGGGCCTGGATTTGATCAGGGAGATTCCTCGGTCGGGCTGTGGAAGCCCTGTCCTTCTGTGAGGACAAACAGAAGTGTCTGCTGTGTAGCCTGTCCTGGGAGCTGACCGGAGGAGCAAGGCACATGACAGCGCGTTTTCTCAGCTGGTGGGGAGCCCACATCCAAGAAGTCCTCACCCCTCCCCGCTCTGTACCTGGGGTTCTGGGAAATGGGCCCTATTCTCAGTCTCTGGGTTTTCCTGGTTGTTGCTGGGGCAGAGCTCCCCAGAAACAGGTGGCCACAGGGTGGCTAAGAAAGAGGAAGCAACAAGCACCATAGAGCCCAAAGAAGCAACTCAACCAGAAGACTGTAAACCTGTCAGAGCCAGAAGGAGCCCTGGGAGACACGGGCTATCTTGGGGGTGTTTGCCCACCATCTTCTTTCTGTGACTGGCAGACAGTGAGACCCATCCCCCCCTTCCTAGTTAGAAGTTTGATCTTGATATAAAACACAGATTGTTTGCCCACTTCTGATCACTTTATTTCATTTTATTCTCTCTCTCTCTCCTCTCTCTTTATTCCTTTCTCTTCTGGTTTTGTCCCTTAAACTAGTCAACATCTGCTTCCCCATACCCCATTTCCCGCCTTCCACTGAAGTAATGCTGCCCTTGGGTTGGATGCTTTAAGCCTCTGCAAAAGCCCATAGATCGTAGAAAAACAAACAAACAAACAAACAACAACAACAAAAAAAACGCAGCCCATTTGCTTTTGGTTTCTTGCTGTCGTTGCTCCTGATTTTCCACAAGTCTTTCATAGACGTTGGAGGAAGAATGCCTTTTAGGTTAGACATGAAAACTTCCAAGTCCCAGAGAAAACCGAACAGTCGCATGCACTGCCCAGAGGGGAATGAAGAAAGCCATGATGAACTTTTTCCACGATTCTGGATGCCGTGGAAATAACCATGCCAGGCTGGGTGTGCGGGTGCACGCCTTTACTCTAAGCACTGAGGGGCAGAGACAGGCAGATCTCTGTGAGTTCAAGTTCAAGGCCAGGCCTGGTCTACATAATGAGTTCCAGCCTACCTAATGATACCCTGGAGAGACACACAGAGAGAGAGAGAGAGAGAGAGAGAGAGAGAGAGAGAGAGAGAGAGAGAGAGAGAAAGAGAGAGAACCCATGGAGTAAGGAAACCTCAGTCCCAGTTTCTCTGCTCCAGCACATCCTCCTTGAGTAGGCAGCATCAGCGCCATTACTGAGGGGTGTGTGTTGTGTGATGAGGGTGAACTGGGTAGCAACAGCAAAAGAGGCTGGCAAAGCAAGGGAACCATAAGTAAAGGGAGCATCGGATCCCGCAGATGCCCCCGGCACAGCATCACCCATGGTGATCTGTACCTTCACACTGATGCTATTATTCTTTGAACACCTTGGCTTTCCATAAATGTCTGTTGCCTCCTGAATGGTGGCCAGATATTCCTGTGTCTACTGGAGAGCCAGCATGCGGGCATGCACGTCGAGGCACGTGGCATCCAGCACGAGGCTGTGCCTTCCTCCTCAGCATGAGGGTGGTATCCATCATGGTTACCATTTTGGTGAATGTCATCCTGCCAAGGGCCTCCAGCTACCACCTTTCACCTACTCAGGCTTCTTTCTTCGAAGAAAGACACTAGTGTCTCGTACTGGCTCCCTTGGTAGAAAGATCGAGTGGCCTTAAAGATCCTTCCTCAGTCCCTGACTCCCAGGAACCTGCTCAGCTTAAACATAGCAAGCAGCCTTCCCTTCATGCTGCCTCCACACTGAGAACCGGGCGGCTTCCAGTCAGAGTGCCTCCCCCTTAACCCACACATCCTTATGTGACTTTAGAGACTAAAGAAAAATAAAAAGTTCTTGCTAGCATGTTTGGCGGAGGCTAAGAGCTTCTTGAAGTCACTGACGATACGGAAATTCCATCAGAAGGGCATGTAGAAAGAATCCATTGCAGGGTGACCTGGGGGCGCACTCTGCACTCTGAGAGGTGTGGAGTTAAAAGATGTCAGCTGAGAACTCGGGAGGGAGGCTGAAGAAGGGGACCAGTCTAAAGTTAAATAAAGAGCCAGTTGTGGTGGTACACACTTGTGATTCCAGTATATGGGAGATAGAGGCAAGAGGATTAGGAGTTTAAGGCCAGTCTCATCCACAGAGGTGGTTTGAAAGAGAATGGCTCCTATAAGCTCTTATAGTTGTATGCTTGGTGTTCAGCCGGTGACCTGTTTGAGAAGGGTCAGAAGGATTAGAAGATATGGCCTTGTTAGAGGAGGTGTATCCCTGGGGGTGGTTTTAGGTTTCAAAGCCTGTGCCAGACCCTGTAGCTTTTTGCCTGCTGCCCGTGCATGGGTCAGGATGTAAAGCTCTCAACCATTGCTTCAGCTCCATGCCTGCCTGCCTGATGCCACCCCCCCACACACCATGATGATAATGGACTAAACCTCTAAAGCTGGAAGCCAGGCCCCAGTTGAGTACATTCTTTTGTAAGAGTTGCCTTGGTCATGATGTCTCTTCACAGCCATAGAAACCCCAAGACACCGGTCTTTTGAGACACTGTCTCAAAGTCAAATCAACCAATTAC
Source organism: Alexandromys fortis (assembly GCF_014885135.2). Lineage (NCBI taxonomy): Eukaryota > Metazoa > Chordata > Mammalia > Rodentia > Cricetidae > Alexandromys > Alexandromys fortis. The sequence continues at coordinate 20,956,025 of NW_026067920.1, forward strand.
TCAACACAGAAAGTACTTAGCTAGTGCCTGTAGTCTAACCCACAGTCATTTATCAGCTGGCTCTTTCTGTTTAGTAAGCTGTAGTGTGTCAGATGAGAAATAGTCCCCCTCGGGGCTGGAGAGATGGCTCAGTGGTTAAGAGCACTGACTGCTTTTCCAGAGGACTGGGGTTCAATTCCCAGCACCCACATGGCAGCTCACAACTGTCTGAAGATCCAGTTGCAGGGGATCTGACACCTTCACACCAATGCACATAAAATAAAGTTAAATAAACCATAAAAATATTAAAAAAAAGAAATATTCGGGGCTGGAGACATGGCTCAGAGGTTAAGAGCATTGCCTGCTCTTCCAAAGGTCCTGAGTTCAATTCCCAGCAATCAAGCAATCACATGGTGGCTCACAATCATTTGTAATGGAGTCTGGCACCCTCTTCTGGCCTACAGGCATATACACAGACAGAATATTGAATACATAATAAATAAATATTTAAAAAAAGAAAGAAATATTCCCCCTCTAGGCTCAGGTACTAGAACGCTTGGTCCCCAGTTGTTTTGGGGGAGGTTTAAGATGTGCAGCCTAGTTGAAGGGTGTGGTCACTGGTGGTGGGCTTTGATGTGCTATAGCCTCATCCTTTATTTTTTCTGCCTCATGCTTGTGGAGGTCTTAGCTTTCAGCTTCCTGCTCCAGCCACCATGCCTGCTGCCAAGCCTCCCCACCATGATGGACTCTTACCTTCTAGAACTGAAGTCCACAGAAACTTTTTTTCCATAAATTACTTTGATCATGGTCTTTTATCCCAGCAACAGAAACACACAGCCAACCCTAACCGTGTGTCTGAAACAGGTGTAGTGTTGATTTCCAGATTCTGTAGACCCTAGGGTAATGGCCGGGGTCAGCTATTGAATGGGGAAGTGGGGGAGGGGGCTGGACTGGATGGTTCTTCGGTCCGTTTCCTGCTTCTGAGACAGAATGCACGAAACTAAGCAATTTATAAAGAACGGAGATTTATTTTGTTCAGAGTTCTGGAGTCTCAGAAATCCAAGAGCTTGATGACTCATCTGGTGTGGGAAAGAGAGGATGAGAACAGGAGGGCAAAGGAAGCCTAACTTTATTTTAGAACTTAGATGCAGCTCCTGATTCCGCAGTGAGTCTGGGGGAGTCACTCTGCAGGCCATGGCCGCACAACACAAGGGATGTCAGCCAGATGGCTGCTATGTGTTCATGGGGGAGGGTGGGCAGACCTACTCGTAAGGCCTTCCTGGACAGAGACCAGGCAAAAGGATGAGGGCTGCATGAGGGAAAAAGTGATGCTTTAGTTTGAATGACTGTGCCTATAACCTGGAAGCCCCGTTTAACCAAGGACAGATAACTTCCGGGAATGCTGGGGCTCTAGTTCATGTAAGATGCCAAGTCGCGTATTCTCACTTCTATAATAAACAAGTTTGGTTGCCCCAACAGCACAGGCTATACTTGATCACGTGTATGCAGGCAGGAAATACATCAGGATGTATGTTTACCCCCATTGGACAAAGGCAGGAAGTTCAAAGCCTTGTGGGTCTTGCCTTTATAAGCCTCTGACTAACGTAATTTGGCTCCATACTGTGGAATACACAGGTAGGGAACTGCCTGGTGTCCATTGTCCTGGCCAGAGGTTGATAAAGCTTGCTTTAACTTTGGCTCAAAAATTGTGGTAGTGGTCTTATCTTGCCCGGTGGGACTAACAGCCAGAGCAAGGCCTCTACTGCTTTCTGCTAGCCCGAGCAAATCAGCTCACGGTGGAGAGGTGATTGCTGCCCAGTGGGACACAAGGTAAAGGGACAATGAGACACTGTGACTTTTGTTGTAACCTGTCACTAGAGACCCCAGCGTGCACCGTCTCTGTGTAGTTTTCACCGTTCCGGAAGCACAAAGGGCGTGTCCATTGACCTGCTTGGGATGGAAACACGAGACAAAATAAGGCTACAGACCCAGAAGAGACACTGCCAAAGGGGACCCCTCTACAGTAGCGCCTGCTCCCCAAATCCACCTCGGCCCAGCCTGACTCCTTCCTCTGTATTTGAGAGCCTGGCTGGGCATCAGGCTAGGATGGGAATCTGCTCTCAGGACCGTGGCTCTTGGCAGAGGCAGTCCCTACCTCCCACCTGGCTCTCTGGTTCCCTATGAGCTACTCTGCCTTTCTGAAGATGGCTCAGCTTCTCTGGGAAGCATGGTGGTCTCTGGAGCCGTTTTCCTCTTCTCTGGACATTAGCAAGTAGCTACTGGCGTGGTTATTGTCCTCAAGGTCACCCTGAATGATCAGCTAGAGTGGATGGAAGTTTGGACCCAAGTGTGGAGCAGCCAGACTGACTCTTGGTTTAAACTGGACAAACACGTCTCCTTGCAGTGGCACAGGGACCACCTGTCCTCTTTGGATTTGGTTACCTTGCTCCACCTCCATTTCTCAGCAGATGGGGCAGGCTCTCCCGTTCCCATCCCGTCCTCTTCCGCACAGTCCACTCTCCAACCGTGAGGAGCCTGTGGCACCTGGCTGTGCGAAGGAATGTAGACAAAGGCGGCCAAGCGAGGCTTCTGGGAAACTCTTCGCTGATTGTTTTTAGAAAAGGGAAGTAGCGCCTTGTTTGTCCTTCCTCTTTCTCCTGCGGAGAGAGCAGGAAGCGCTGCAGCATTTCTTACGGTCTTTGAGGACTAAGGTTGGGAGTTTAAACTAGCCTCAAATTTAGTATGCAACTAAGGATCACCCTGAACGGTTTCTCCTGCCTCCGCACCTCTGTAGTGCTCGGCCCAGATGTGAACCACAAAGCCTGGTTTCATTTGGCTCAAGAGTTTGGACCCGAGACCTGCCCGCACGCTAGACAAATGCTCTAGCAAAGGAATTATATATCTCCTGCCACGTTAATCCCGCCCTTCTTTGGTGGCAGGGGGTACTGAACTAGGTCCTCAGTTTGTTAGGCAAGCACTCTACACTAAACATAAGAACATCTCCAGTTCCTCCTATATTATTTAAAAAAAAAACTTTTTTTTTTTTTTTTTTTTTTTTTTTTTTTTTTTTTTTTTTTTTTTTTTTACAAAATCTTATAACCATACTAATAGCATCGAGGCTGAGTCTCTAGTTCCTTTAAACGAGACTCCCAGGTCAGTTAGGGGTCAAAGGGAAGGCTTCACAAAGGCTAGTTCTTCATAGTGGGTCAGACACACGTGAGCCCTTCCCATCCCGGGCTGGTCCTGCGTGTAAACTGTCCCATAAAGAGATGACTGTTTACTCTAAGCAGAGGCCAGGGCCTGTGGGTCAAGCTCCAGAAGCCAGTGAGCTGGCCTTTGGAATGTGAGTGTGGGTGGGGAAGGCAAGGAAGTGGCCACCAGCTTCCACTGAGTCACCTCGGGCTGCGTGGGGGAGGGCTGCCCGAGCTCCACCTGGGTGTCGCAGGAAGAGCAGGGACAGGAAGGAGGCTGGCTCTTGCCCAGTAGATGGGATCCTGGAGGCCAAGCAGGCTGGAGATACACACACTGCCCTGTGGAAACCCCCAGGGATGCAGGAGAGTGAGGATAAGCTCAGAAACTTCCAGAACCTTTGTCTCCTCTGAACTCCAGAAACTGCTGGGTATCAAATACAGATCTCGAAAAGTAGAGGTTCAGGGTCCGTCCTACTTAGCTTTAGCTGTCCATCTGACACAGCCTAGGCATCTGAGATGGGGGCTCCATTCAGGGACTGCCCAGATCAGATTAGCCTGCAGACACGTATGTAGGGGACTGTCTTGTTGCTAATTGATCATAGGAGAGCCAGGTCAAGGTGGGTGATACCTTTCCTAGAGCAGGTAGTCCTTGAGCTCTGAGAAAGGCTAGCTAGGCGTGGCCCGGGCATGTGAGCCACTGCCTTCCCTAAGTGAAGGTCTGCTATCTTTAAGTGTTATCTAAAGCTGCCTTTAGCTGTGCTTGTCACAGGGACAGAAGGGAAACTGGTCCCTTAGCTGCCTGCTCTCCTTCCCAGAGCAGGGACGTGACACTGAGCAGGTTTTCAAACATAATAAAACAGACAATGAGAGACCCTGGGGGGTGGAGGGGGAAGAGAGTCCAGCAGGTACTAGGGGCTGTGGACCAGACACAAGCATCACAAGAAGCCGGCTCAGGACAACTCCAGTTAGCCCCTTGTCCTCTGAGTGTGAGGCTCCCGCATCACTCCAGAAAGGAGGGAAGCATAAGGAGACAATGGCCTTAAGTGCAGAGGCTTAGCCCCAAGGCAGGCTGAGCCAGAGCCCAAGAACCTTTTCTGTTTCTCACCATTAATGTGGCTATTTTTAAAAGATTTATTATATATATTATATATCATGTGTGTGTGTGTGTGCACGGGCGTTCTATCTGCACATATGCCTTTATGCCAGAAGAGGACATCAGACTCCACAATGGTAGTGAGCTACCAGGTAGTTGCTGGGAATTGAACTCAGGACCTCTGGAAGAGCAGCCAGTGCTCTTAACCCCTGAGCCATCTCTCCAGCCCTAACGTGGCTATTTTAACTCATGTACTGAGGATGGGTAGCCAGATCTGGATAACTGGTGCACTGGCTATGACCCACATACATCCCCCGCAGTCAGGTGGTACAGATGCCCAGAGCAGAATTCAGCAGAGGGGATACTAGAAATCTGTTTTGGAAGAGTCAGTGGGTGGTAATCTGTCACCTAACCTGTCCATTGAGGGGTGACTGTGCTATGCTCATCAGCTATGAAATCAGGTCTCCTTGTTACTCTGCAGGCTACCCAACTTGCCCCTGGGCTCGGAGCCATTCTCTGGCTTCTCTCCAGAGAGAAGCTGTGTAGATTAAAGTCTGTTGGTTACACTTCCCTCCTCAGCCTGCGAACACCTGCTAGTCTAGCAGCTAAGTCGGTGGGGAGCATCCCCTGGGTGTGCCAGCCACCAGGAGAGACCCTCAGAATGTGAAGGAGTTACATGGAGCTCAGCAAGGAGAGGGGGCACGGGATGATGATCTCTTTGCACTGATGATCAGTGTAGACTCATGTAGACTAAACAATTGGTTTGGTGCCTAGATGGTTGGGTAGGGTCTGGCTACCCACTAGATAGTATGGGCAGGGGATGCGATGGGGAATAAATTCTAAGGACAGAGAAAGTCAAGGATGCAGGCTTGAATTGCCATCTTTGGCCAGAGTAGAGTTCTTGTTTTTTGTTTTGTTTTGTGTTTTCAGTTCAAACTCATTTCTTCTTACCAAAGACCATGTTATGATTACATGGCTTGATACTCAAAGGAAATTTTGATTACATAAAACATCTCCAGGTGACGGTTTCCATCGAGTAGCAATAGCAGTAAGTCCTTGGGAAGTGCATCGAAGGGAATTTAGGCTTTGTGGAGGCCCACTTTCTCCAGAGAGGAGATTCCCAGTTCACTTAAAGTTGGTCCAGGTTACTGGATGGCACAGAGGTAGTTTCCCTTATGAGGTTCTGCTTTGTCCTTAAGAACCTCTAAGATGCAGACAGCATGAGCAAGACCCTTTAACCGCTACACACCTGAAAGCCATATCAATGATTCTGGGCTTAGGAACCAGATCATAGCCAACAAGTGGGTCATCCCTTGACACAATTCCCAGGCACTGATGTCTGGTTTGTTGAAGTATGTCACCCAAGGAGCTTCGGACTCCTCGTCTGTCTTATGTGTCCCCTGAGAATAGCAGAGAATGAACCGGCCAGTGGTAACAGGGTTGGGGCCAAGACCTGGTGCAGGAAGCCTGAGGCAGGATGGAAGCCCACAGGCTGGAGCCGAAGAGAAGCAGGTGTGGGCTGGTGGGAGGCTCCGCAGTTTGTCAGGGGGCAAAGCAGAGTTTTTAATGAAGAAAAAAATAGGAAGCTTAAGAAGAATTGACAAATCAATTTATTCTTAAATTTACTTTTTTTTCCTTTTGGTTTTTCAAGACAGGGTTTCTCTGTGTAGCCCTGGCTGTCCTGAAACTTGTCCTGTAGACCAGGCTGGGCTCGAAACTACTTTTGTTCAGGCTCTGCATCTTCCCTGCACAGCCCTGTGGGTCTGGCTGGTCTACCTCACTGGAGACTGGTTCCAGGTTGAGCATGTGACCGAGCCTGGTATACTTCTGAGAAAAATGACCTTGTCTCTAAAAGAAGCCCCTAGGAGAGACAGTCTTTCCTCTTGCCCAGAACAATATTGTTTCTAGAGGTGACCATTTTGTCACTAGTCTGAGGATGAAGTTGATAATGAGGGCAGCAGAGCCGAGATTCCCCAAGTGACTGCTGAGCCTATATGGTGGCAAACCCACTGTTGTGTTATTTAAGCCGGTGTGAGTCAGGGTTTTCCTTACTTTCATCCCAAAATATCCTCTTGCCTTCCTACCAGCTCTTGAACACTTTCCTCAGTAAGCCTGCTCTCTAGAGAACTCGCTGGAAACCAGGTCCACAACCAGATGATACAGGAAAATCGGGGTCTTCTCATGGGGCTCTTAGTCTCATTGGTAAGAGTTTAAGGGGCTAGAGAGACCACTCAGCAGTTAAGAGCACTTGCTGCCTTCCTTTGCCCCCGTCTTTGTTTTTTTTTTTAAAGATTTATTTGTTTTATGTGTTTTATCTGAATGTATGTGTGTATATATGTGCGCGAGGTCAGAAGGCACCAGACTCTCTGGAGCTGGAGTCACGGGTGTTTGTGAGCCACCACGTGGGTGCTGAAATAGAACCCGGGTCCTTTATAAAAATAACAAGTGCTCTTAACCACTGAGCCATCCTTCCAGCCTCCACATTTGCTGCTCTTGGAGAGGACTTAGGCTCTGCTCTGAGCGTGGACACGGTAGCTCACAAGGGTCTATACCTCCAGTTCATGTAGTCTTACGTCTTCTTCTGGCCTCTGAGGGCACCAGGTATACAAGCAGTCACACACATACCTATAGGTATGCAAGTAGGTAGAAAGGAAAATAACTGCTTGGCGATTGTATTATTTTTATTTTATGTGCTATGACTGTCTGGTGCATGTGTGTGCACCACATGCATGTAGTGCTTGCAGAGACCAGAAGAGGGTGCTGGATCCCCTGAGACAGGAGTGATAGACAGCTATGAGTCTGTCTATACAGGTGCTGGGAATTGAATTGGGTCCTACGGCAGAGCAAAGGTGTTCTTAACTGCCGAACCATCTATCTAGCCCCAAAATAAATAAAACTTAAGGAAAAACAACAACAAAAAGAATGGACTCAAATGGCAGCTCAAAGACAATTTTACTAGAGTTTAAGAGAAAAACTCCCAGGCAGGCTGGCTCTAAACTTCAGCGGCTGCTCAGGAGCAGGAGAAGGGAAGGAAACAGCCCTGGTTAGAAGCTGGCACAGATACCAAACACACAGAAGACCACATGGTGGAAGAGACACTTTAGAGAATGAATAAGAAATATAAAATTGTTAGGGAAAGCACACTTAGGAAAAAGAAGAAAAGGAGAAAGAATGTGTCTCTGAAATAAAATAATTCAGAGGAAGAGGCAGATTTCGAAGCTACACAACTGTGAGCTATTCCAACAGATGGGCGTTCTGGGAAGGAAGGGCACTGGATCTCACCAAAGAACTAGTTATCCTGACTGTCCCTTTAGCAGGGCTAGAGATGTTCCCATCTTCCTAGAGGTGCTCCCATCTTCCTAGAGGTGCTCCCATCTTCCTAGAGGTGCTCCCATCTTCCTAGAGGTGCTCCCATTTTTCTAGAGGGGCTTCCTTGCCAAATGACCAGCCCAGCACAGCTGGAATGGTAGGCCTCAGCCCAGAGAGTCTCGACCCAAGGTTTTCCTTAAGGAGTCTTTAGCGCTGCTTTCCCAGCTCGTCTGGGCTTCTTGTTCTTCATCTCAACGTCTTTGCACAATTGCTTTCCTTCATTCCTCTTTTGTCCATTCCCCTTGTCCTTTCCTACACAGTCACCCATGAGACACCAGCCACAGGTGAGCACGAGATGCTCCTGCTGTTCTGACCCTTGAGTTAGATAACTGTAGGCCGCGTTTGTCTCAGACCCAGGAACTTCGGAATTACAGACTTTTCCCAGGACTGTCTTAGGAAAACTGGAATAGTGGTTGACCCCACCATGAACCGATGAGGCTGCTTGGGAAAGACCCAATGTGCTCACTGGCCCTCGTGGTATCCAGTAGCCAACAGTCTTGACTAGCATTATGGAATTCTCAGTGGCACCCCCATTTTCGGCAAGACAAAACACAAGTGAGATCTTGGTGCAAAAGAAATCTGGTGTCGGGGACAGCATAGTCTTTGGAGGATAGGGCACAGGTCTCCTAATCTGTGACCTCAGGCAGATTCCATCCTCTCCAAACAGGAGCTGGGCTTAAGAATTCAGGACAGGAGCTGGAGAGGTGGCTCAGCAGTTAGGAGTAGTGGTTGCTCTTCCAGAGGCTCCCACCACCCACATAGTAGCTCACTACTGTCTACAGCTCTAATTCCAGGGAATCAGACATCTCTTCTGGTCTCAAGGCACCGGGCACACAGGCAGTGCACAGATATATACACCTGCAAATCACCTATACACATCAAATTAAATTAAACTAAAATTACAATGAAAAGAACCTAGTACCAAACCCAGGAGTGTTAGCAATACTAGCACTCAGGAGGCTGAGGGAGAAAGATTGCTGAGTTTCAAGGCAGGCTGAATTACAATGAGACCATCTAAAAAAAACAAAACTCTTGCAACTAAAGCCAGGCTTGATGGTGCACGTCTGTAATCCCAGCCCTTGGGGGCCTGGGCATACCGAATTCGGGTCTCAACAAGACAACAATAAGAACAGCAAACCCAGAACCAGTTTTTCTTTTCTTTTTTTTTTTCTCCTTTCCTCTTTCTCCCCTCCCCTCCCCTCCCCTCCTCTCCCCTCCCTTCTCCTCTCTTCTCTTTTCTTTCTCTTCTTTCCGTGAGTCTCTTCAGCTTGCAATCCTGGAGGGGTCAGTAGCAAGCAAAAGGTGTCGCCGTAGGATGTGGCCGGTGACCTGGCTTCTGAGTTTACCAATTCTCGGTGTTGGAAGAAAACACTGGATCACACAATTGCCCTTTCATGAACTTCTTTTCTAGCAGTCTTCATTGAATTTAGGACTGGAAACTGACGTCTCCTAAACTCTCTCTGATTCCTTCTCCTAGGATTGGAGACTGGAGACAGACATACAGAGTCAGGCTCTGGGGGAGACGGGAGGCAGGGAAGGGCATTAGGCCCGGCACGCCCCTTCAGCAGCCAGCGCAGCTGGCAGCACCCGCCGAGCAATTGTCATGTTAATTACTGGCCAGCGTCGGGCCTGGCGAGCCAGCTCAGCACCCGTGACTCACCCTTTTCCAGCAGAGGGCCTCGGAGGAGTCCTATAGGAGGCCTTGCTGGGAGTGTTACAGCCTGTGCAAATGTGTACCCCGAAGTGGACTCACCAAACCTTGTGTGGGAGTTTCCTAGTCTCCGTCCTGCACAATGCTCTCTACCCAGAGAAGAAGGGTCCGGGGCTCATCACTGTCTAGAGGGCAGGGGAGAGAGGAAGGGGGTGGGTAGGAACAGGGCCTGAGTCAATCAGCTGAGCTGGGCAGGGTGGCACCCTGACTGGGTGGGGAGGGGAGTGGCTGGAAAGATAACCAAAGGCGTTGGAAAAATCCTTCAGATAATGGACTGACTTCTTTACCCCCCCCCCCGCCCTCCACGCCCCCTCCCCCAATCTGCGGGCTGCTACCAATTTGCCAAAAATCCCAGAGCCATCCTGCTCTCTCTTTTTTTAATTAATTTATTTATTTATTATGTATACAATATTCTGTCTGTGTGTATGCCTGCAGGCCAGAAGAGGGCACCAGACCCCATTACAGATGGTTGTGAGCCAACATGTGGTTGCTAGGAATTGAACTCAGGACCTTTTGTAGAGCAGGCAATGCTCTTAACCACTGAGCCATCTCTCCAGCCCCCTTTCCTGCTCTCTTCATTCATTCGTTTTTAGCTTTGTTGTGGTGTGTGTGTATAAAAGGGAATTACTACTTTATCTGTTCTTTTTTTTAAGGATTGTGGATACCTGACTATCTTAGTTTCTGAGTAATTGCAGAGATATCTGCAACACTTTAAATTGTTTTCATTTTTAATTGAAAAAATTTTTTCGATATTTTAATGTTTTTCTTCTCTGTCATTTCCTTCCAGATCCTCCCTGCCCACCCAACTTTATGTCCTTTTTCTCTTTCGCTTTTTAAAAAGAGAAGAAACAAACAAAACTCAACAAAAACACAAAAAAATCAAAATCAACAAAAGGTCAATAAAACAAAACGAAACCAAAATTTAAAATGTCCACGAAAATACAACTGAGTTTGTTTTTTGTTGGCCAACTGCTCCTGCGAATAGGTCCTGCCCTGAGGTGTGGTTGATATACCCATAAGACTAAACTGGAGAAAACTGATTTTCCTTTTGCCAGCTGGTAACCGTTGTCTGTAGCTTCTTCGTTAGGGGTGGGACTCGATGCTCAGTTCTTCTTCTCAGGGCTGGGGCGCTGTCTGGCTGGAACTCATGCAGGTCTTGTGTGTGTTACCATACAAAGTCTTGTGAGTTCTTTTGAGCATTGGTCCTGGTGTGTCTGGAAGACACTGCTCCCTTGGAGTCAGCTCTGGCTCTTACTGTCTCTTTCCACTCCTCCCAGTCCTTCCCCCCACTTCCCCTCTCCCCCAGATCAACTCCTCCTCTGGAGAGNGAGAGAGAGAGAGAGAGAGAGAGAGAGAGAGAGAGAGAGAGAGAGAGAGAGAGAGAGAGAAGCATCCACCAAGCATGGCCTAACAAAGTACATTAAGACTGGGCACAAACCCTCCTATCGTGACTGGATGAGGCAATCCAGTAGGAGGAAAAGGGTCCAAAAGGCAGGCAAAAGAGTCAGAGACACCCCAACTCCCACTGTTGGGAGTCCCCCAAGAACACTAAGCTACATGACCATAAACTGTATGCCAAGGACCTAGCTCAGACCCAGACAGGGTCTGTGTTTGTTTCTTCAGTTTCTGGGAACCCCTATGAGCCCTGCTTAGTAGAATCTGTGGGCTATGTTCTTGTGATGTCCTTGTCTCACCTAGTTCCTAAGTAGATCCTGCTTTCTAATTAAATCTGTTAGTCTGTGTCTTTTTATTGGGGAGCTGAGGCTGTTAATATTGAGAATCATCATGAGCAGTGTTTATTGATTCCTGTTATTTTGTTGTTATGATGTGGGTTTCCTGTGCTTTGATTTACTATTCTAGGATTATTTATTCCTTGTGTCTTCTTGGGTGTGGTTTCCCTCTTCAGACTGATGAATTCCTTCTAGTTCCTTCTATGGAGCTGGATTGGTAGATAGAAATTGTTTACATTTGGTTTTATTGCAGACTGTTTTTCTTTATTCTTTGATTGTAATTGATAGTTTTGATGGTTTTAGTGGTCTTGGCTCCATCTGTGGTCTCTCAGAGTCTATAGAATATCTGTCTAGGCCCTTCTGGCTTTTAGTATCTCAACTGAGAACTCAAGTATTATATGTATCTACATTGCTTGGTGTAGCACAATTAACAAAAACCCAGAGACAGAAATTGGGGTTCAGCCTGAAGGTTAAAAAAGTTAAACAGCCAGCCACTAGCTCTTATCTCTACCTTAGTCCGAAATGATGATCCTGCCCCCAGGAATCTCAGAATGAGACTGGGAGTGAGGGCTGTCTCCTCCTGTCTTATAGTCCTCTCTAGTGCTGGGATTAAAGGCATGCACCACCACCTGGTTTCTACAGCAAACTAGTGTGGCTACTGGGATTAAAGGTGTGTGTCACTACTGCCTGGTCTGTAAAACTGATCAGGCAAGCTTCACTTATTAAAATACAAATGAAATGTCACTACATCTTGGTACTTTCCCTTGCAGCTTTTAATATCTTTTTGTTGTTGTTGTTGTTGTTGTTGTTGTTGTTGTTGTGTATGTTTAGTGTTTGATGATGATGTGTTGTGGGAAATTCCTTTTCTGGTCCAGTCTATTTGGTATTCCATAAGGTTCTTGTTCTTTGGTAGGCATCTTCTTTGGGTTGGGTAATTTCTTTTCTATAATTTTGTAAGAAATATTTTCTGTGCTTTTGACCTGGGTTTCTTCTTCTTCTTCTCTCCCTATTATTTGTAAGTTTTGTCTTTTCATAGTCTCCCATATGTCCTGGATATTTTATGCCTGGATTTTTTTTTTTTTTTTTTTAGATTTAACATTTTCTTTCTTTAAGACCTGCAATTTTCTCTCCCATTTCTTGTAACTTGTTGGTGATGCTTAGCTCGAAGATTCTTGGCACCCTAAGTTTTTTATTTCCAGTTTTATTTCAGTTTGGGTTTTCTTGAGTGATTTTATTTCTATTTTCATGTCTGGAATTATTTTATTTCATTCAACTGTTTGAATTTTCATGGTCTTCATTGGGCATTTGTTCATATTTTTCTTTAAGGTCCTTGAACATATAAATAATTGTTTGAAGTCCTCATTGTGTACTTAAATTAACCTGTTTTTCTTAGGGCCTATTGCATTAGGATTACTGGCTTCTGGAGGGGGCATATTGTCTTGGCTGTTCATGTTGGTGGTTTTGCATTGGGATTTAGGCATCTGGAGTTAGGATAATTGAGATGTTTCCTGGTGTAGGTAGATATCTGGCCTTGCCTTGTTGGGCTGATTCTCCCTTCTTTGGTCTGGGTTCTAGGCGGCTGAAAGGTCTAGTAGAGAGAGCTTCTGTGGGCTGCCATGAGACACAAAGGAGTGGAAATGGCCCGGGAGAAAATACTGAGAAGCTCGGCAAGAAAACGCTAGGAGGACGGGGGCCACAGCAACAGGTGGCGTCCCCAGGAAGTGGGGGTACACGGGAGGGAAGGATCCTGAAGGCAGGTTGTTGGAGGATGAAGAGTCAGCAAAGACATTGGAATAAAGGATAGGAAGGCAGTGAGGATCCCTAACTTGAGTCCCGGCCAGTGTGGCCTCTGGGGGTCCCTGCTGACCAGCAGCTGACACAGAGGAATGGAGATTGGGTAGATGGAAGATTGAGAGGTCGGCAAAGGAGATACCTGGGTCCTCACCAGAGAATGGGGCTGGTGTTGGTTTTTCATGACAATCCTTGTGCCTTAGATTCCCAAATACTAGAATCATAGGCATGGGCCACTGTCCTAATTTGCTCACTGTGATAAAACACTGCCCAAATCAGCCTGGAGCGGCATGGGTTTATTCCAGCACAGTTCCAGGGTCACAGTCCGTCCCTGGGGAAGGCAGGAGCGGATGCAGAGGCCAAGGAGGGGTGCTGCTTGCTGGCTTGCTTTCCATGCGAGCTCAACCTGCTTTCTTATACAGCCAAGGCCCACCTGCCCAGAGATGGGGCCCTGAGCAATGGAGGCTGGGCCCTCAGACATCAATCAGCAAGCAAGAAAATGTCCCGCTGACGTGATCAGTCTGATGGAGGCAATTCTTAAGAGAGACTGCCTCGTCCCAGGTGAGTGTCCAGGTTTGGGTCAGGTCGACAAAACTGTGATAACCACTATGCCTAAGATTATCATTTTCTTGTTTCTCTAAATTCTAGAGCGTTTGAGTTTAAAAAACAAACTTCATTACAAATACTGGGTTCTGAGGCCTCATATTAAAGAAATCCCTAGAGCAGTGGTTCTCAACCTGTGGGTCACAACCCCTTTGGGGGGGGTTGAACGACCTTTTCCAGAGGGTTTGCCTAAGACCACTGGTAAAACACAGATGTTTACATTATGATTCATAACAGTAGCAAAATGGCAACTATGAAGTAGCAATGAAAGGAATTTATGGTTGTAAGTAAATATGGTTGTAATGTAAACCCGAGGACTTTCATTAAAGGGTCACAGCATTAGGAAGGTTGAGAACCGTATCCCAGAGCCTCCTTGATATGAACCGCCTATTCCCACCTTACTCTCCAATAAGGAAATGAATGGCACCCGGAGCCCAAATCCCCCCCCCCCTCGGACCAAAGTCAGGTGATCATGTGTCCTCTCCTTATCTGGCTCTGGTTTGAAGGAGAGGCAGTGTGGTGAAGGAGTAAAACCTCTGTTGTTAGGGAAGCATAAATCAAACTAACAGGGCTGGTTCAAGAGCCATAGGTAGAAAAGAGTGTTTCTGAGAGAAACTTCATCATCTACAGCATGCTCTTTCAGAGATACATGGTTCTAGTCCTGAAAGAGTCTGTTTTGTTTTATGTGTGTGTGTGTGTGCATGTGTGTGTGTGGTGTGATGCTTTGTGTGTATGTGATATCGTATGATGTGGTGTATATGTGGTGTGATGTGGTATTGTGGTGTGATGTGGTGTGTGTGTGTGTGTGGTGTGCTGTGATGTGGTGTGATGTGGTGTGTGTGGTGTGGTGTGTGTGTGGTTTGTGTGTGTGTGTGTGGTGTGTGTGTGTGTGTGTGGTGTGTGTGTGTGTGTGTAGGGCCAGGGACCTTCACAGTCCTCATGCTCATACATCAGACTGTCTACTTACTGAGTTATCTCTGTCCAGTTTTTTTTTGTTGCTTTGTTTTGAGAGATGGCCTCTAACTCTGCTCTCAAGTGCTGGGACCTCAGGTGTGCATCACACCTGGCTCTGGCAAGATCTTGATGTGCTGTTCAGGTTGGTCTCCAACTTTTGGGCTCAACTGATCCTCTGACTTCCGAGGAGGTGGGTCCACACGTGCAGATGTTTCAAACACTGGTTTTCAGCTCAGTCAATTGTAGATAATGGATAGATACATATTGAGCCACGCGTGCTAGTGTATGCCTGGAATTGCAGCACTTTCAAGATAAAGGCAGAAGGGTCAGAAGTTCAAGACCAGCCTGTCTGCATGCTGTATCAAACAAACAAAATAAACAACAACCACATACACACAAACTCTGTCTGTAGAGATTTGACCCTTACTCCTTTTACAGGGGCAGAGGTCATCACCTTTGTCTTCATTTGTGTTCAACTCTACTATCCTTTATTCCGTGTATATTGGGCTGCATTTTCCTTTGAGTGGTTGATAAGATCTCAAACCCTTTGAGAAGCAAATTCTTTGATACATGCTCTCTTTTTTTTTTTTTTTTTTTTTTTTTTGACAACCCCGGTGGCGCACACTTTTAATCTAACCTTTGGGAGGCAGAGGCAAGTGTAGCTTTGCGAGTCTGAGGCCAGCCTGGTCCACCGTGTGAATGAGTCACAGGCCAGCCGGTAAGATGGGGAGACTCAAACAAACCCTGGTTGCTTAGGAGACTTTGGGGAGTTGTTCAGGGGAAACGGATGTGGTTTGGAGTGGCTGTGACCTTTAAGAAAGAGAAGTGTGGCTGAGCCATAGGTTGCCTGCATGGGGCTACACACTCTTTCAACACTGGTTGGGTAGCTATCTCTTCGGTATCCCTTCTTTCCTGGTGTCCACTAGTCAATCTGAAATGTCTGATTGCAAACTGCTCCCATGTTCACACTGAGCTGTGAGTTAGTGTCCAGTAACTCAGTGCCTGTCTATACCACTGCTTAATGAAGGTTTCTGGTGCTAGAAAAACCATTTCTAAAGACTTTAGCCATGCTCGGTGAAAGCACAGGTTAGAATACTCCAGACCATAGTCACAAAGCTGTCACACTGCATGTACTCACTTGGGGCTCCCCAAAGTCATCTGACTCTCACTTTTCTGGAGTTGTCAAAAGCGTCTGACTTGGACCACCGATGTCACCTGTACTCCTTCCTGGCACTCCTGGGCAAATCATCTGGTTATCTAGGTGCCTGGTATGTGCCTTGACTTCCAGTAGGCAATTACTTATAGTCGTAAATATCGGCTCTCTCTTCCCACATGCTGATGCTGTAGCCAGAGGACTTGACTTTTGGCTTCAGCCCTGGGAGGCCCTTGTTGCTGGGAGTAGCTGTCTAGGCAGAGGTGATGAACAGCTGGGCCAGCTGGGAAGATTTGTGCAGTTGAACTGTGCAGGGGAAAAGAGGGGAATAAGAAGGGAAGGCCTGGGTCTTTTTCCTCTGCCACACATCCCCACGGAAGCTAGCTTTATACGCTCAAAGGCTAAGTAGGCATTGGCTAGACATTATCTGGGCCCCAGGAGGATATGCTGGGGTGCTTCCACTACGTTTCTCAGTGCTGGCCGTGGGTTACAGCCAACTGGGGACCTCACAAAGGGTGATGCCTAAGATTCTAGACCGTCAAAGTCTGCAGGCTCTGGCCCACACTCTGCTCCTTGTTTGGTTGCTAGCATTTGTTTAGAACATTTTGTTTCAGTCACGCGTGTTTATGTCGTGGGGTGGGAGGAACATGTGCACGGCATAGGTGTAGAAGTCAGAGGACGTCTTGCAGGAGCTAGTTACACCTTCTACCATGTGATTACGGGGGATTGAACTCAGGTCTTCGGGATTGGCAGGAAGTTCTTTTACCTGCTGAGCCATTTAGCCAGTTTTTGCTATACAGCCCAGGCTGGCCTGGAACTCGCCGTGGAACCTAGACAGCAGTGAAACCCAAAATCCTTCTGTTTCAGCATCCCAAGTGCAAGGATTATTGGAGTTCATCATGATTCCTAGCCCACCGGATTTGTTTTGTTTGCTCGCTTTCCTAAAGTCTCAGGCTGTAACCCTGCCTGGGTTGGCTCTTGCTATGTAGACCAGGATATCCTCAAACTTGTAGGGATCCTCCTGTCTCTGACTTTCACATAGGAGGTTACAGGAATTCGGTCAGCTATGCTTCAGTTAGACATAAGAGACAGCACAATGATTCGGCCAGTGTTTCCACCCAGTACCAACCATGCGATTCGCAATTCAGCAGGCCGAGGACACCCAGCCCCTTGAAAGCCCTCATCTGCGTTTTTATGGAAGGAAGAAAACATTTTCAAGTTCTCTGACGGTCTCTGTAAATTAGGTTGACAATAGACACAATGCCTAAACAGACAGCTTAAGGTCGAGGTTAGAGCAGGCTTGCAAGGCATCTTAAAAAAGTCACAATAACTGCAGACAAAGGGAAGGGATTTTAAGGCCCTAGAGTTGCAAACTGTGGGGAGACCAGTAGATGGATCCATCAGAGGGGGCAGGACTTGTGGGCAAGGGGTGTTCCATAATCCCCTTTCATCCCCCTAGGTTGTCTCTGGTGATTGCCTTCTGCCCTTTCTAGCAGAGAGAAGGTCACCTCCAAAAACCGTGCATCCTGCTTTTAGGTAGATAGCAGGAGGGCAGAACCTTGGTTGAATCTGCTTCTTCTTGAGGCCCTGAGTAGTGCTGGCTGTCCTGGAACTCAGAGATCCGCCTGCCTCTGGCTCCCGAGTGCTGGGATTAAGGGTGTGTGCCGCCATGCCTGGCTGTAGCTAAGTCGTACCCCACAGCACATCTTTCTGCTGTGTACTAAGGAAAGGACAGGTAGAGGGCAGGAGAATCATTGAAGTCTAAACTACACAGGAAGACTGAGTCTCAAACACATACACACACACACACACACACACACACACACACACGGACGGACGCACACATGTATTCATGCGACTCAGGGAAACCCTGTCTAGAAACGAAACAAAACAAACAAACAAACAAACAAAAAACAAGCAAACAAAAAACCAAGACACAGCTGCAGAGATGAACTGAAACTGTAACCGAACGTGTAGATGAGCCCCTCCCACTCCACCCCTGACCAGAGGTCAGATTCAGGACCTTGCAAATGCCAGGCAAGTGCTTTATCACTGAGCTGCATGCCAGCCCTCGGAGGGGTCTGGAGAAAAGGGGAGAAGCCAAGATCGCCAGGCTCCAGTTTCTAGAAGGAATTGTGGTGAAAATCACTTTTCAAGATCACAGGTCTTGCCCAGGTGACAGGTCACAGACACTTGCTGCCAAGCCCATGATCTGAGGTCAGGCTCTGGAATCGAAACGATGGCAGGCGAGAGCTAACTCCTGCAAGTGACTCTTCAGCCATTGAAAGTGGTCGGTATCGATCCTGGTGTTTGAGAAGGAAGCTGAGTGGCCATATCAGCACCACTTAGGTGGCCCAATAAAAAGGCCAGCAAGTACAGACCAGATTGTGCTCCCCCGTGACCAGCTCCTCCCATGGAGAGGCATGTACCATGCAAGCATGGGCTGCCACACATACATCATGACCACACACACACACAATTTTTCCCCCCAAAAGGCCAGAGAGATGGTTCAGTGGATCAAAGTCTTTGCCACCAAGCTTGACAGTCTGAAGAACTGGAGTTTAATTCCCAGGGCCCACATGCTGGGCAGAGAGAACCGACTCCCACAACTTGTCCTCTGACACACACACGCACACACATGCACACATATACACATGCACACACACATGGGCACACACAGACATACACATGTGTGTACACACAGAGACATAGATACACACATGTACGCACACAGACACACACACACAAAATAAGTGAACAAGCGTGGCCTATGATTACAGGCAGCACATGTCAGAGAACTTACATATTAGAGGTTCTGGTGGAGGTATGGGGCCGTCTTATGGTGGAAGGATCTGCCAGCTAAGAAGGGCTGCCAGTAAGGTGAGTTTTACAGGCATCTGGCTCAGTGGCTCCCACGTCCGAAAAAGACAACAGCTCCCGGCGGGAGGACTAGGCCTTCCGGGTGGAGCACGGTTCACTCCGCACTTGCTGGCCTTTTTATCAGGCAAAGTGGTGTTGATGGGGCCACTTAACTCCCCTTTCAAACACCAGAAGCAATAGTGGCCGGTTTCCAGTGGTTGAACAGGCTCATAATGAAGCCTCGAAGTGACTGTGAAGGAAGGCATCAGGCCAGCCTGGATTCTAAGCCTGGTCTCGTCTGTTTCTGTGCGGCAGAGGTTGAGGATGCCCGCAAACTTCTCTACACCTCCAGTTGAAAAGATGGGGATGAAGAATGACTCACGGGTGAGGGTGCCTTCCACACAGCCTGTAGACACAAGTTCGATTCCTGGAACCTACATAAAGGTGGAGAGAGAGAATTATAACATCACCAAATTGTCCTCAGGCTCCATAGCGTCATGGGTCATCCATGCCCTGCCCCATGAAGCCCCCTGCACATCACCGTGTCTCTACACAGGTCATGCTCCCATCATGCTCCCTGTCTTAGATTAGAGATTAGAGCATTTCTAGTGCTGTGACAAAACACCATGATCAGAAAGCAAGTTGGGGAGGAAAGGGTTTATTTGGTTTACTCTTCCATATTACTGTTCACCACCGAAGGAAGTCAGGGCAGGAACTCCAACAGGGCAGGATCCTGGAGGTAGAAGCTGATGCAGAGGCCGTGGAGGAAGTTGCTTGCTGGATTGCTTCCTGTGGCTTGTTCTGCTTTCCCACTGAGCTCCTGACCGCCAGCCCAGGGATGGCTCCGTCCACACTGCACTGGGCCCTCCCCCATTGATCACTAATTGAGAAAATGCCTGACAGATGAATTTTAACTGAGGTTCCTCTCTCTCTGATGACTCTAGCTGTGCCAAGCTGACACACAAAACCAGTCAGCACACGCCCCCATATCATCATGCCCACATGTACCGTCATCTACATCACCACGCCCCTTACATCATCATCATCATCACACCCCTGCATATCTTGTGCCCCCACATCATCATCTACACACATCTTGCGCACACACACAAATAATGAATATATATATATTCATATATATAAGGAGGAAGATGGAGACAGTTCTCTTTCGTCTTTCATTGTATCTGGACTGAGCTTTTTCCTAGCTAAATAGGACACTAAATAGTCACAAGCTACATGGTATCTCGGAATGATGTGTGGCTTTGGCCTGGCTCTTAGAATGCTTGGTCCCGACTACTCCCTCTCAGAAGATGGCCTTCACCTGCAGCACCTGAGTGGACGGCTGCCCCAGTCAGCACTGGTTTAACAAAGATGTTCTTGGAGTTCCGGGACGTTGTTGTCATTGCTTCATTTTTGTGTGACAGGATTCCACTCTGTAGCCCAAGTTGGCCTTGAACTCACAATGGCCACAGACGTCTGTCTCAGCCTCCCAAGTGCTGGGATCACAAGCATGGGGCACCCGAGGCTTTAGATACTTATGCTGGAGGTATCTTTGTCTCTTAGTTTAAGGTGGCAGCTGGGCACTGCTGTCTGAAGGCTAATTCTTGCTTGGTTGGCACTGCATTGGGCATGGTGCCAGCAGGGTGTCACCTAGGTTAGTCTCTGCCATGCTAGGGTTCCACTAGTTGTTCCATATTTGAATATGTAATCAAGAAGTAGAAAGGATGTCCCTCAACCTCTGCTTTTTTTTTTTTTTAAAGAAAATTAGTGTTCAGAAAATGACTCCAATTATTTTTACCCTCCCTTCCTTCAGTCAGCTATGTTCATAACACTGTCCTGGCTAAAAGCTGGGAATTTCTGCAGACAGACCTCCCAAAAGCTCTTTCAATTGGGAGAACTATTGTTCATCCTTGGCAAAACCACACCTTCCCTTCCTGCCTGTCTCTTCCCCCTTCCTTCGAGCTGTTCCCTGACCTCCCCTAGCTCTGGTCTTTTGTCTCCAGTTCTGAACGTGGTTCTCAGAATCCTTGAGACTCAGTTTGAGTTCGAGTCCATACTCACTCTTTCTCTTAGTGATGTTTGCCATTTAAAATTTCCATCTGTCTTAGAGAGCCAAAGGCTTTGTGATGGCCTGACAACGGGATGGGTCGCTTCGATCTTTCACTAGCAGCAATATGTCCATTCTTCCCCAGACTTTAGGGGCTGTTATGATTTTTAAAAAAATGC
>NW_026067920.1:20977549-20982783 GCF_014885135.2 Alexandromys fortis
TCAGGGGGCTAGGATAGATGCAAGGGGCTGGGGCCTAAGCTCCCAACTTAACATCTTGCTTCCCCTGCCCCATAAAACCCCAGTAATAGCCAGCAAGGAAAAATGATTTTTGAATAACCTAACAGTCTTTTGTTTTTATATATAATTTTAAAATTTATTTTTATTTTTTATTTATTTTATTTTTTATTTATTTTATCTCATGTGTTTACCTGTATGATGTCTGTGTGAGGGTGTTGGATCCCCTGGAACTGGAGTGACAGACAGCTGTGAGCTGCCGTGTGGGTGCTGGGAATTGAACCTGGGTCCTCTGGAAGAGCAGTCAGTGATCTTAATCACTGAGCCATCTCTCTAACCGCTTTGGGTCACCTAACATTCTTTAACTAGTCACCCCCTAGCCATGGCCAACTTTGGCCCAAAAAGGAATCTTTCTGTCATCCTCCTCCTTGCGTTCCATCGCAACCAAAAGGCTCCGGTTATTTTATTGTATGTATATGGGGTTCCGCATGTGTCTGCACCATGGATGTGCCTTGTGCCCTGGAAGGTCAGAAAAGGATGTCAGATCTCCCAGAAGAGGGTGTTGTGATCTACCATGTGAGTGCTGAGAATCGAACCTGTGTCCTCTGGAAAAGCAGTTTGTCCTCTTAATTGCTAAGCTGTTTCTCGGGCCCCCAGCTTCTAATTCTTACGAAATTCCTCTCTGCAGGTTTCCCTCCAAATAAGCTAATTGCCCCCCTGTCATTCTTCTCTTCTCGTGGCTCTCTTGAGCTGCAGAACATAAAAACACGGCTTTCATGCTCAGGTCTGGGGTCCGGATGGGATAGGAGGAAGACTCAGGTCTGTGAACACCAGTTACTCTCACCTCTTGACTGACTCACCTCTTAGAACTGAGAGAAAGTAACAACAGTTTCTGTGTGAGCAGAGTCTGCTTCCTTCTTCCTCCAAGCTTGCCCAGTTCCCTCACTGAGTCTGAGGGGACAGTAAGGCCATTTTCCTGGTTTTTATAGCTCCCTCCATCAACCCACCTAGTAGAGTCCAGGGCTCCCCAGCTCCAGGTGAGCAGCAGCTCAGGACAGTAGCATTAACAGGAAGGCAGCGACAAGAAAAGAGGGCCTCAAGCCCCGGAGCCTCTTTTCTAAGGGCAGTAATCCATTCACAGCCCTAAGCCCTCAGCTGCTGGTCCTTGTCGATTTGGGGGTAGAGGGAGACAGGACTGAATCCACCGCTTTGTACATACTAAACGTGTGACACCCCTGAGCTCTGCCGCTAGCCCCAACTATCCTCTCTTATTTTCCTTCCCTCCTTCCCTCCCTCCCTCCCTCCCTCCCTCCCTCCCTCCCTCCCTCCCTCCCTCCCTCCCTCCCTCTCTCCCCCTCCTCCTCCCCCCCTCTTTCTCCCTTCCTTCTAATCTACAGTGTTGGCATCAAACCCAAGGCCTCATCCATGCGTACCACGCAGGAGCTCTACCATGAGCTGAGCCCTCAAACCTTAAGCAAAGGACGCTATCTCCTCAGTCCACCATAGTGAGGGTTAAGTTTGGAGTTCTGGGGGGCCACAGCTGGGCTATAACGATGTCCACATGGAGAGTTGTCTTCTCACCCCGCCCACAGTGAAACTCTCCTGCTTCTGAATGTTTCCCTGAGAATTCCATTTGAACACGGCTTAATCATAACTTTAGTTTTCAGGATTAAACAGAGGGACTTGGCTGGGTTGAATAGCATCTCTTTCGAAGTTCAAGTCCATTAGAAATTTAAAATATGACCTTGTTTGGAAATAGAATCTTTGCAATTTGTTCTGATGAAGTCATAGTAGAGGACTCCAAGACCAGCGTGACTTCATGAGACAGAAGGAAAACTGAGACATGTAGACACACACACACACACACACACACACACACACACACACACACACACGAAGGAGGCCTTGTGACTGAGGTGTCAATTGGAGGGATGGCTCTACAATCCTGGGCATTGCGACCCTGCCAGGAGCAAACAAGTAAAGATTCTCCACAGAGCCGTCAGAGGACCAGCACGCCTGGCCAGCTACTCAACTTCAGTGTTCCAACCTCTAGAATGGCGACATAATATTTCTGTGGTCTGAAGCCCCCAGTTTGGAGTGGTTGTTCTGCCGGCTATGAGAAACTAATAGTGGGACTCCTGGCAGGCAAGAAAATGAAACAAACCCTAGTTTCCTAGCTGGCATGATGATTCTGAGGAGAGTACTTGCCTCACATGTGTGGAGCCCAAACGAATTCTCAGCGCCACTTAATCTGGGTGTGGTGGCCCACACGTAGAGTCCCAATACAGAAGAATACAGAAAACATAGGCAGGAAGATCCTGCCCCAACCCGCATGGCTTAGGGATTACCCTAACTGGGGCAACAGGAAACAAAGAAATGATAACCACATGTACACAAGAACTGGAATTAAGTTGGCCATGGACTCCGGTGGAGACTCATCAACAGTGGTCCAGAAACCAAGTACAGGAGGCGGGTTTGTTCTGCACTGTTGAATGAAGAGGCATGCTTAGCCAATTTTGGTGCAGGGTGGTCTCTGTAGGGGAGCAGTTCTAGGGTTGGAGCATTCTGGAGGAAAAAGTTACCACCCATGTTTTCTACTGCAAGCATCCGTACATGGACCAGGGGAAGGCTTTGACATTCTGAGGCATTTGGGGTTCTTGACATGGCCATGTGAATGTCAAATACACATCCACTCAGGACTTCATCTGCTTCCCAAGGATCTGAAGTTGACAGTCAATCTCAGTTACCTACAGAGTTTGAAGCTCACTTAGGTTATATGAAACCCATCTCAACTCCCTACATACGTAGACATAGGCTGCTGTTTGTTCCTGGATGCCCAGAATCAAAATGACCACACAGAAACTATATTATTTGCAGTATTGTTTGGCCAATAGATTAATCATATTTCTGGCTAACTCATATCTTAAAGTAACCCATTTTTATTAGTCTGTGTATGCCACATGACTGTGGCTTACTGGTAAGGTTCTGGTGCATCTGTCTCCTGCAGGAGACTGTGTGGCTTCTTTTTGACTCCGCCTACTCCATATATTTCTTTCAGCCTGGCTTACTCTGTTAAGTCATTGGCCTAAAGCAGCTTCTTTATTAACTAATGGCAATAAAACATATTCACAGCATACATCACCTCCCACATCACATACATGTACAGCAAAACAGAACAACCCCCCTATATTCCAAAACAATGCAAAAATTATCTGCACAACTTCCTTCATCCTGAATGTGCCCATGGCATTTGCCTTTTATTTTATTCATATCTCTTTTTCTCGCCATGTTGCCTGGGCTATCAGGTCTCCAGGCTTGAGTGATGGCCTCAACCTCTTGATGTCTAGGACTACAAACATACACCATGCAGGGTAATCTGTTATTTTATATATTTTATTTTTATTTTTAATAGAGTAACCTTTTTTTTTTTTTTCGAGGCAGGGTTTCTCTGTGTAACAATCCCTGACTGTCCTGGAACTTGCTTTGTAGACAAGGCTGGCCTCAAACTCACTGGTCTGCCTCTGTCTCCCTAGTGCTGGGGCTAAAGGCATGCACCACCACTGCCTGGTGAAAAACATTCTTTTCAATAATTACCAATTTATTAAATTTTAATTTCATTATGTGTGTATCTACAGATGCACTGAGGTGTGTAATTCATGTCATAGTGTGTATATGGAGGTCAAAGGGCATCTTTCAAGAGTCAGCTCTCTCTCCTTCCAATTCAGGGGGTCAGGATGCAAGCATCTTTTACCTGCTGAACCATTCCACTGTCCCTGTTTTTATTTTTATGGGACCTGACAAGGACTAGGCATGGTGACTCATACCTATAAAATTAGCACTTGGGAGGCTGAGGCTGGAGGATCCCTGTCTCCAAGATCCACAAGATCAAGTATAGCATTAATGGATGAGGACTTATGATGGTGGGAAGAGGAAATATTTGTGTAACAATGACCCCAGCTAGCACATAAAGGGTCCTTATTAGGTTACCAGGAAATTTATGTATATGTAACTGAAGAAACATGACAATAAGAAACAGTTATTGGAAGCATCTTATATGGAAAATGCCATCCTAAGTGTTTACTGCATAATACAACAGTATAGACACAATCCAAAACTAGAGGTACTTAAGTCACCGCCATTTTGCTTGCTTACAGTTCTATGAACCAGGGACAGGTTCACTAGATGGCTCTCCTGTGTACATCAGGTGGCAAGGTTCACAGCTGCACTCAGCTAAAGGCTGACTTGGCCTGGGTTCACCAAAGAGGCAGCAAGCATGGTATTGGCCTTCTAGGTGACTATCTTGGGCTTCCTCACCGCATGGTTTTACACCATAGCCGAACTTCTCATATGATAGTGGTCTTTCAAGAAGGTCAAAATTAAAAACTTAACAGTAGTTAGCACACAGCACAACTCTGCCAAACTCTACGGGTGTGTTTGTACTAGCTTCATAGTGTAGCTGCAAGGGATTTCTAGAACTATGACAATACAGCAAAACACAAACATGCTACCTTATAGTTGTAGGCCAATATTTCACATGATATGACAACCAGAATCCCAGGCCACACAGGAGGTGGTCACCTCCCTAACAAAGGGTCAGGATATTGTTCTGCTTCTTCTTTGTAATTTGGAGGATGACTGAAAAGAGATTCAGCCTACGTGACAGAGCTGGCACACAGAGCAGGAAGACGTGACAGAGCGAGCATAGGTAGATGTGGATGTGACCACAGCCATACACCTGGTTACCTAGGAAACAGAATGCTAATGAATTTTCCCCTCAGTTTATGTTTTGGTATATAAGCTGATTGGAGAATAAATGGAGGAATTTTCAGGATGTGAACTCAGGATTTCAGGAGGGATCACTGAAAATCTCCCTCCCAATAAAGCCTTGTGTGTTGTGTCTTTAATCTGATGCCTCCCCTCTGGTACAGAGAAATAATTTAGGGTCCAGGCTGGCACCATACCTCAACATAATGGCTCCCTGAAATGTGGGACTGATTGACGAACCCCCAAAATACAGAAGAAGTGACCAGACGTACAGAGGAGAATGAGAGGAGCCCGTGAGAGAAATTTGCACCACAGATGGGTACGTAAGTATGAGCGCTCAGAAATAGAGAATAGAATTTAAAGAAGTGTAAAGAAGTGGGGAATTTAAATCGGGAGTAAAAAAATTGTAAATAGTTGTATATATGGGATAAGAAAAGAGTATTCAGCTATATATA
>NW_026067920.1:20983041-20999113 GCF_014885135.2 Alexandromys fortis
GTGGGGAAAGTAAAGGAAATACGGCATTTGGCCAAGAATCGCCTAGGTTACCGCTGAGACTGAGGCGCCACATGCAGGTGCATAGCCAGCTGCATCTAACCCACCTGCCGGGGAAAGGCAATCAGAAGAAAAAGTTAAGAGAGCAAATTTTACCACACAGTCAGCAGCCAGAGTCAGTAGAACAGAGGAGAGGGTTCAGAAATTCTCTTAATTTTATGATTACAAGTTAAAATAAAAAAGATAGTAAAAAATCAGTACGGCTACACCCACCAGAGCTTATGAGGGCAGGCTGGCAGACGGAGGGAGCCTGTGTCCTACCCACCTGCCTTGTGGCCTGGCTTCAGCTGGGAGCTGGGCAGGCAAGTTTGCAGTAAAGGTTGCCTCAGGGAACTGCAGCTTCAGGACAATTAAAAATAAATAAGCAGGTTAAATATGCTTCTTTTACATTTCATAATTTTTGCTTCTTCGTCAAAAATCTGCTGTTTGTAGGCATGTGGATTCATATCCAAGGTGGATTAATTTCAGTTCCTTTGATCCTCATGTTAGTTTTTTTTTTTTTTTCTTCGAGACAGGGTTTCTCTGTAGCTTTGGAGCCTCTCCTGGCACTAGCTCTTGTAGACCAGGCTGGCCTCAAACTCACAGAGATCCGCCTGCCTCTGCCTCCCGAGTGCTGGGATTAAAGGCGTGCGCCACCTTTAGTGTTAGTTTTTAATCTGTCTTCAGTACTGTGGCTCTGTAGTGAAGTTTAAAGTCAGAGATTGTGATGCGTTCAGAAGTTCCTAAATTGTACAAGATTGTTTAGAATGAATTAGGCTATCCTGAGTTTTTGTTTCTCCATGTGAAGTTGAGGATTGTTCTTTCGAGATCTGTGAAGAATTTTGCTATAATCTTAACGGGCATTTGCAGTGAATCTGTGGATTGATTTTAGTAAGATTGTCATTTTACTCTGCTGGTTCTATCTTCACAAGAGAAGAGGAGATCTTTCCATTTTTTGATGTCTTAAATTTCTTTCTTCAAAGATTTAAAGTCCTTATCATACAGGTTTTTCCATTTGTTTGGGTAGAGTTACTCTAAGACATTTTATGGTATTTATGGCTATTGTAAAGGATGTTGTCTCTCATTTTCATATGTGTAGAAGAGGAGCATTTTGGGTTGTTTTCAGATTCTGTCTATGGCAAAATAATTCTGCTATGAACATAATTCAGCACATGTCCTTATGGTATGGCTGAACATCTCTTTTGTATAGGCCCCAAAACTAGTATTGTTGAGATTTAAGGTAGATTGTTGCCTAATTTTCTGAGAAATCGCCATACTAGAATCCAAATGGCTGTGCCAGTTTGCACTTCCACCAACAGTAGAGGAGTTTTTTTCTTTACCCCACATTCTCTTAAGCATAAATGCCAACAGTACTTTTAATCTTGGGCATTCTTACAGGGATAAGATGGAATCTCAGAGTTTTAATTTGCGTTTCTCTAATGGTGAAGGATGTTATCCTTGAACGTTTTTTAAGTGTCTTCCAATCATTTTAAGTTCATCTGCTGAGAGTTTTTAGTTTGGGTCGTACCATACTAATTACCCGAGTCCTTCGTATGTTTTTGGAGTGGATTAGTGATAAGTAAAGATCTTTTCCCATTCTATAGGCTGATATTGTGTCTTGTTGACTATGTTCTTTGCTACACAGAAGCTCCTCAGTTCAGGAGATCTCATTTATTAATTGTTTCTCTCAATGTCTGTGCCACTGAGGCTGTGTTTGAGAGGTACCAGTGCATTCACAGGTACTTCTAACTTTTTCTTCTGCCAGGTGTAATGTGGTTGGTTTTATGTTGAGGTCTTTGATTCATTTAAACTTGAGTTTTGTGCATAAAGATGAATATGGATCTATTTTCATTCTTCTACGTGTTGATTTTGTAATTAGGCCAGCACCATTAGTTGAATATGCTTTCTTTTTCCATTTTTCTATCAGCTAGGCAGACTTGCAACTTAAGAGGAGAATAGTTTATAAACTTTTGGTTATATATACAATGGTTAAAGCCTTAGTTATAATATTCTTAGGAGCTCTTGAGCCACCAAGTAAAATTCTTAAAGGGAGCAATGAGCCAGTTTCCAATAGAGAGCTTATAGAAGCTGCCAGACAGGTACTCACACAGGTGGAGTATAGATCAACAGGTAGAGTATACAATAATCAACAATTATGATTCAGCTACGGCAAGTGTGTATTAAGTATAAAACTTATTCTGCAGCAGTTTTATGAAAAAACAGAATGCTTTTTATGGCTGCACCTCCCCATTTTTGCCAGTTAAGATATTGATCTCTCAATTTAAAGCCGTAGCCTGTCTAATACAGGAGGAAATCTAGGAGCTGGTTTAGCAGAGAGTTGACTATGACCAATGTTTCTTATACTAAGCACTAGATTAATTGATAATTTAAGATAGTGATTCTTGGACAATTGTGTTTGCTCACTTCAAAAGCCAGAGTCATGGCCTTTTCCCAGATGATCGTTGCTGCAATTCGCACAACTATATTTCACTAATGTTATAGCTAAAGATCCCTTAAAGGATGTTATGCTGAATTTTACAAATGGCTCTTCCAATGGAGGGACCGCATATATGGTTAATAATGAAAAGGAATTGTGAAGCGTGATATGGCTCCTTGAAAACAACTTAAGAGGATCAAAGTTGCAGACAGATCTGGTATGGTGGCAGCAAGGAGACCTTGCTAGGAGGAAAGGTAAAAAAAGCCCTTGCAATGAATTATGAAAAGACCCAACTTATATTAATTTGGGGTTGAGGATGTGCTTGTGCTTTTTTCCCAGAAAGAAAATAAAGCTGGATGTGATGACTGCATATGCAGTAAAGGAGTGGCAGACCTGATGACATCGTAGCTGCAAATGCCCCATAGAGGGGTTGGAGAGGAGTTCCTTGGTCCAGTCTCCCCCACCCCCACAGAGAGGAGTGCCCGGTCTGCAGGACCTGCTGCCGCCACTCTGTACTGCAGGGTGCCGTGCTGCTGCTTGGAGGGACAACACTCGGGACACACACAGACCCAGAGGCCCTGCTGAGGTGACTGCGATGACTATAGTTTTCTGTAGTCTGAATCCTGTTTGCTTTGGAGCTGAAATGCAGACTGAATGTTTGACTCTTTTAGTCTTTTGGGGCACAGAACTCATTTTGATTAAAATATTGGACCTGAGAACTAAGACCCAAGCTTTCCCCTTGGAGAAAGAAAGACTCAAAATAAGGAATGACTGAAACCCCTCTTCACTTAAGAGGGGGCGGACTAAGGGTTTAACTGCTGCTCAGAGCCCGAACTGGTCCTGGATAACAGCAAGGCCACCGCACTCTCACCCCTCAGAAGAGCTTTTCCTGTCTTTTGATTAATGCGGATTTAAGAAAATTGTGACGTGTTTAATTGTGGATTTCGTGTTAATCACGGTATTGACCTGGTGATATTTGTAACTGCATATAAGATGTGGAGAAAAGTTGGTATTGACCAATAATGCTGAGAATTATGGTACTGACCTGATGATGTTTGTAACTGCTTTTAAGATGTTGAGAAAAGTTTGAAGCACCCTGTAAACGTTAGGATTTAATGTATATGTTAAGAATTTTAGATTTTGATACAATGTAAAAGACTTAGGAGGTATTCTAGATCAGATGAAGACACATTTTCAGCGCAGGCAATCCTTTCTCCTTTAAATAGGAGACTATAGCCTTTGGGAGCACGATAATTCATAAAGCATTATAGTTTATCCTGACAAGAAAGTATGGCTCTGAGAAACAGGGCCCAAAGGTATCTCTCTCCCCCCATCTCTTTTCTTCACAGAGATCAGCAGTCAATGATGGGTTTGAAGCATCTTGTCCCCAGATGCCTAAGACAGGAGCTTCCATAAAATGGAATGCCAGTTCCAAGATGACTAAATTTGGGTAAATGGGGAAGTCTTTGCCTAAGGAAGGTGTGATCATCTGTCCTGTTGCAGAAGCACAGGTTTTATTAAAATTAGTAAGAGAGAGTGGATTGTAGGCCCATATTTCTACATGGTATGACAACCAGAATCCCAGATCATAGTTTGCACCTGCCACACAGGTGGTCTGTCACCTCTCTAACAAAGGGTCAGGATGCTGTTCTGCTCCTTCTTTGTAATTTGGAGGATGCCTGAAAAGAGATGTTAATTCAGCCTACATGACAGAGCTGGCATACGGAGCAGGAAGACGTGACAGAGCAGGCACAGGTAGATGTGGACGTGACCATAGCCATTCACCTGGTTACCTAGGAAACAGAATGCTAATGAATTTCCCCTCAGTTTATGTTTTGGTATATAAGGCTGTTTGGAGAATAAATGGAGGAATTTTCAGGATGTGAACTCAGGATTTCAGGAGGGATCACTGAAAATCTCCCTCCCAATAAAGCTATGCGAGTTGTGTCTTTATTCCCACACCTCCCCTCTGGTTCGGAGAAATAATTTAGGGTCCGGGCTGGCACAGGACCCCGACAAGTTGTGGAGGTCACAAGTCTAAAATGGGTCCCTGAGGACCAAACTCAGGTTTAGACAAGGGTGCTTTTCTTTGTAGAGTTCAGAAGTGTACATTTTAGCTGCCCTTTCTAGCTTTACTATACTCTTTGAGACAGGGTCTCATGTTGCTCAGTCTGACATAAGCAACTATGATCTCAAACACCTCTTCCTCCTGTCTCTACCTCCCCAGTGCTGGGATAACAGGCATTTATCACCATATCTTGTGTGTGTTTCTGAACCCAGGCCTTCATGCAAGCCAGGTAAGCACTCCATCAAATGAGAAACATCCTCAGCCCAGCTTTTCTCTTTTATGTTAACAGTTGCTTACATTACTTGGCTTGTGTGCTCCCAGTATCTTTAAATCTACCAGCAACTCATCAAGTCCCTGTGCTGTGGGCTGTCTCTCCTGTCTCTCTCCCTCATTCTAAGGACCCTTGTGGCCTCACCTAACAATAGCAGATTAGGAGACAATGCTATCTGCCTCCTAGATTCACCTATGCAATGTAATATATTATCTGCCTATAGAGTCTAGGGGTTAGAACAGCATATTCTGGAGAGGGGATGGTCTTCTGTCCAACACATGGTCAAAATCAGTGACCAGGAGAGTCCACTAGCTGGTGGCAGGAGCAGAGCTGAGGCTCTCAGCGGTTCACCATGGCATGCATCCAGTCATGTCCCCACAGTCTCAGGAGGCGGTGCCCCACATTGTGACACAGGAAGCAACGGGGCAGGTGGCACCTGAGGATACAGCAGATGCCACTCGCCCAGCCCAAGCTCTCCTTTCACTTTTTATTTCGAAACAGCTTGAAACAGCATCTCACTAAGTTGCTTAGGTTGGCCTTGAGCTCACTTATAGCTCAGGCTAGCCCTGAGCTTGTGTCCTCCTACCCCGGCCTCCCAAGTATAGTTGTTGGTTTTTGTTTGTTTTTGCTTTTGTTTTCCTCTTTGCTCCCAAATAATCACATTTGGAATTTATTTATTTGAGTCTTATTCTTTCTTATAAATGCCAAGCCTTAGCTTGGCTTGTTTCTAGCCAGCTTTTCTTAAATTAGCCCATCTATCTCTTGTCTCTGGGTTTTTACCTTTCCATATACCTTTCTTTACTTCTTACTCTGTGGCTGGCTGCATAGCTGGGTGGCTGGCCCCTGGAGTCCTCCTCTCCTTCTCCCTTTCTTTCTCCTTCCTTTCTACTCTTCCTCTTTCCCATTTATTCTCTCTGCCTGCCAGTCCTGCCCATCCTTTCTCCTCCCATGTTATTGGCTGTTCAGCTCTTTATTAAACCAATCAGGTGTTTTAGTCAAGCAAAGTAACGCAACTTCACAGAATTAAACAAATACAACATAAAAGAATGCAACACATCTTTGCATCATTAAAACAAATTTTCCGTAGCATAAGCCAATGTAACACATCTTCAACTAATATTCCATAACACCCAAGTACTAGGATGATAAGCCTTTGCCACCAACTGTAGCTCTCAAACCCATCTCTGGCTCTGGCTGCTGGTTCTTGTTTTTAGGAGCTGTGCACAGGGAAGTGGAGGCTCTTTACAGACAGCCTCTTGCCCAAGCACATTCAAATTTAGAAGGATTGTGAATAAAATCAGGGGGGTTGCATTGCTTTGTCTTTGTGATGGGACTGGAGGTTCAACCCAAGGTCTTGCTAGGTATGCTTGCTACCATTGAGTGAGACACCTCAGCCCTCGAGTGGGTTGGACTTAATTCAACTGGCCATTTATTCAGTAACAGTGGATAACACTTTTCCAAGCTGGAGGGTGATCATTGGTGTAACACATTAGTTCAAAGAGTCACCTCTTTTTGGCTGAGTTCTGCTCTTTCATTCCAGAACGCGGGAGAGACTCTGGTGCAAAGATTCTTCCAGAAAGAAGGGGACAGAGGCTTTTTAAAAAGTGATGCTGTTGGACATAACAACCAAAGCTGGCTACAAAGAGCGGATGGATCTTCCCGTAAACCCGAATAATTGACTAACTGAGAGATCCTACTTCTCAATCAGATTAAATATTAAATATGCATGACAATTGAGGTCAGGTTCAGCTCAAGTGATGTAAACACGGGAAAGAAAGTCACCTTCCTCTACCACTCAGATACCCCTCCTCCTGGCCACGGAAGGGAACTCAGGCTGAGTGACCCTCACAGTCAAACAGTGCTGCACCTACAAGAAAACACTCGCCTCTGCTCTGCGCACACTTCCAAACGGGCATTTCTAGAATGTAAGATGGTTAGATCACACACCTTCCACCGCTGTGGACAGAGAGGTCCTGCCCTCCTGCAGGGCGTTAGGCATCTTCAAGTAATGAACTCCAAGTGAACTGTCCCATGGCATTCTAAATGGTCCCGTTGTTCTTCCAGGGATCCCTTGTCCAGGAATGTCCTTGAGATCTTTCAAACACCTCTTCAGCCAGAAACACAAGAAAACATGATCTTTCTAAGTCTCACTGAGTTGGTCAACCTTGGGTCCATTTTCTTGGGCACAACACAGTCATTGTCCCTACTTCCCACAAGGGACTTTAAATGAACTAACTTTGCGCTCACACTTAAGCCTTGCCTCACCTCCCACTGGCCTTTCGAACCCTTTGTTTGAAGGTAGATCTTGCTTGTTTGTTCCCCCACCCTTTCTCCATTCCTCCGCCCTAACAGCAAATGCCAGGTCCAGCCAATTTTCTCAGCAGTTCAGTCAGCGTACACTGCAGGACCAGGTTATTTTGCTGCAAGTGCACATACACCATTCTTGGAGAACTGTATCCAGGTCTGTACACAGGCCTGCATGCCTGGTCATTTGGGGTTGTCCCAGGCATGCCACCAATGTTGGTTTACCCTTCTGAATAGTACAGAGATCTTAAACCTGGTGCCAACATTCCCCAGACATTTTGAGTTTATTTGACTAGCCAGCACTCTTATACCTACAGGGAAAAAATGGAGGCTCGTGGTGAACTGATGTATAGAAAAATCTTTGTTCAGTGTTAAAAAACAAGATGGGGCTATGGGGAGGGAGAGGGCAGTTGGGAGGGAATCAAAGCCAACCACCCTGGAAGGTCATCTTGGAAAATTAGGAGATCCAATTTTGTTTTGTCTTTTTCTTTTGTAAAGCTCCATCTGGCTTTCATTTCCAACCTGGTGTCTCTTACGGAAAAAGAAGATGACTTTAAAACTAAACGTAAGCCAGTCTAGAAATAGAACGCAAGGCCCTCTCTTCTAGTCTGGTGGCAGAATTGGCTTTTACACTACTGAATGCTGCGTGGGCTACCTTTTTCTCCAAGCTGAGAAGCAGAACTGTGGAGCTCCCTCTCCAGATAACTCGTCTTTCTCGTGGACTCGAAAAGCCCCGCGTTTCCTGTTATTTGCTGTGGCTGAGATTTGTAACTGGAGCCGCTGCCCAGGGTTCCAGTTCATTTCACCTAATGTGGGTGCCCCACGCAAATAATCCGCCACTGCCAGCTCAACAGTTAGGGCTTGTTCTAGCCGAAGAGGAAAGTCCGAGAGGCGAAGGGCTTGGACCTGCGCTTTTGGTGGAAGCTCACTCAGTGTTTGGATTTCCAGTATTAGCGTCACCGCCATGCCACAATAAAAGAGGCTTTAAAATGGTTGGCTCATGTGGTAAGCTAGTATTTGTGAGTTCGTGAAAACAAGAGCCTTCTAGTTATCTGCGAGTCAGGCCGCTTGGGTGGCCGCTTCAGGTCTGCTTCCTGGGATTCCTTACCTGTGAGCTGGAAGAGCAGAGCCAAGGTTGACAAAGCCAGCTGGGAGTCTAGGCTTGAGGGTGTTGAGATGACTCTCCCCTCCTTTCTCCCAGTCATCTCTTTCCCAGGTGCTCAAAGACGGACATTCTCTTGTGATCATTAAGTTGAGTTTGCTGTGCTTCAGACCCTCTCCACTTTCTGTAAATGTCCCCCTGCCCTACCTCACTTTTCTGCCTACGGCCAGCTTCTAACACTTCACTTCATTGAACCAGACCCGCAGCTTCCTGCCCCAGTTACCCCTTCATAGATTAGATCCCCACTTACCTCACTCCTTGGGGGGCTGCTTCCTGCTCTGAGCTTTGTCTCTGTACCAGTTGTGGGGACCTGCTATGGGACAATGGTCTGTATTCTGTCAATTGTATTTTAATAAAACACCGATTGGCCAGTGGCCAGGCAGGAAGTATAAGCAGGGCAATGAGAACAGAAGAATTCTGGGAAGAAAAAAGATTCAGTCTGTAGTCCTCATCCAGACACAGAGGAAGCAAGATGTGACTGCCTCGCCGAAAAAGGTACCAAGCCATGTGACTAACACAGGCAAGAATTATGGGCTAATATAAGTTATAAGAGTTAATAACAAGCCTGAGCTAATAGGCCAACAAGCTTATAATTAATATAGACTTCTGTGTATTTCTTAGAGACTGAACGGGTACAGGACTGGGCAGGATAGAAACCTCCATCAACAGGGACCGTAGCTGCTCCTTCCAGCCTTGCACCCCATATTGTCTTCTCCCTGTATTCTGGCTCCTAAACCCTTCCCAAGGTGTTAACTGTTTAATGTCAGCTCTCAAGACAAAACACAAACATTTCTTTAAAACCACAGCCTCTCCTCTCTGCTACTCTTTTAGAGAATATCTTATTTATTGTATTTACGTGTGTGTGTGTGTGTGTGTGTGTGTGTGTGTGTGTTGGAGAGTGCAGGTGTGGAGGTCAGGAGACAACTTTATAGAGTCTGTTCTCTTCCTCCACCTCTGTGGATGCTGGAGAACGAACTTAGGTCATGGGGACTGATGTCAAGTGCCTTCACCTGCTGAGCCAATCCAGTGAAACTTCTCGAATAAGCTGCCAGTTCTCTTCCTCCTCGTCAGTGCCACAGACTTAGTACCATGGTTTCCCCATGGAGTTCTTGCCTGCCATTGTGCCTCAGGGAAAAGTTACCCCTGAACCTTGTCTCCTTGGCCTTTAGAACCAAAGCCCTTAGTTGTTTTCTGTCTCCATCATGGTTCTTTCTCTCCCTCTTCCTTTCCCTTTGTTGAGACACTGTCTCAGTATATGACATAGGCTGTCTGGAACTCCTGATATCACCTCCACCTCCCGAGTGCTGGGATTCCAGGAATGTGCCAGGATGTCCAGCTGCCTGCTCATTCCTTATCTCATTTGTTGACTTTTCTGTCTCCATAGGGCTATAAAATGCTTGGGCTATGTAAGTTTTTTTGCCTCACTGACTTCAATCCTTGCTAACCATATCGACTACTCAAAATATATAGTTCGGTTTTGTAGTTGGAGGCCACTTGTTTGTTTCCCAGCCACCTAGACCTGAAAAAATCACACCAAAACTATATTAATTGCAATACTGTTTGGCCAATATCTTTTTTTTTTAATTTTTCGAGACAGGGTTTCTTTGTAGCTTTTGGTTCCTGTCCTGGAACTAGCTCTTGTAGACCAGGCTGGCCTCAACTCACAGAGATCCGCCTGCCCTGCCTCCCGAGTGCTGGGATTAAAGGCGTGCGCCACCACTGCCTGGCTCTTTGGCCAATATCTTAAGCGTATTTCTAGCTAGTTCTTACATCTTAAATTATCCCATTCCGTTATTTTGTATTTTACCACAAGGCTCATGGTTTACTGGCAAGGTTCTGTCTGGTGGCTAGCATCTTTCTCCTCCCACAGCTACATGGCATCTCATTAACTCTGCCTTCTTTCTCCCAGCATTCAGTTTAGTTTTCCCACCTAGCTCTATTCTGCCCTGTCATAGGTTCAAGCAGCATCTTTATTAACCAATGGCATTCACAGCATACAGAGGGAAATTCCACATCAGGGTTTCTCATAGGCATATCCAGACCTCGGGACATGACAGTTCCTCCAACACATGGTACCCCATCTCCAATTCCTACTCAGCAAAAGATCTATCCCCAGGTTGCTCAAGCCAGAAACTTAAACATTCTGACTCCTTTTCCTATTTCTCAAACAATGTATTCTTTAGCCCTGGACACTTTAATTAATTATTATTTTTATGTTATGTGTATGATTGCTTTGCCTGAATGTACATAGGTACACTGTGTGCATGTCTAGTGCTCAAGAAGGCCAGCACAGGGTACCAGATCTCTTAGAACTAGAGTTACAATGGTTGTGAGCCACCATGTGGGTGTTGTGAACCCAACATGGGTCCTGTGCAAGAATAGCAAAAGATCATAACCAATGAAGCATCTCTCCGGCCCCTAACACTGGAAATTTCTGATATGCATTTATTCTTTCCACCTCCACACCTTTACTCCAGCCTTGGGCACCATCTGCTTTCTTCTCTGCCAGTGCAGTAAAGCCCCAACTAGTTCTACTTCCACTCTCAGTCACCTCTAAACTGTTCTTCACAGTGTTGCTGGGTCATATACCTCCCCTGATGGGAGCCTTTTGGGATATGTTAGACACAAACCTGCTGTAGGATAATGTTCTTGTACACTGTAAAGATTTATCACTCATATTGCTTTAATAAAATTGTGATTGACCAGTAGCCAGGTAGGAAGTATATGTGGGGCAACCAGACTAGGAGAATTCTGGAAAGAGAAAAGACAGAGACTTAGTTGTCATCCAGATGCAGAGGAAGCAACATGAGAATGCCTCACTGAGAAAAGGTACCAAGTCACATGGCTAAACATAGATAAGAATTATGGGTTAATTTAAGTTGTAAGAGCTAGTTAATAATAAGCCTAAGCTAATGGGTTTCTGTCCTGCCTGGTTTTTACAGCCATTAAGTCCCAAAGAAATCACACAGAGATCTACATTAATCATAAACTGATTAGCCCAATAGCTCAGGCTTCTTATTAACTCTTATAACTTACATTAGCCCATTATTCTTATCTATGTTAGCCACATGGCTCAGTACCTTTTTCAGCGGGGCAGTCACATCTTGGTTCTTTGGTGTCTGGGTAGGACTGCAGAGGTATGGGCTTTCTCCTTCCCAGAATTCTCCTGTTCTCATTGACCCACCTCTACTTCCTGTCTGGTTGTCCCACCTATACTTCCTCCCTGGGTACTGGAAAAATCGGCGTTTATTTATAACATAATTGGCAGAATATAGACAGTTGTCCCACACCATTCCTCTCTCCACCCAAAATTATCACTCCTGTCTCCATCTTGCTATTGCTGAGATTAAAGGGTTGTGACTGCCAAGTACTGGAATTAAAGGTGTGTGAGCCACCATGCCTGGTGCTGTTTCTCTTTGAGGCTGGATCAATCTAGTGTAGCCCAGGGTGGCCTTGAACTCACAGAGTTCCATGTGTGTAGCACGAATAATAAAAACCCAAAGACAGATATTGGGGTTCAACCTGAATATCAGAGAAGTAAAGTAACCAAGACAATAGAAAGCTCTTACCTCTATGAAATCTTCAGACTGAAAAAGATTAAGTTCCTGTCTCATCCCACTTTATATTCCTCCCTAGTGCTGAGATTAAAGGTGCATACCACCATCTTCGAGCCTCTATGGCTAACTAGTGTGGGTGTTGGATTAAAGGTGTGTACAACCACTGCCTGGCTTGTGTGGTTGTTTTGTACTTTGGTCTTCAGGCAAGCTTTATTTATTAAAATGCAAATCCTATACCACTGTATTTCCTCTTTTTGTCTAAAAAAGAAAGCTATAGCTAATATAAGAAAAACTATATACAATAAGTAAATAACTATATAAAATATATAAAAGCAATAAATACACCAACAATATCTAGTCAATTTGCATTTGACATATTCAGATAAAATACTCCATATTTATCCTACCTTGGTGAGTCCAAAGTCTTGTTCCTAATTTACTTTCTATCATAATTTGCTTTCTGCGTCTGGTAAACAAGAAAAATAAATATAATTGTCTAATCTTTAATTCCCTCAGAGGCCAAGGAGAAAATAATATTAACTGAGTAAGTAGGAAGTGCAAACAAGTGACTTCCAAAAAGTGTGAGAAATGACAGAAACACCTGGCTTCCTGGACAGTCACCCAAAGTTCCTCTGCAATGTTGGGGCATCCATCTTTGGCCTAGAGGTCTAGCATATCCGACAGACTTTTCTGTGAAGCAGGATATTATGAAGGGCTGTCTCTCCTTGTCTTGGCAATGTTTGGCAGTCACTTTCTTTTGTGTCCTGCTTGTCCCATTAGGACAGCATTATGTCAGCAGTCTAGGCAAGGGCATTTTCTTGCCCAGTGGTTTACGTTTGCTACAAAGAAAGTAAACTCCATGTGGAGTTTCTTCAAAGCCCATTATCTTCTCTGAAGTAGATTGGTGCTGCCAGGAGCAGACATATCTCAATGTCATAAAAAAAAAAAGAGTCTATATGTTATTAAAACATCTTAAATGCCATATTCTGTAGCTCTCTGAAGTGTTTGAAGATGACCTATCTAAAATATATCTCTGTTTGACCTTGAAAACATACCAAATGCATTACATGATTGATTATAATAGTTTATTAATTACTAACTTACATTTCCATATTATCTTAAGCAGTTGGCAATAATAATTTTCAAGGACTAGAAATTTACAGTACATTGTTAAATGAGTTGTATAGCTACATTACCTTGAACAAGAGTAGAAATGTATGTACAGTATGTTCTAAAATATTAATCTCATTTATCAGTGAGTGCCAATATAATAAATGTTCCCCAATGTAAGAAAGTCCCGTTGATACTTGAAATAGTAGAAAACTGTGGTTTATTATTCTACATCATTACATTAAAGCCAATGAGCTTTCCATTGAAGACTGGGCAATTTGTTCTCTGCAGGATTAGCCTTGATCTCTTGGCTTTATCTCAAGGTGATCAGTAGGTAGGTAGATGAGAGCTAGGTGATAGATAGATAGATGATAGATAGATAGATAGATAGATAGATAGATAGATAGATAGATGATAGATAAATAGACAGATGATAGATAGGTAGGTAGATGATAGATGATTGATAGATAGATAGATAGATAGATAGATAGATAGATGATAGATAGATAGATGATAGATAAATATACAGATGATAGATAGGTAGATAGATGATGGATAGATAGATAGATAGATAGATAGATAGATAGATGATAGATAAATAGACAGATGATAGTTAGATAGATGATAGATAGATGATAGATAGAAGATAGATAGATAGATAGATAGATGATAGATAAATAGACAGATGATAGTTAGATAGATGATAGATAGAAGATAGATAGATAGATAGATAGATAGATAGATAGATAGATAGATGATAGAAAAATAGCAGATTGTGGTGGTTTGAATAGGAATGGCCCCCATAGACTTATGTATTTGAATGCTTAGCCCATACATAGGAAGTGGCACTATTAGGAGGCGAGACTGTAATGGCGTAAATGAATGGAGACAGATT
Organism: Alexandromys fortis; assembly: GCF_014885135.2. Lineage (NCBI taxonomy): Eukaryota > Metazoa > Chordata > Mammalia > Rodentia > Cricetidae > Alexandromys > Alexandromys fortis. The sequence continues at coordinate 20,996,882 of NW_026067920.1, forward strand.
TAAAAATATATACAGCTTTAATGGGGAAATAGACTTACAGAACCACCATTCCCACAGAGATCAGGAAAGCAGAAGCGAGCGCTGTGAGCATGCTTGCCAGATTTATAGGTAAACATTAGCCCGAGGCAAACACGCCCCCTAAGAGGCGGGACTTATCCCTACATGAGACCTTCTTGGAGGAAGTGTATCACTGTAGAGGTGGGCTTTGAGGTCTTATATGTTCAAGCTAGGCCTAGTGTGACACAGTTTCTCCCTGTTGTCTGCAGATCAAGATATAGGACTCTCAACTTCTTCTCCAGCATCCTGTCTGCCTCTGTACTGCCATATTCCCCACCATGATGATAATGGACTAAATCTCTGAACTGTAAGCCAGTCCCAATTGAATGTTTTCCTAACTAAGACACAGATTCAACTAAGCTTCAACTAGGACAAGATCTGGAATAGAGACTATATTGTCCGGACTCTCTTGCAGCTAAATGTGGTGGAGCAATGGTAATGGTTGTATGAGTCTTCCAGTGACTTCTAGGAACAGGATCTCTTCATCCTTTGGAGCTGAAAAGACAGGTTCCTAGTCTGGGTGTGGACTGTTTGTCCACAGTTCCTGTTACTTGGGAGGCTTAAGCTGGAGGATAACTTAGTCCCAGCATTTGGAAAGAAGTCTGGGCAATAGACTGAGACTGTATTCTAAGCTGAAAAAGGCAGAGTCCCTGTCCTCTGACCAGGGAATGCTCATGGATGCTGTGGTGTTTTAAAGGAAATCCTAGACAGCATGTGGTTTTGTCTGTGTGTATTTTGGTATACACGATCCAAAGGGGAAATCATTTATTTTCTTTATTTTGTGTATGTGTGTGAGTGAATGTGTGTGTGCCAGTGTTCATGCACTGTGTGCTTGGGTGTGTATTAGCAAGATGACAACCTTGTGTGTTTCTCCTCAGGCTCCAGAAACCTGATTTTGTTGTTTGTTTCTTTAGACAGTCTCTACCTTCCCGGCACTGGGATTACAAGTGTGTAATGACATGCCTGATTTAGGTTGGGTGATTGAATTTTTGGGCTAGCCTGGGACACATAGCAATACTATACCTCAGGGTTGGGTATTCTGGAATATAACCCAGTCAGTGAAGTACTGGCATTATGAGCACAGGGATCTGAATTTTAAAAGCTGGGCATTAGTGGGGCGGTGATGGAGCACACCTTTAATCCAAGCCCTCTGGAGGCAGTGGCAGAGAACTCTGAGTTCAAGGACAGCCTGGTCTAAAGAGTTCTAAGAGAGTCAGGGCTACAAAAAACCAAAACAATCAGTCCTGCAGCCCAAGCTTCTCAAGCAGTTGGATTAACAGGCATGAAACACCACACTTGCTTTGATTATAATTTAGCACCCAGCTTAAATTTCCTATTTGCGATGGTTTAAACACCAAGTGGCAATACTGAGAAATACATAATTATGTATTAGGACGAGTTGCTAAGACGCTTCCTTTCTAGGGTGAAGATAAAGAGTTAAAATCCTCCTTAGAGTTCAAGTTGAAAACTATAGGACAAAGTGCACACTTCTTCATCCTCAAAATGTCTTCTGGCTCAAAGAAACTGGTAACTAAACGACACAACCTCCTCCTCCTTTTCTTTCTTCTCCCTTTTTAATTTTTTTTTTTCAAATTTGACTTTCCAAACAGAAACAAAGTAAGATCTTTTTAGCAACCCAGGGAAACATATTCCCAGGACCACAGTTTGGGAAACTGATTTAGAAGAACAACCAGTTGAAAACCAGGTGTGTTATTGCACTCCCCTTAAATCCCGGCACTTAGAAATGGAAGCAGAAGATTCAAGAGCTCAGGCCAACCCAATATACCATAGACCATGTCTCAGAAGTCCGAAGTCAGCTTCCATTTTTATATGTGTATAGTATGCATGTGTGCATACATTTTGCTTGTATGTAGGCATGCTCATGCAAGTGTGTTTGGTGCCCATGGTTGTGTAGGGAATATCCCTTGAGTGTTCTTACACTTTATTCATTGCCGCAGAGTCTCTCAATCAAACCCAGAGTTTGCCAATATGACTAATCATGCTAGCCAGCCTACTTTGGGGACTCCAAGCCTTCAGTTACAGGTGGACGTCCGTGGCCAACTGGCATATATGTGGGTTCTAGTGATCCAAACTCTGGTTCTCAAGCTTGCACAGCAAGCACTTTAACCGCTAGTTATCTCCCTAGCCCCCAAAACATTGTGGGTTTTTTAAAAA
>NW_026067920.1:20999412-21015262 GCF_014885135.2 Alexandromys fortis
AAAAAAAGAAGGAGGAGAAGGAAGAAGAGGAGGAGGAGGAGGAGAAGGAAAAGAAGAAGAAGAAGAAGAAGAAGAAGAAGAAGAAGAAGAAGAAGAAGAAGAAGAAGAAGAAGAAGAAGAAGAAGAAGAAGAAGAAGAAGATCCAGTTCAATGAAAGCATCACTGATCTCAGTGCTTTGGTATTTGAGGATCATAGTGGCGGGCTCTGACTACGAAGGGTTTTCTCTTTTTAACAGTATCCCACTCTAAGAAGGATGGAGCAATCACTCTCAGCTTTGACTCTTGGTACGTCTGTTAGATTAGCAAGCACTGGCATAAAATACTGCAAATCTTCAGCAGATAAAGAAGCATGGTTATAAAGTTAAAATCAGGTCAAAGCCATCTGTGGCAAGAGCCTCCGTTCTGCAGCTCTGTCTGGAGGCGATTAATCTACAAGAAATATTTGCAGTGAGGATCTGGGAGGTGGCAGAGTAATAAGCCGCAGAGCACAGTGGCGTTCCAGCTTCCCAGCTATGGAAGGAACTAGCGTAAGCACCTCACAGCAACACGCTGCCAGTGGTGTCTTCTAAATTAAAGAAATGATTCCGTTAATTGATGCTTCAATGGCTAGCTAAATATTTATACACTCCACAAGCGCTGTACTCACAATTTACAACAGCAAAGCAGCCTGCAGCCACCAAAATATTGATTGAGCCATAAAACCTCAAGGTTATTAACCCAAGTGTCTCCCTGCTTTGTATCCAACTAATTGTGAGGGCCAAGGAATGCAATTTCTGAGACAATTACCAGCAATGGGGACTTTAATGATTTGGTCTTATTGTATTGAATAAACAAATAGTCGCTGCCTGAACCGGGTCACCAAGTGAGGTCCCTGCCAAATGCCAGTGTTAATCAAAACATTTCCCTTCCTAAGCCTAGATAATTCTTTATCTGCATCTAGACCTGTGTGCATTCCGAATGTGCGTCCCTGCACCTCTGCGTATCTCCAGGCAGACATGGCTCTCGGATGGTACACTGCCAGCCTTAAAGTCTGGGAAAGGAAAGCAAAGTAAGTTGTCAAATAGTGAACTGTGTCTCCATCGCCCAGGTCCTCTGGGCTGGCTTTGATGCTGCAGACAGGAACTCCAGCCCACTGCAGGGTTAGCTAGGGAAGATCCATGTGCCGGGCGACCTTGTGCTCCTGGGATGTGGTGTTTTGTGAGGAGTCAGGCAACATTCCCCCACAAACTCAGGACATAACCAGGTGTGGCTTGATCAACAGTTGCAAAACAAGATATATCGAACTTGGGGTGGTCACAAACTGTCTCAGGTCAGGTCTGGCCACCATCCTCAATAACCCAATAAAAAGAACCAAATGAATACTGGAAAGGATAGGGGAAAAAATCTATTTAGTGTGGCCGCATTAGGAAGAGGGACAGAGTTCAGAATCCGTCTTCAGGGGCTGGAAACGAGATCAGAATTTAAGTAGAAGGCCAAGGCTATACACACCTACCAGTAACCACAATTGCTTGTGATTCTATCTCATCCTGAAAGGTAATATGACAAGCTGTTTAGAACTGTTTGAAATTTCTTCCTGAGAAACAATTTCTTTCTCAGGCTGGTACCCTTTCGTTCTCCCAGGATGAGATTCCTGATGAAATTCCCACTTCTCTGGAGCCCACTGTTTCTCCGGTTTGATAGACTGAGAGACACAGGATCTATTTAGGATGTCTTCATTTCTGCCGGGGATCGAGATCATCATGAGGAAACCCACAGAAGCAGCTGAACTGAACTAGTGGGAGCTCACTGACTCCAGACAGACAACCAGAGAATTTGCATTAGACCGGTCTAGCTTCCCCACCCGCAAAAGCAGGTGACAGTGGGTGGCTTGGGCAGTTTGCGGGCCAATGGCAGTGGGGCCAAGAGCAATCCCTAATGAATTATTTGGTTTTTTGGAGCCCATTTCCTATGAAGAGAAACCTAGCTCAGCCTAGACACAAAGAGGAGGCCTTGGTCCTGCCTCAGTTCGTTGACTCCCCATGGGAGGCCTTACCTTCTCTGAGGAGCAGATGGGGGGCAAATGAAGGGAAGGTGGGGGCAGCGGGAGGAGAGAGAGGGAAAATTGGAATTAGTATGTAAAAAAAATAAAAAATTGAAAAAAAGAAAAAGAATACTCAGGACTAGAAGGTGAGAAGCCCTCCCATGCCCATGGATTAGAGGAATCTCCCTCAACCTCTGAAGCACAGGTCTGGAACAGGCCACACAATGAAGAAGTACTTTAATCAACACAGGAATTTGTCTTAATTTTTTCTTCTTCTGATACTGGCAGTTGAACCCAGGGCCTTTTGCATGTCACACATATACAGTATTGCTGATCTGTAACCTTGTCCCTGAATTAGGGATCTCTAGAGAAAAAGAACTTACAGAATGAATATACATACATATACATTCATTTATTTATTATATATTACAATATATTCATATGTATTCATTTATTATAATGGCTTACAGGCTGTGGTCCAGCTAGCCCAACAATGGTTGTCTACCAATGGGAGGCCCAGGAATCTAATAGTTGTTCAGTCCACCAGGCTGGATGTCTCAGCTGGTCTTCAGCATACACGGAAATCCCAAAAAAGTAGGCTCTAATGCCAGTGAAGGAATGGACTTACCAGAGAGAACAAGAATAAGCAGGCAAAGAGAGAAAGCATCCTTCTTTCATGTCCTTGTATAGGCTACCACCAGATTTTCCCACTTCAAAAGCTCTGGATTAAAAGTGGGTCATGCCACTTCAAATGATTTAATTAAGGGAAAAAAAAAATCCCTCACAGGTGTGCTCAGCTACTTGGGTCTTAGTTCATTGCAGATGTGGTCACGCTGACACCCAAGAACACCCATCCCAGCCCTCCAGCAGTTTAATCTACTAGAAGTAGAGACTGGCTTACCTACAGCCAGGAGAGCGCCTTGCCTTGGGCAGAGGCAGAGGTGGAAAGGAAGGTGAGCAAGGGGCTTCTGTTTGCGGTCTCGCTTGTGGTGCCTACGCTGGCAGAAGGCATGACTAAGCTTCCAGAATGCCTGGAGAAGAAGCTAAAACCTAGCTCTCACTGTTCCATAATCTATCCCGAGAAGCCTGGTGCCCACCAAAAGCATCCCCTCCAGAGGCTGTTCAAAGAGGCCAGGAGAATGAAGCAAGCTCTAGGCTTTGAATAGGGGTGGGGACAGGGAGCATGCTTCTCCAACTGTCTTGATGCGGCTTGTTTCCAGAAGTGGAGGTGACCAGGCAGCCTGGTGCCTCAGCAAATGAGCACCTTTGATCTGTAACTGTTAAAGTCAGGCTTAGTTCAATACAACCTCCAGGACCCAGACAACTGGAATGAGAGTCAGGGACCGAGCACAAGGAAGCCATTTCTATAAGCTGAGCTTTGCCTTTGAACAGTGGGTGGGGCAGTGGAAGACCTGCAGGTGTAGGAGCACCACGCCTGGGTTTGGTAAAAATAAAATAAAACATAGTTTAGAAGGCTCGCAATGGGGGCTAGGGACAAGAAAATCAGCACTGGGAGATCAGGGTAGCAGGAGAATCCAGCAACTGCTTGAACTGGGGGATTTGTGGCTGCACTGGGGAGAACAGAAGGGATTTGTTTTTCTCTTCTTGCTTATGAGACAGTGTTTCACTGTGCAGCCTTGGCTAGCCTGAACCCACAACGATCTTCTTGCTTCCACCTCTGGTGTGCTGGGATAATAGGCGTTTGCCACTATGCCTGCCCTAAAAAGTGAGCAGATTTCTAAAGATATTTAATCTGGAGCTGATCAGAGGGCACAAAACACAGATCTGGCTAGGTACTAGACACTTGACATTTATGACCTATCTTATCAACTTTATAAGGTCAGTACTCTAAATGGTATGTCCCAGGAGGCTGGAGATGATGGCTCGCTCAGAGGTTCAGAGCACTGGCTGCTCTTCCAGAGGATCCAGATTCAATTCCCAGCACCCACATGGCTGTTCACAAGGGTCTTAAACTCCAGTTCCAGGGGATCTGGTACCCTCAAACATGTACATGCAGACTAAACACCAATGCACATAAAATAAAAATAAATAAATCTTTAAAAAAAAGTGTGATGTGTCCAAGTAGCTCCTGATTGGATGCGACAGAGTGAGGAAGGTGTGCAGGATGCGTGAGAGTGGTGTGGTTTTCTGAGATGGGTGCCGTGGAGGGAGGAGAAACCGGGCTTTCCAGGAGGTTGAGCGAGTTCCTCCTGGACTTGCTGGGCTACAGAGGTGAAGACATCCAGCCTTATCCCCCTGTGGTTCTCTTAAAACCTCCACAAAGATACGCTTCGCTTTTCTCTTCACTAGGAGGCTATAAGGAGATGTTGGAACGGGAGCACAGGTTCAGTGATTACGCTGTGGGTTCGTTTTAAAGCTTTGGGGTTGTGCCCAACCATGGGATGTTTATCTCTGAATCATGAGCGATAAAGCCCTTCTCTTTACATGGGCAGCCACCACCACCTCATGCATTTGATTGTCTTGTTTTACATGTGAAGCCCCGTCTTTGGCAAAGGTTCCATCACCCAAGAGAGCAGAATGAACTAAGTAAATATGTGGTTGGATGGTTTCTAAAACTCTGCAGTTTAGCCCGGGAGGCAAGAGAGGTTCCCGTCCCCTAGGTAAGCAGCCATTAAATGGGACGTCCAAATATGCATTATGTACCCGATTGGCCCATGACATAATTATGTATTTTAGGAATATTTTGAGCATGTGTCTGACATCCCGCCACACTGTTTCAATCCACCAAGTAATTCTATACTTAGAACATGTGTTCTGCATAGCGAGTCGTTTTATAAACCCTTGTTAAAGGGAACCGAAGCGAAGGCTGCAGCTGCAGCCCGTTTTTCAGAAGTGTTTATGCCAACCAAAGGCAGATAAAGCGAAAGAAATCAGAGCTTCCTCCTTGCCTGGGTGTCATGCTTCTCAAGGGTGAACCTGTCCTGCAGGAGCGGCCTTTGAGGCTCCAGGGATCCTCTCCATAGCCCAGCTAGAAGCTGAGAAAAGGGGAGAAATAATAAGGCAAAAACTGGTTATGGTCCCTCCCTCCCCCATGGCTCTGAGAGCGAGAAGCCAAGGTTCTGGCAGCTGGCTGGCAAGTGAGAAAAAGAAGGCTCGGGTCTGGTTTTCCCTAATGTGCTGTGTTGGCCAAGGGGTGGGAGCAAGTAGCATGACTCGGAGATCTGAGGGGGCACCCCACAAGTACAGGATCCTCCTACAGATCTCAGAATGAATGCCTGAGGTCAGGGGCTCTCCTGGGTTCCCCGTTCAGAACTCTCGGCCTCAACTGCTGTACTGACACAGCAGCTCATGCAAAGCCTTGGTTTTCCAAGATATTTCAATTTCTCTTAAGTCTTTAAAAATGCCATTTCCAGGGCTAGGGAAATGGTTCAATGGTTAAGAATACAAGATGCTCCTCTAGAGGGGCTGGGTTCAGTTCCCAGCACCCACATGGCAGCTCACAACTATCTGTAGCTCCAGTTTTAGGGGACCCATGGCGCCTGGTATGCACTTGGTGCATCTCTGCCTACATGTATGTTTGTGCACCACATATATATGTGTGTGTGTGTGTGTGTGTGTGTGTGTAGTGTCTGCAGAGGCTAGAAGAGGGTCTCTCAGATTCCCAGGGACTGGAGCTAAAGAAGGCCTTAAGCTGTCATATGAGGACCAGGAATATTGTCCTCTGGAAGAGCATCCTCTGGAAGAGCATCCTCTGGAAGAGCATCCTCTGGAAGAGCATCCAGTGCTCTTAACCTCTCAGGCATCTCTCTGGCTCTGGGGCTGCAGTTTAAGGCCAGAAATGCTGTAGAGGATGGGAAAGGTGGTTGGGGCCTAAGAGTCACACCTGGAAGGATTTCCAGGAAGGCAGTGAAGAAGAAAGTCACCCAATCACCAAAGTCTAAGTCTATGAAGAAAAGATGGGGGGGGGGTGGTGAGGAGTAAGCTGGAATGGAACTAAATAGTAGAGGGAGCTGAGAAATAGTAGTAACTGGAGGGGAACCTGTGGGAGAGGAAAAGGAAAACGTTCAGAGGAAAAGACAGGTTGATCTGACCAGTTTCTCTCCTGGAAAAGATCCCCTGCCAGAGAAAACACAGCCCCCCTCCCCTTGCTGAGTTGTGTGAGAACAGCGTGGAGCAGCACCTAGTCTCTGGGGACTTGGGAATTCTTTTGATGTTGGTTTCACACATCTGCCTAATCCGTTTTGGAAGGCGACACATGCGTTCTTCCAATGTTTTATGTCTAAAGCCATTGATGCTTGTGGACAAAGTTGGAGACGAACCATGGGAGATGCCCGAGTGGATCTTGGCATAGCCTTACATGTTTTAAGAATCTGTGACATCACAGGTAAGGTAGCTGAGTGGCCTTGGGCTTTCTACTGGGTAGCAGACTCATCTGTCAGCAAGGTGTGGTTAGACTGGATGGGGGCAGTGGCTGGTTATCTAATAGTCTCCATTTAATGAGCACATTCCATGCTCCAAGTTGCCATGGGCATGTTGCCCATTCATTCCAACAGCCTTGCGTGGTAGGCTTCATCAGCCTCTCTTACAAATGGAATCTAAAATGATCCTGGCCTCACAGTGCCTGGCTACCTGTTTGTCTGTCTGTCTTTCTTCTTCTTGTGCTGGATCAAACCCAGGGCCTGTACTTATGTGTGTTAGGCAAGTATTCCATTGAGCTATATTAAGCTTTATTGAGACCACATCTCACTATATACCCCGACTGGCCTTCAACTTGAGATGCCCTTGCCTGCTGAGTGCTGAGACCTCACAATGCATCGCCACCCCAGCTGCCTTCACTCTTCAGTGTTTGCCTGTATCCTTGCTGAACTATTACCGTTCCCCACCGGGGGACCTGTCACCTATCCAGACTGTATTCCTCCCACCATTTAACTAACAGCTCAGCCGCAGGTGTAGCTTAACAGTATAACAAAAAAACCAGCCACAGTGCGCGGGTCATCAGCCACAACCCGCCACTTGCTAGGTCTTTTATAGTAGGGCACAAAGGAATCTGTGTGTCCAAAGGGCTTGTTAAGACAACATTTAGACGTGTATTTGTCTACTTATAGTCAGTCAACTATTTATTGAACAATTGTTCAATATAGGCCAATTCTGGGTCCAGAATGGAGCAGTGACCCAAACAGACCAAAAATCTCTGTGCCCCCCCCCAAGCTCATGCCCCCCCCCCCCAGGGACAGAGAGAAAATAACTTCAGGGTGAAGAGAAGCAAATGAAAAGAGAGAGAATAGGAATTCAGGGACATTCCTGCACAGTCACCCGAGAAGGATGCCTGCACAGAGGACTGAGAGGGCCCTGGACAAGGGGGATGGAGCCAATGGCCAATGCAGAGAGGCCAGGCCCAGGGCACAAGGTGCTGTGGTTGCGGAGAGGGAAAGGCAAGGAAAGGATGCTGGGATAGCGCAGAGAGAGAAGAGGGAGGGCAGGCAGGGCAGCCCTTGCTGTGAAGGCTGTAGCTTCACCAGAAACAAAGACAAGAAGTCATTGAAAGGTTTCAAGTGGAAGATAATGCTAATTTTAAGTCTTTCCTGTGATTTTTGCCTTTTCCCTTCAACTATAATATAAACGTATCAACTATATGTCTAAATGTTGTCTTAACTGCCAGCCAACCACAGGCTTACCTGTCTTCCTGGGCACACATGTGCTTTGTGAAATGGTGCTTCATGGACCCTCAGATCACCCCACCCAAGTTTCCCGTGCGCGGCTCTATGTCCTCGTCACGGTGTAGCCACTTCACTGGCAATCATGCAGACGTTCTCTTTTCCTTGGGTTCCATGATTTCGCTGTGTCTTTGCATGGAGTACATCTGATGGTTCTAGCCCGTGGGGCCCGAGTCTTCCTGGCAGCACCACCGTCCCAGACGCTGCACACCTTGATCCCCTTTTGGAGTACTTTATTTTCTCTCCAGGAGTTAGCACCTTCTAAGTGCAACACTGAATTCTCTGGTGAGATGTTCTTTTCGTCGGCTTACTTCGGCTACTGTGTCGAGAACATATTCCAGTTTTACAGGCGAATGAGACGGGGACACAGAAAGATCTGGACTTGCACTGGTCTCAGTTCTCCAGAGAAAGAAAGCCAGACAGCTCAATGGGATTTATTACATAGGACTGGCTCACAAGACGCTGAAGGCTGAGAAGTCCTAGACGGCCATCTGCAAGCCAGAGTCACAAGAATCTTGGTGGTGTAGGTCTAGCCCTGTGGTAGGAGCGGCGGGCCGCTTCCAGCCGCCTGGCTCCCAGCTAGCTTTACCCGAAATAATTACATGGAAACTGTATTCTTTTAAACACTGCTTGGCCCATTAGCTCTAGCCTCTTGGAGAGCCAGGAAGACTGGTATCTTACACCAGAAGATGGATGCAGCTTAGACGGAATCAGACTGGTCCTTCCCTCATCCTCAGCACTAAGGGCGCTGTTCAGGCCCTTAGTGGATGAGACTATGTCCACTGTCATCAAGTAGGGCAACCTCTCTACTCAGTCCACAGGTTTAAATGAATACTAGTCTTTTTGGAGATATCTCCACTGACACGTGGAAATACTTTAATTTTCTTTTTCATGTGTATGGGTATTTTGCCTGCATAGATGTGTACTGCATGTGTGTCTGTGTCTGGTACCCACAGACACTGTAAGACATCAGATTGTTGGAGTTACAGATGGTTGAGAGCCATAATGTGGGTGCTGGGACTCAAACCCTGGTCCCCTGGAAGATCAGTCAGTGTGCTCTTAACCGCTGAGCTACCGCTCCAGCTCTAGCGTGTAGAAATACTTTAATAGTTACCTGGACATCTGCTGACCCAGGCAAGCTGGCACGTAGTTAGCAAGTTAACAAGAAGGTACCCAGATCTCCAGACTTCCTTGCCCACCAATGACAGGTGCCCAGGAAGATTTACTGACTACATTTAAAATGAGAAAGAGAATAACTCCTCAGACGCAACCCCTCCTTGAATGATTGGTTAAAGAGCCAACTTGCCATGGGGCTTCTTTTCCTCCCCTCCCCCTCTTATGTGATGTCTGATTGGCAGCTATGTCTGCTGGACACTTGTCAGGTTCTCCGCTCTCTTCTTCCTCTCTTCAACAATCCTAACACTAATTATCGGGGCCTAATGTTTTAGTTCATGCCATTTGGTTAGGCACGGTTGTTCTAACATAGTCAGGCTCCTTTTCGTACTTGTGACCCATGTTCATGTGACTTCCTACAGCATTTTCAGGTTCCTGAATATTATTAGGTCATGACTTGAAGATATTATAAGATTCAGAACAAGCCAGGTGGTGGTGGCGCAAGCCTTTCATCCCAGCACTTGGGAAGCAGAGCCAGGCAGATTTCTGTGAGTTCAAGGACAGCCTGGTCTACAAGAGCTAGTTTCAGGACAAGCTCCAAAGCTACACAGAGAAACCCTATCTCGAAAAACAAAAACAAGAAAGAAAGAAAGAAAGAAAGAAAGAAAGAAAGAAAGAAAGAAAGAAAGGAAGGAAGGAAGAAGAAAAAAGAATCGCTGTGGTTATGGTGTCTCTTTACAGCCATAGAAACCTTAACTGTAACCCTCAAAACATCCCCAAGAGGGGGGTTATTAGCATTACCAGCAATATCTCCATTTTGCAGATAAAAAGCTGGGGCATAGAGAAGTCCACAAGCTTGTTGAAATTCAGAGGTAGGACTTGAATTCGGGCAGTCTGTTACCAAATCCTTGTTATTGGACCGTGCAGTTCAGCAAAGACCTCCAGGCCAGGACACAGGGTCTAGGACTCCTCTGATGCCTGAGACCTAAGAGTTGCCCCAGCCCTTTCGCCCTTGTCTCTGTTCAAGGTCCTTCAATTGCCACCCTACTGTACCCTCTCCCTACCCCCAGTCTCCCATAAGCTGCTGTGGAGGAACCCAGGGCCTGCCCTACAGCTAACAGCTGCTGCTCCCTGGACTGAGCCAACTATGGGAATACAGGAGGACAAAACTCCCTCACTGCTCAGAGCAAAGGGAGCTGTGCCTTGCTATTTCAAGCATACAGGCTCTGTAGCATGAATTCTAATTGGTCTTAATAAAAACCCGGAGTCAGATATAGGGGTTAATGCTGAAAGATCAGAGAAGCAGAGTAGCCAACCACTAGAGTTCTTCCCCCCACCAATGCTCAGACCGAACTGGGAGATTCTGTCTCTACAAATCCTTAGAATCCTAAGACTGACTGCTGTCTCTACGAAACCTCAGACTGCCTCTCATACTGCATCCTCAGATTGCATCTGAGCTCTTGTCTCCTCCTGCCTTCTCCACCCAGACATATCACTCCAGTCTCCTCCTCCCTAGTGCTGGGATCAAAGGCATATGATTCCAGGAATTGAGATTAAAGGTGTGAGCCACCACCACTCAGCTTTCATTCTCTTTTAAATTGGATCAATGTCGTATAGCTCAGGGTGGCGTTGAACCCACAGAGATCTGTCTGCCTCTGTCTCCTGAGTGCTGGGATTGAAGGTGTATGCCACCACCACCTGGCCTCTATGGCTAACTAGTGGTTTAGCTCTGCACTCTGATCTTGAGACAAGCTTTATTTGTTAGATTACAAACAAAATATCACTACAAGATTCTCTTATTTTAAAAACTCTGCATTGAGTAGTCAGTGGTAGAGCATTTGACTAGCGTGTGTGGAAACCCCTGGTTTGATTCCCAGCTCCATCTAAAGAAAGAAAGCGAGACAAGGGTTTGGGTCCTGTTGCATCTCTCACTGGCCTTGTGCTCTGTGAGCAGGACCAAGGGCGAGAGTGTTGTTCAGTGGTAGAGTTTGGACAAAGACGCTTTTAGTTGCTACTTTGAACCTGAGTTTCTCAGTCTTATGAAGATCAAATGAACATGTTAAAGCTCTTCACAAAGTGACTAGCGTAGAGTAAAATTCAAAAAATAATCATTATTATCTTAGAGTCCCAACTATAGTGTCTGAGAATCTGACCTTTGGGTTTCCAAATCTTTACACTTTCCTGAAGGGCATGAGGTTGGCTTACAGGAATCAATGTGGATTTCCAAGTGTACACATTTTACAACAGTGCACATCAGAGATAGCTCCTGGGGGCTGAAGAGATGGCCCAGCGGGTAAGAGAGCTTGTTTCTCTAGCAGGGGACCCAGCTGCACTTCGAAGCAGCCACATGGGAGCTCACAACCTCCATAAATCCAGTTCCAGGAGCTTCATTGTTCTCTTCTAACTTTGCCGAGTACCAGGCATGCAAGTGGCACACGTGCATTTGTGTAGGCAAGACACTCATACACATTAAATAAATTTTAAAGAATAATAATAAAAATAAAGTAATAGCCTCTGGACTTGAGATCTGAGAGACCCCAGACAGGCCCGGTGGGATGGGTCAGTGGGTAATGGTGCTTGTCACTAAGTCTGAGGACCCGAGTTCAATCCCCAGAACCCACATGGCAGAAGGGGAACAGGTTTTGGCAAGTTTTCCTTGGCCTTTCACATGTACAGGAACACCCCAACACATTCCATCACATATATGTTAAAAATGTAAAAACTCAAATAGGCAACAGTTAAAATTTCAATGGCCAGGTGTGGTCCTGCACCCCTGTAATCCCGGCACTTGAGGGGCAGAGCCAGAAAGATGGGGAGTTCAAGGTCAATCGGTGTTATAGGAGAAACTGTCTCAAAAATAAAAACATCGACAAAAAGCAGGCCTTTTGTGGCAAAAAATATTTAGAGAGGAGAAGGAATTTGAGTGAGCAAGCAGGATAATAAGGGGAGAGATGAGCATGTCCAGGAAGCCGTTTGCTTTGTCGGAGCTGTCCCTGGAAGGGGTGGCACTGGGCAGAGAGCTCGTCCATTTCTTTGCGGTGGCCTGGCCACAGTAGGGAAAGCAGGGGTAGCCATAGCAGCATGCAGAGAAGAGTGGCCTGCTCGGGAGGTGAAAAGGCAAGCAACTGGCAGGTTCATTTTTGTGGGAACCAACCTGAGGATGGGGCCCCTCCACCCTGCTTCCCTCCACCTGCACTCCTAAACTATCAACCATGCCCTCCCCAGACAAGGCCCTGAGGCTACCAAACACGAACTGTTTGTTGCACATACATACATGCAGGCAAACATTCACCCATAAAATGAACAAACTGAATTTAAAAGAATTATCTAGGTTGCATAGGCATGCAGGCCTGAGTTCAAACCCAGAAACAATATAAACCCAGGCAAGCCATTGAAGGTCTGAAAAAAGCAATGAGGCTCTGTTAAGCCCCAAGGAAACTTGACATGACCTCGTGTACACAGGTGTGAACACCAAAGAGACCGGTTCAAACAAGGTGGAAGGTGAGGATTACAGCAGAGGTTGTTTTCTGAGCACCACACATGCACTTATGGCATGGGAGTGTCTTCTCTCTCTCTCTCTCTCTCTCTCTCTCTCTCTCTCTCTCTCTCTCTCTCACACACACACACACACACAAAACACAGTGGGAGTTATACAGGTAGGGTTACCAACCTACAACCAAATAAACAAACAAAGGTTATAATATCCTTTTTACTTGTTTGTTTTGGTTTGCTTTTTCGAGACAGGGTTTCTCTGTTGCTTTGGAGACTGTCCTGGAACTAGCTCTCGTAGACCAGGCTGGCCTCGAACTCGGTTATAAAATCTTAACTTGAAAATGTGGCCTCTACTGGGGCGGTGGTGGTAAGTGCCTTTAATCCCAGTACTCGGAAGTCCGAGGCAGGCAGATCTCCAAGTTGGAGCTTGGTCTAAGGAGTTAGTTCCAGAACAGCCAGGGCTATCCAGTGCAACTCTGTCCTGAGAATTCAGAACCAACCAACCAACCCACCGAACAAACAAACAAACAAAAAGCCTCCCTTGCTCTTAACCTGGAACCCGGGGCCCCTTATCTTAAGCCAGACAGTTCAGAGGGCTGTGACTTCCCCAGCTACAAGGGCATAACCGGAGTGTAGTCCTTGTAAGTGGAATTCAGCATCCTTTGCTGAGGCAAAATGCTATGAACTCTTGGGCTGTTGCAGTAATCCTTGAGTTCAGGATTTAAGGCAGAAGATAATGCAGATGTGGTCAGCTGTAACAGAAAAATAAAAGGAGTTGGGTAGACTAAGTGACGAGATAAAGAAATAAAGCCAGAACGTGGAAAAGGGCAAGGGGACCACAAAGTCAGAAGAAAGAAAGAACCGCAGGGTGGAGGAGGAGGCGGGAGGGAGAAGAAAATAAACAGTGCCCCACAGGGCAAAGCCACAGACCGTGTATGTGGGGGGAGGGACGAAGAGAGACAGACAGACACATGGAGAGACAGAGAGAACGGAGGCAGGGCAGGAACAGACAGACGCCTGGGCGGGGGAATCCCAGAACAGGCCATTTACAAAAATGCCAGTGGAAATTCCAACAGCGACTCCGCGCGCGCGCGCGCGTGTACACACACACACACACACACACACACACACACACACACACACGCATGCACGCACTGTGTGGCGGCTTTTCTGTCTAGACTAGAGAGGGAGTTCTTTCGCCCAGCAGATGCTTTTAGAGTGTAGGTTTCACAGGACCCAACAGCTCGGCGGTGAATGGGGTGCGCTGGAAACCCAGACGTCCGTACCCATAGCCACCTACGGATCATTGTTCTTCCTCCTTTGCTCCGCAGCGTGGGACCGGGTGGAGTCGCCTGTGCTTCGCTTATGACTCAGAAGAGGTTCCTGTCTGTGGGGTCCGCTCCCCTTCTGCCCACACCCCTAGCAGCCCGTGCCCATCCCCGCCCAAGCCTCCTGCAGCTCATGCCCCTCCTGTCCACGTCCCGTGCAGCCCGCGCCCCTCCTGCCCACGTTCCCTGCTGTCTGTACCCTGCCGGGCCCCTCCCTCTGCTGTCCGACCTTCCTGCCCATGCCCCCTGAAGCCCGTGCCCCTCCTGCCCACGCCCTTTGCTGTCCGAACCACTCCTGCCCCCGCCCTTTGCTAGCCAAGCCCCTCTAGCGCCCACGCCATCTGCTGTTCCAGCCTTTTCGGGGCGGCTTGAGCGGTGCATTGCTACTAGGTGGCTTCCCGGAGTTCTTGAGCTGCGGGAGGGACCCTGTGACGCACCCTCCTGGCAATTGAACACATCACCTTCTATTTATAGCCACCCCACCGACCGCAAACCTACCATTCCCTGGCTCCCTCGTCGTACGTGAAAAAGCTCACCGAGGACCAAAGAGCCTAACCTACAGCAGTGAGGAATCCTATGCTAGCGTGCTCTTCTAGTTCCAACTAAAAGTAGCTGCAGGTCTAAAGGTTTCTCAGGCGCAGAGAATCCCAAGTTTTCTAATGTTTTAAAACCCGAGCGACTATTTTTACATGCGTCCAAAACATGTCAAGTGAATTTGATCTGTCTCTTCTGAGTTCACGAAATATTCTCCAAGATTTTAACCAGGCCAAACAAGACCTAAACTGGCTGGATTCTGGGAAAAGACGTTTCTAGCTGGTTTTGTGAATCTACTAAAATCTAACAGTTTCCAACACAGCATTTATTTGGGAGGAGGGGCTCAAATAAAGGGACAACAGTACACATCTCAAATGATAGGAAAGTTGTTTTTTTTATTTGACTTTTAGATACTGATTTTATGTTTTTTACATGCACACTATTCATGTAATTATAAGTGGTTAAAACGAATTCCTACCTAGTCACAAAGTTTGCAGTAATCGAATTTTTAAGGCTGTAATCTATTTCTCATAATTCTCCATCAATCTAAAGAGGAAGCCTGGCCACTGGCCTTCATCTTGGCTTCTACTCGGTTTCACTTTCTCGCCACCAGAAACAGCCAGAGCGAGACAGCCCTTTAGTGTCAAGAAAAAGGCTGGAATAGGCAACCCTAGTTACAGGTTTGTTTTTAAAAGCTTAGCCAGCCACAGCTTAATCCCCATGAGGGTAGGTTATAACCTCAAAAGGCAAGCATAGAAATGTGCAGTGTGCTGTTCTCGCTAACACGTAGGCTACCAAGTGCTGCAGGCGGCCAGCGATGGCGTTATGATGTGCCTTTCCTGCGGAGGGCACGGGTTAAGTTCTTTAACAAGACCACTGCAATAATCGGTACAGGCATTGTAAAATATCCCTTAACGGCAGGACCTTGCACAGTCAGTTTGGCAATACCTATCACATTTTAAATGTGCACACGGAGCTGGAGGGATGGCTCAGTGGTTAAGAACACTGCTCTTGCAGAGGCCCGAAGTGCAGTTTCCAGAACCCACACAGTGGCTCACAGCCATCTATAACTCCTAGGAGTCTTGGTCCCCCAGGAACTGGGCATGCATGTAATGCACTTACATACATGCAAGCAAAACACTGATGCACATTAAAAGAAATGTTTCTAAAGCTTAAAAAGAAAAGTACACATAGCTAGATGGTGGTGGCACATGCCTCTAATCTGAGCACTCGAGAGGCAGAGGCAGCCAGATCCTCTATGAGTTGAAGGCCAGCCTGGACTACAGAGCGAGTTCCAGGACAGCCGGGGCTTCACAGAGAACAACAAAACGTACATATGTCTGGAGCAGCAGTTCCACCACAGTCTTCCCAGGTAGGGCACATGCGAAGTCATGGTTGTCGCAGGGCTTGTCCTAGGAACCAACTAGAAGCAACGTTTATAAATGTTCTATACCGTGGCACATTCATACTATGATCTGTTCTGTAGGCGTGAAGACTGAAGCCGCTCCTTTAGTGCTGGTGGACAGGTGACTGCAAGATACAGTAGTGAGTGAGAGAAGTCCAGAAACAGCCTGGTGCAGACACATCTTTAGTCTCAGCCAGTGCAGAGGAAGAGGCCTGAAGAACGCTGGAGCCCGGGGCTTCCAGATAGACTAGCTTGGTCAACACAGTGAGACTGGGGGGGGGGG
>NW_026067920.1:21015786-21024419 GCF_014885135.2 Alexandromys fortis
TACCTTTATATATCTACCTATATAAGCTAGGCCCTCTCTTTATAAACATGTTGACCCTTGGAGGCAAATCTCCAGGTTGTTCTTTTTCTAGACTGTGAAGCCCTCAGAAAACACGGCAGATAAGCAGTGTTTGTGCAAGTTCTGTGCTGAGTAGTGTCGTTATTTTGGAAAAGTTTATAGTGAAGCCACTAAGAGCGAGATTCTTGTCCTCAGCGTTCTTCGCCTAGCAGGACCCACCCTGAATATTGGGGTGCTTCACATAAGGTTGCTAGAACTGTGATATGGGCACTTCAAAAGGAGGAGCTGTCGTGCCTATTTTTCTCTATCCCGTGGTGTGTTGTGGATGGGAATAACAACAGACTGAGTAGCTATTATAAAATAAGCATTTGAGACTCATAACTCATCCATTTTACATTGCCACACATTTAAAACAATAGACTGTTAGTCAAAATTTGCGATTCCCACAATGGCTTTCTATGCCGGAGGTCAAGCGGTGAGATTTCCAAAGTACTCCAGCGAGGTGGTGGGCACAGAGTGCTTCTGTTTTCGTTATAAAAGTGAAAATAAACACATGCTGAAATGGCTGTCGGCACTGCTGGCTATGCCACTCAGCCGTAGATGTTTGGTGCTGGAGTCGGCGTTAGCTCCTTACTGGTCAGCAGGAGTGGGTAAGAACTGACGGTCAGCTGAATGCTTTCGGAACGTTGGCCACTATAATGAAGATTGGGGGTGGTGGTGGATATCTCTGAACAAACAACTGCTTTTGGTTCACCTATGTGTGAATAATATGCATATAGCATTTTCCCAGAGTCTGGCAGAAAACAGTTCAAAATAGAACTGTCACTGGAGTCCGGAGAGGTTTCAGATCGTTTCTTGGGTCTCAAGTTGCTTGAGTCGTAAGGTGAAGCTACCCACTGCCCCATCTAGTTTCCCAGTCCACTGCACATGGACTTTGTGGCTTGGGGAAGCAGAAATGGCGGTGGGCAGCCTCACCTGGTGACGCAAACAACTTGAGACCCAGGCAATACTTGGTCCTGCTTTTCTTCTCCAGCATCCCGACTTGGAGAAAATGACCCTGGGAACTAGAAAAGTGGGCTCTGCTCCCTTTGGCGGATTCGCTCCCTAGCTCTGTAGCTCTTGGTTAGCCCCGCTGCTTTCCTGTGTGTTTGTGTATCCAGACTCAGTGCCCCCTCTCGTCTCAGTTCAAAAACCATGCTAAGGACAGAAGTACTCTTGCCAGCTGCTTAAGAGCAATAGGATTAAATTCTGCGAGTAGTGAATTTGAGTGTTTTCTGAGGAAGAGCAGCTTGTATAGTCTAAATCCTTGTATTTTTTGGTTGAGGTTGAGGAAGCCTTATATTTTGGAATCGGTCTAAAATATACAAACCTATGTTCTCTGCATACCAAGGAGTATATAAAAGCAAGGTGTACATCTTAACATTATAAAGTGATACTTATGTGTCTACCATCAATTTTAGTAGAGTACTACTAGTCCCAAGAAACCACAGTAATAACCACTTCAAAAATTTGCTTCTCAGCCAGGCTGTGGTGGCACGCACCTTTAATTCCAGCACTCTACTATCAAACTATCTCTTCCGACTTGCCCCTTTCTCTCTCTTTAAAAAGCTTAAATTTTATTTGTGTGTGTGTGTGTGTGTGTGTACACATATAGGCTTGCACACAGGTTATAGGACAACTTGTAGCAAGCAGTTGGTTTTCTTGTACCACGTGGGTCCTAGGGCTCAAACTCAAGCTGTCAGGCTTGGTGTCAGTATCTTTACATACTGAGCTATCAACTACCTGCCTCCACCCCCTCCTTTTTTTTAATACTAGTTTTGAGACGGTGGCTCCCTAAGCCACTTAGGCTGGCCTTGAACTTGTGATCCTCCTGGGTAAGCCAGCCTTCCATCATAGGTAGGAACACAGGCATAGGGAACACACCTGACTTGACTGAATGCTTATACATGGCTTTCTAGAAGTCTTGACTGTGCTTAAACTATAAATAAGTGGGATTCTGCTTTTCTCAGTTAACAGTATCGTTTTTGAGATAACCTTGACCAAGTCACTCCTTTGCCTTCCGACCGCAGCCCTCCAGCCAGAGCCTTGAGGGACGCGAGTGCATTTACCTCCTGACCAGTCCTCTGTTGCAGATCTTTCGCTCCAAAACTGTTCACACCACTGCCAAATGGTCACCTTAAAAAGTTGAAGTTGACGGCCTGGGTTATATCCTACCCTGGCTTTAGTTTCACACCTCACAGCAGAGGGGCGCAGATGAAGTCCAGAGTGAATGCCTGCTGTTAACAGGAAACCAGCAGAGTCAAGGACCCCAATGCCTCAGCCCTGTAGGAATGGCAATGCCGCCCCCAGCCCCACACGCCAAAGTTGTAACAGTGGGGCGAACACGGAAGGCTAGACGATAACACAGCCTCTGGGAGTACAGAAGGGAGACCCAGATCCTTTCAGGTTGCGTTTCTGGATCTGAGAGTCCCAGTGGTGGAAAGCGGGGACAAGCAGTGTAGACTCCAAGTGGGAATCCTGAGAAATGAGCTCCCAAAAACCTTCACGTCTGCAGGATCCCAGTCTGGACCCATAGCTAGAGGGGTCGCCTGACTTTTCTCAGCCCACCAAGAAGGGGTTCAGGCAGCTGGGCTCAGTCATACCACACACCTTCCTGCTGAACCCCCAGCTTAGGCCCAGACCTGCTCCTGCATAAGAACATCTGAGGGCCATGAAGCTGTAGCCATTACTAAAGGTCAGAGTTCAGGCTGCCAGTAATGAGCCATTAGGAGAGACAGCGGAGACAGCTTTTAAAGCAGCGGGATCCATATAGCAGGGTTATTCTCGATGCTCCTTTGTGGGAGATGATTGTTTTCAATTTGCCTGTGGAGGAGAGATATATAACCTAATAGTGCTAGTAAAAATTTTAAGAAACGTTTTCTTCACCACCTGCCCTTGCCTTTAGCATGCAGCACCCTGACTCTATCCCCAAACTGCTTGGTGACAATTCCACTTGTCAATCAGTCAGTCCTGGTTTCAGAAGGGAGCTGCACCTCTGCCTAAGCCACTCTCCACAGACAATCTCTCTCCCTTTGGGATTTTGGAGAGGCCTTTGTGTCTATGGCTTGTTTCCCAACTCCCGGCTGACATCACAGCTGCAGCTACTGCTTGTCGCCGTGATTGTATTAGCGCCCACAGCTTTCTAAGAAGTGTACAAACAACACACACGTAAACATGCCGGGGCTAGTCTGGAAATGAAGCTTTCTAAAATCCTGCAATGCTTGACTGTTTCTAACTAGGAAACAGGCGCGAGCAGAAAGGGTCACCCGGTGGCGGGACTGCTCCGTGTTAGAGCTGCCGCCCAGTTGCACCCGCTCTTGAAAGTTGGAAAGGGAGCCTCAGGGAATGCTGGGGGAAGCATGGCAGTAGGAACTGTTGGGGGAATGTAGATAGAAGAGCCACGGCGTGCGCGTGTGCGCATGTGCTGAAAACCTGCTAGCTCACTTGAGTTAGAGGGGAGTCAACAGCATCGCTAAGGTCGCCCCACCATAGGGGTGCAGGCACTGCTGCATGAACACCTCCTGCTCTCAGCTTAAGGACCCCAACAAAGCTTCCAAGAGTTCAGGAAGTTCTAAAGGTGGGGTTATTAAGACAGACAGTAAACAACTCAGAAGTCTCAGAAGTTCCTGAAACATACCAGATTCACAAGGCTTCTCCCTCCCCAAGGTTATACAAGCAATACAGACTGGGAAGGAGGGAGGGAGACTCTCTGACCTAAGGTGCTGGGAGGAGAGAGACTCTCTGACTTAAGGTGCTGCAGGCAAATCATGCAGAAAGCTCCAAGATTTCAGCTTTGAGTTGTCACTAAGGCTGGGGTGGGATTTTATGACATAACTGCCCTAGAGTAATCCTTTCCCGTAAGTAATCCCGTATCCATACCACCATTAAGAAACCCTAGGAAGTCAGGCAGTGGTGGTGCTCTGGAGGCAGGGGCAGGTGGAGCTTTGAGTTTGAAGCCAGCCTGGTTTACAGATGGAGTTCCAGGACAGCCAGAGCTCTGACATAGAGAAACCCTGTTTCGAAAAACCACCCCACCCCTAAAGAAAACAAAACAAAAAAACTTCCAAGAAATTCATTAGTTTACTGAGTTAGATCTTTATGAGTGTTACTTTGGTTTACCCCCTGTAACTAGACATTTGTCACTGTGTCCTCAAGAACAGTGTCACATAACATTCTCCACTCAGACTTGAGCACAGGAAATATGCAAGTGACCATGAAAAGATCATAAAATAGAAGACAAGAGAGAAAGAGAAATGAGAGGAATAAGGGTAAAGACAGGTTTCTAATAAAGCAGTTAGTATTTTAATATTCAGGTCATTTGAGCTATTTGCTTAAGCAGCAAATGACCTATAGCCCTGAGGGGAGACCCAGGAATAGTGGACCTTCCACACTTTAAGAAATATTGGAAGAGGGAGGGCACAGAACTCTAAAGTGACACATAGCGAGGAATGGAGTTAAGCCACAGCTTTTCCACCACGAGATGCTAACCCTTATTTGGAGATTTTCCACGTAGTCAAAAATCTGCTTTTAGTATGGTATATATAATAATTAATTATATTCACCTATCTATAAAACAACCTCATAAAAGAAGATCAGTAAGTTAGAGAGATGGCTCAGCAGTTAAGAACACTTTGCTGTTCTTGCAGAGGACCCAGGCTTGGTTCCCAGCACCTACACAGTTGTGAGCAACCTTCTCTGACTCCAGTTCCAGGTGATCCAGTTCCCTCTTTTGGCTTCCACAGACACCAAGCACTAGTGAAGGACACGTTAATACATACAATCAAACACTCATAAGCATAAAAGAAATGTAATACAGTAACCCAGATTAGAAATACAGCGATTTTGCCACTAAGAGAGATCTGGTTGGTTTAGCTTTTCATAGGTTGACCCGGCTAATTTTGTTCACCTACTACCAACCATGAGGCTGAAGGTGAGAACACTGGGTCCCCTGCACAGCTACAAAGTGGTTTCAACACAGTAAGAGAAAATGCATTCACGGGCTGTGTGCTACAAGACGTTCCTGGCACAGCTCGCTTTCCTTAGCAGATTCTGGGCTCCAGAGAGAACTCATGGAGTAGGGTTGTGTCACAACTAAGCCTCGGAACAGTATGGTCTGTATCCTAAACTGACCACAATGAAGGGAAACCACAATGTGACTAGAGCAAACCTTTTTCTCAATTCTGTCTTTTCTGATTTCCAGGCCACTGTTGATTTCAGTTTTGGGGTGGGGTGTATTTTACTTCAAGAACCTACAGCAATGTCGTCTCGCTAGTACTTAACTTTGTCAGAAATGGTTGTTACGTATTCATGGTAGATTTGAATAGGAGTGCAATTGTTTTAAGCCTCAGGAAATCGTCTCTGAATCTGAAGAAGTCAAGGCAGTAAGGATGAAAAAGGTGGAAGGTCCAGCCTGGGCTACATCAGCAAGTAGCAGGACAGCCAGGGGTAGGTAACAAGACCCTGTCTCCAACAACATCCAAGATTAACAGAATGCATTTTGTAGGGTAAGAAGATGTCAGTGTGTCTGTTTTCTGGGATTTCCTTCAAGTACTAGTGCACACAAAGGGTTAAAGTCTGTGAAGTGATTACTGGATAGTAGCCAAAATATTGAGACATGCTGGGAATAAGTACCAAAGCACGGAGGCACTGCCTTAGGGTTCCAGGTGAGGAAGTGGGAGAGAGTGCAGAGAGACAGAAAGATAAGCCCCACACAAGTTCTGCAAAGCCCGAAAGAAGTCGTTCACGCCAGCTTAAGAACTGTCATTTCCAAAAACCCAATAAAGGAACGTGTGTACTGAGGAGCTGTTTAAACCTGTCCACACCCTAGGTGACTTCCCCACAAAACGGGCAAATCCTGGGCCAAAGTGATTGGCACGCCTCTCGTCTTTGGCTCCTCAAATCCCAGAGCACATGCCCACCGGACTTTACATCGAGCTGTTTGAGGAGTGGGAGCTGCGTGGACGCCGATCAAGTTTGGATCAGATCCACTCCGAATCGCCAGGCAGGGTCCGCCTGCAGGCTTCGCAAGGGACCCGCCGGTGCGCCCCTCCAGCCGGTGCCCGGTCACGCCGCCAGCTGCGCCACCCCGCCCGCGCTGCACGGCTCTCACAAGCTGACTTGCGTGACTGACCCGGGCTGGAGGACCGCGCGGGAGGAGGGGGCGAGAGCACGGGCCCGCCCACTCCTCGCCGCCAGCCTCTCCTCCTCATTGGCCACAGGCCGGCGTCCATCACCCGCAGGTGGCGCTCTGATTGGCGAAAAGCGCACTTCTAGACCGAGGAGGGCAGAGTGACTCCGCGGGTCTCCCGCGGCTCTTTTTCTCCTCCCCCTGCTCAACGTCCACCCACCTCTCCCCACCCCCATTACTTCCCCCGCCCGGTGCGCGACAGTGTCCTTAGAAGACTCATTGGGCCAGGGGCGAAGCCAGCCAC
Organism: Alexandromys fortis; assembly: GCF_014885135.2. Taxonomy (NCBI): domain Eukaryota; kingdom Metazoa; phylum Chordata; class Mammalia; order Rodentia; family Cricetidae; genus Alexandromys; species Alexandromys fortis. Next base: position 21,022,275 of record NW_026067920.1, read on the forward strand.
CTAGCGAGCCCCATCGCCATTGGTTGACGATCACGCCCGTCAAGGCGGCGCGCCCCGCAACTGGGCATCCTCGCTGGGCTCCCGCCCCGCCGCCTCCTCCCTCGCGACTCTCCCGGGCCCCCTACCCCGCCCGCCCCGCCGCTTCTTCCCGGTCCAGCTGGGCGGGGACTGCCCTAGGACTCTTTAAAGTCTGTGAGTCACTGCACAACCCATCAATCCAATTAAATGTCTTGAGCGAGCCGAGCGGGCGGTGCTCCCCGCCGCCGGCCGCCCCTGCTCTCGGCGCCCCGCTATCCATGGCTGGCTGGCTGTACTCCTCCCGGTGCGCCCTCCTCCCGCATCTCGCCAACCACGGCAAGTTCCCCACAGCCAGCCTCTGCCCCCAGGCCGCCGCGGCATGGGCTAGACTCCGCGCCGCTTCTTGCCGTCTCCGGTCCAGCCCGTGCGCGGTCTCGCTCCTTTAGCCCTCCTCGCCCGTCCCCGCTGTTCCCCCGACAGTCAGTCCATCACCCGGTCAGCTTTCCTCCGCGGGGCAGCGGCGGAGTACCAGCGGGCTCGGTAGAAGCGGGCACCCCCATCCCGCTCCTCCTCCCGCTCCTCCGCGCTCCCACTCGTCGGGTTCCCGGTCCCGCACCGAGGGACGCGCCGACCGACGCCCGCTCTCCGAGGCCGTACGACCCGCCTGGGAGCTGGACCCGGCGCCCACTTCTTCGCGGAAGGTGAGTATGGCGCGGGGTTTTGGGTGGGGTGGTCTAAGAGAAAAAAAATTTTTTGGTTGCCAGGCCACTTTTGGGAAGGGCAGGGATCAGGTTGTGGTTGGAGGTTCCCAGTCCGGCGTGGATTTGAGGAGGCGACTCCCTCCTTCCCTGGCTCGCTCTTCCCCCGCCCTTGACGCCCTTCTTCTCCTGTCTTGCTGTACATGTAGGTATTGCCAGACTTCCACCAGCGGGGCATTAAGCCGCTTGTAAAATAATTGGTGCTGGCATGCTTTCTGTCTTTTGAATGCCTAAGTGAGCAGTAATAGGCAGCGATGTGATCTGATAGACTGAGTGCCCTGCAAAAAGTGTAAAATGCCTAATGGGCACGTTTTCATCTAAATCAAAGTTAACTTTCATTCAAAGAAGGCAAAGCAAAAGGTGTTTTTAATTTGAACGCATGGTGATAGAGGAGGAGAAGACTGGTTGCCAAGTGGCATTGCTTAGCTTTTATTTTGAAGCAATTTTGTGGGTTTTCTTCTGAAAAAAAATGTGAATTCAGTATTGAAGGTTATGAAGTCTGAACCTGTTGGAAGAGAACAAGGTAAGAGAGGAATCCAGCATGGTGTGTCCACTTCGGGCTTCCTCCGCCTTAGGGAGGCATTACAACACAGAACCTGTCTTTCTCAGTCACTGGCCGCAGTGCAGAGCATATGGATGGAAGAGTGGTTTAGGTTTTGTTTCTTTTTCTATACCTTTTGTATTCTTGACTGTTCTTTAAACAATGTTACTCTGCAGAATTTCCTCAATTTTAGATTTGGTTTCTCCATCTTACGCACCTCCAAACTAGAGGTACCCACACCTCTCTATGCTTCATAAGGATCTTCCCTTCTGGCTCTGTAATATTTATTTTGAGATGAAAGAATGATAAGACATGGTTGCTCCGAACTGGATTCTGAGGTTGCTGTTTAGCCGTTAGTAGTTTTGAGCTGGTGTTGCCCCCTTTAAATCGAGTTCTCCATTAGTTGTCCACAAGATTTAACTTAGGCCAAACCAAACATGTTTTGAAATATTAAAACACAACAATGGCCTCTTAGTCGTTCATTTTCGACTTCTCTTTCAGACTAACCAGAATAAGTTGTTACTAAATTTAATTTTAAAGAATAGACTGTTCCTGTGCTGAAATCTGCCAAGTCGCTCCAGAAGATCTCTTTTTAAAGAGCAGAAATGTGGTATGATCAGTCCAAAGTGGCGAAGTCGAAAAGTGACTTAGATGTAGAAATGCTGTTTTAAAGACATGCTTGTCACCAGCTCCCAGGCCTTTCAGGGTGTTTCAGGAAGACTCACACAAAGCCTCTTTGGATTGTTTAATAAATTTACCATGTGACTTTTTCATGAGGATGAAGCTGCCTAGCACCGGGGACCCTGCTGTCTGAATTTGGATTTTGCC
>NW_026067920.1:21024799-21060414 GCF_014885135.2 Alexandromys fortis
TTTTTTTTCTTTCAAGGATTAATAAGATGCTTACCATAGATACATCATTGTGGGAAGATAGGTATCTGTGTAGTATTTAGATTCTCAGTACCTACAAAAAGGAGGTAGCCTTCCTGTAATCCCACTACTCGGAGCTGGAGACAGGGACTCTTGGGGCAAACTAACTAGCAAGTTAGACTACCCAAATTGGCAAGCTCTAGGTTCAAGCAAGACACCCTAGCTTCATAAAAGATGGACACTTGATGTCAGCCTTTGACCTCCACATGCGTTGCATGTATTTTTGCACAGACACATGAATACATGCACACACACCATACCCACAGGGCTGGGAGTGGCGAGTGGGGCTCCAGACAAGGCTGCTAGTGATCAGCAGGAGCCCATCTGTCAGGGAGTCTGAGGCGAAAGGATGACCTGAGACCAAGATGCAGACCATAGTAGACAAAGTAGACAGTGCCTAAGCAATGCTTGAGGGTGTCCTCTGGCTTCCACGTGTGCGCGATTGCATATGCACGTACCTGCACACGGGAACATGCATACATATACTCAGAAGTGAAGGAGGGAGACTCAGTTATTGGGCAAGACATATTGTAATATACTTGTAACCCTGGCACTCAGGAAACTCAGGCAAAAGGACCAGAAATTAAAGGCTGACAGGGTTATATAGTGAGATATTGTTCTGAGAAATGGCTTTTAGCTCCCTGGACGAGTTGAGTTGCCTGCACTCTTTCTCTTCTTTTTTTCTTTTTGAGCAAGGCTCTCACGCTAGTCCAGGCTAGCTTCAAGCCTGTTTGAGCCTCCTGAGCGCTAGCATTACAAGTTCGAGGCCCCATTGCATTTAAATTTGCAGAGTAGCTTGTACCCACCCCCATTATAAAATTGTTACAGAAATCACATGGCGGTTGTTGTCTGTGGCTTTTGCCTGTAAAACTAACAGTAGCGTTTCACTGTTGAGTTCATTGCTGGTGCCCCACAAAGTACTTGGCATATAAAAAGTGGATAACTGTGGAATGAATTGGACAATGTTTTTTTTCCAGATTGTTTATGAATGGTGGACCGTGCATGTTAAGTGTGGTACTGTAGACAACATTGTTTCTTGTTGAACTGGATTTTTACTTGGGTGTGGTGGCTCCTACCTTTAATATCGGCCCTCAGGGGAAAAAAGGAAATTTTTCTTTTAGTGCTTTAAGAGTAAATTAAATTTATAATTTATCTTTACTAAGAGATTTTTAATCTGAAGATTAAGTTGAAATACTTTGAAAAAGCGTGTCTTCTTTTGTTACCTGACATGTCCAGGTTTTAATCATAACCCTTTTTGACTTTTAAACTTTCTGTCACTAAGACGAACGCTGTTATTCATTAATGTTAGCCATACAGAATGGATTTTGAAAGTCTCAAATGGTGACAGGATAGAATTCTCTGCTTCGGAACTACTAAAGAGAACGTATGAGCCTAGCATTGGAGGGTAAAATGGCCCCACTTCCTCAAGGACTGAAGCTTTGTCTGCTCCATTCAGGACGAAAACTCTTCCTCTTGGACATTCCTAATAATAACTAGCTGCCAAGTGGCGGCAGTAATAGTGTGGTCGGGGTTAAAATGGAGGCCCGTGCAATCAGTAAATGAAACAATCTTCAAACTTTCCCACGACTAAACAATTGGGAAATATACTTTTTTTCTAAACGAGGGAATTTGATGGGGCCTGCGACCTACACTGTTTATAGAACTCTTTTGTTTTACTTGTCAATAAAACATAGTTTGGTTACTGTGCCCTCTGAAGTTATAAATGCATGAATTAAAAGAAGTATCTTGTTTAAAAAACCAGGCGTATGGCCGAGTTTTATAACATTGTTAAACCTTCTCGAGAGAATTACTTGGTTCCAGTAAGCAGGTAATTGTGTATACAATCCTTTGTCTAGTCCCATCACACTGCACTGTCTAGTTGACCATGCTGCATTTCCGTTGACTGAAATAATCCAGTTTTAGAAAACTTGTTCTCATGTGTAGCCCGGCTGTGCCATGGTCCTCCTCTTGCTTCTTTCAGCCTTTGAGGTCTTGGATTGCAACCACGTATCCCACATCTTTCTGTTCATGGACTTTTTCCTTGAGATGGGGGCCTCAGAGCCCTAATTGGCCAGGAACTGTGTGGTCCAGACTGGTCTGGAGCCCTTAACAATTTTCCTACCTCAGTCTCCTGAGTGCTGGGATTACAGGTATGAGCCACTACACCCAGTTAATCAGAACAAAACTTTACAAAAGTGTTTATAAGGCCGATGAGGTGGCTCATGGAGTAAGGGCTCTGATCAGTTACATCTCATGGTGGAAGGAGAGAACGGACCCTCAAAGATGGTCCTCATGCACACACTCACTGAATAAATGAGATAAAATATTAAAAAAGAATTTATAGGCACTTAGATACAGCGTTTTAAATATCTGTTCTGAAGATGGAAGGCCTCGTGTTTTTCACTGAACACTTGGAGTGTTTTTCTAGTGTCCTCCTCCTCCTCTCCCTTCTTCTTGTTTTGTTTTTAAGAGGCTGAGGCAGTGCCACTATACTTCTTTTTTCTTATTTATTTATTTATTTATTTATTTATTTATTTATTTCAAGACAGGGTTTCTTTGCATAGCTCCAGCTGTCCTGGAACCCCCTGTATAGACCAGGCTGGCCTTTACTCAGAGATTCGCCTGCTTCTGTCACCCCAGTGCAGGGATTAAAAGTGTGTGCCACCACACCCGGTACATTTAATACTTTTAAGCCAAAATCTGTAAGCAGACTAAACACCAATGACCATAAAATAAAAATAAACTATGTATGTGTATATATGTATGTATTATGTGTTTATGTATAGAGCCAGATTTAGGATTTTTTTCAAAACAAATAAAAGAGAAAAAGTTAAAAAGAAAGTCAAAGAAAAATTCATTATTTGCTTTCAAAGGGAGAACTTGGCTTTGGGACCCCTCTTTGTACTCACGTATATTGGATCATTTGCATACAGTGGAATGTACACGCTTCAGAATAGAGGGGCTCGAAGGAGTTCATCTGTCCCAGTCAGTTCTTTTTATTTGGGCAGACAAAGGCACGCGCAAAAAGGCTGCACTATAAAGGTCCCCTGCCTGCCTCTGAAAATGAGTGGGGAGTCTTTATTATTGTTTTTTTGTTGTTGTTGTTGTTCTTGTTCTTGTTGTTGTAGGGTTTTCTTTTTCATTTGTTTTGTTTTTTAAGACTGGGTGTCATGCAGTCCAGGTTGGCCTTGAACTCTTGATCCTCCTGCCACCTTTCCAAGTGTTGGGATTACAGGGGTGTAGTACCACACCAGGGTTTAGGAGTCTTTAAAAGTTAGAAGATAAAATGGAGGCATGGTGGCGCACGCCTTTAACCCCAGCACTCGGGAGCCAGAGGCAGGCAAATCTCTGAGTCCCAGGACTCCCTACAAAGTAAGTTCCAGGACAGCCAGGGCTACACAGAGAAACCAGGGATACACAAACACACAAACACACACACACAAATATAAAAATAAACATTAGAAGGTAGCTGGGCATGGTGGCACATGCTTTTAATCCTAGCACCTAGGCAGGTGGAGGCAGGAGGATCGGGAGTTCAAGCCACCTGGTGTGGTCCAGGTTCGTCTGGGCTTCATGAGACACTGTCTAAGATATATATACATCTTAAAGTCAGAGGCTTAGAGTTAGCCTGTTGGTTAACTTGGTCAGAATTCAGCTAAATTCCTTCTTTAATTATTAGCAGTTATCAATTATGATATTGTTCACCTTTTTAAGGGAAAGTGAGATGTCACTGTTCTCAGAACAGGACCTGTTTAAGCACGTGAGCCCTACACAGAAATATTATTGAGCTAAATCAGTATTAAGAACAGCGAGTAGTAATCTTCCAAATGTGAGTTTTCTAAGCGGAAATCGTGTTTCTCTGGCTGCTGGGATTGAACTGTGCACTGTGTGCGCACCAGACACATGCTCTGCCACTGAGCTACAGCCCCCATCCTCTAGGAAGCAACTCTTCTTTGTTTTAAGGCTTACTCTATTTTAAATTATGCGCACTAGCTTACTTTAGGTAAGTGTGTGCGCCTGAGCGCTGTGCCTCTGAGGCTAGAAGTGTTGGAGTGCCTGGAGCTGGGCTTACAGGCACCTGCGAGTCGTCTGACATGGACACTGGGTACTGAATTTGTTCTTAACTGCTGAGCCGTCTCTTCAGCCTGCTCCCAGGAATCTTATCATCTTAAAGAACAAAAACAAAAGCAAAATTACCAGGCAGGGGTGATGGCACAGGCCTTTAGTCCTAGCCCTTGGGAAGCAGAGACAGGCAGATCCCTTTGAGTTCAAGGCCAGCCTAGTCTACAAAGTGAGTTCCAGGACAGTCAGGACTGTTACACAGAGTAAACCATGTCTCAAAACAAAACAAAAAACCATACCAACCAAACAAAATAAACTTACTTCTTTGTTCTTATTGTTCAACAGCCAATCACCTGAAACAGTAATTTCATTCATTCTCTGCTTTTGCATGTAAAGTCCATATTGCTAGGATGGTTTGTGTGAGGGTGTGAGTAGATCTTCGGTACCCAATGTTTAATATATTAAATAGTCAAAAGATCCTACCTTTTATTATAAGCATTGTTTCCCACAGCCCTCTTCCCTTTGTTGTGAAATGCCTTTCATTTTTTACTATTTCTGGTTGAGTTTGTATTCGTGTGTGTGTGTGTGTGTGTGTGTGTGTGTGTGTGTGTATGCATTCCCGTGTGTATTCATGTGACATTTTCTTACTTGGGCTTTTCATAATCATTGTGGTTCTTTTGCTTGATCACAGTGGGGTTTTCCATTCCCTCTCGGTGCGTTTGTCAATGCAGGACACAGGGTTGAAGCGTTCATTTACTTTAGATTGCTGTATTAGACCCATGGGAGAGTCTTTTCTACACAAGGATTTTCTTTGTCTTATGGAAAGATGAGCATTGGTCATCTTACCTGCACAGGGTCCAAGGCCACGCTGTAAACCTCAGACATGTCTCAGAGTTTGTGAGAATTAGCATCTTTGTTATTTACTGACTTTACTATTAATCTGTCTTATGGGGGGAGGCCCAGAGCCTTCTTTCCTGCTGACGTTACTGTAAAGTGTCTTGCCCCACACCAAGTGACTGGTGACTGTGTAAGCTTTCTTTTGTGCGTGGTGACTGTACCAACCATGTTGAGATGACTTTCCTGAGAACCACAGTGTGGGGAGGAGCAGCTCCTTTTGTTTTGTTTTTGACTGTTGAAATCGAGTTGGGACATCAGACCTTGTCCACTGTGACGTCTTCCAGACTCACGTTGTTGCCTGATTAATATCCCTGCTGAAGTCACATCAGCCTTATTATCTTCATTGGCTTTAACTCAAATGAAGTGTCTCCTGTTGTTGGATTTTAAGGGTTCTTTTACCTAGAAAATCAGAGTTTGAAAACAAATGCTTTTTTCTTTCTTTGTGATGCTGAAAGTCAACAAGAAAACTGTCCCACAGCCACACACAGCAGGTGTCCTTCCACTAGGCTGCACCTCCAGACCCAGTAAGACTTCTGTAAAAATCTTGTAAGAAAAAAATTTCCCAAGGACCACAGTGTTTCACTGGTGGGAGTGTTTGCTGACCCAATTTCTTGATGTTATTTAGACATCACAAATCAGGTGTCCTTAAACCCAATTCAGTAAAACGAATAATCGTTTCTTTTGAGACAGGATCACCCTATGTTGCACAGGCTGAGCTTCCTTTGCAGTCAGGCCGACCTGATCCTGCTGTGTCAGCCCTCGGTGAGTGCTGGAATCGTCTGTGCGCACTGAAGAGGCTGCCTGGCTCTTCCTTCTGACTTGAAAAATAATTTGTTGCTACTTTTAAAATTTAATTTAATTTAATTTTATGTGTGTAGGTATTTTGCCTGCATGTATGCTTGTGTACAGTTTGTGTGCATGGTGCCAGTGAAAGCGTCAAATCCCTGTGAACTGGAGTTAGAAGTGGCCGTGAGATGCCCTGTGATCGCTGGGGATTGAGCTCAGGTCCTCCAGAAGAGCGGCCAGTGCTCCTAACTACTGAGCCATCTTCCCAGTCCCTGTTGTTACATTTTACTTAATTTAAATAAAATTAGATGCCCTGTGTTTTGGAGTCCCTAATGTGGGCCTGCTAGGCAGTGAAAGGGCCGGCATAGCCCTCCCTGGAAAGAAACCAGATTCCAGAGGGCTGTGGTGAGTTTAGAGCTTGGGAGCTGCTGTTTGGAGCAGCTACAATTAAACATTGTCCAATGATGAAATGATAACAGGAAGGAATCTTAATGTGGATTTTATGTCCTTTGATTTCGTATAAAGGGAATCCCAGTTCCAACCACAAAATGCATTTGAGTAAACAATTTTTATTTGAATTTGAGTTGAGACATCAAAACACACCAGTGTCAGCTTCTCCCAGAAATCATGAATCTTTCGTATTTATTAACCCTGGATAATTATATGATGACCACGGTCTGGAATCTTTCTAAATTTTTATTAGATTTTTAAAGTTTTTTTCCCTTGTTTCTTTGCTTCCTTTTTGACAGAGCCGGAAAAACAACAACAACAAGGACTGTTTCACAGTGGGGATGTAGCCGTAGTCCTCCCAGCGATATTAAACAATTAACAAGTTTGCTTGCGTTTGCTTTGCCTGGTGTACAGTGGGAGCTAAGGTCTGTTTCAGTGACTGCACAAATAAAACTATTAGTGTTGGTTCCGTCTCGAATAACGGAGTGAATCTACCTTAGAATACAAGTAGCATGGCATGTAACATGTAGTGATCGTCGTGAATTATTCTGTTTCTTTTTTATAAATACTTAATACATGTGCTGGGTTCTTGGGAGTATAGTAAGACATGGCATCTCCCCACACTGATGCTCATGGTCCACTTGGAGGCAAACGGTCCCTGCAAAGAAACGAATCCCTTCGATTGGCCAGTATGTAGTGTAGCCTAATGGAAAGTCTGCTGTGTGCCACAGCAATAGGTCCAGTCCTAGACCCCTGGACCGGCCTCTGGAAGCTCTGGATGGCCTTCTTGGGAACCATCCTCTCTGTAAGCCTAGGTAACATTGGTTAGAAAGCGTTTATGTCTTGGACAAAGATTAGTCTCATCTCCAGCTACTGCACAGACTCAGTAGGGAAGCAATGAAAAATGGAGCCGGCACCCTGGCTCTTAGCGACACTCACTGTCCCCCTGGGAAGCAGCATCTGCACCTGTGAACAGAGTTTGTAGACACAGTGTAGATTTAGTTTAGATTCCTGAGTCAAAATTAATAAATAGAGGGCCCGCTGCTGGGAACCCTGCAACATCAGTGAAGGTGCTGTAGACCAGGGAGTTCCTGAGGAAGGATGGGGAGGCAGCCTTTGGCAGCTACTAAATATGCGTTTCCCCCAGTTCTGCCTAGAATAGCCCTGTCTACCAGGTGGGTTTACCTAGGCCTACTTTGGCAAACTTAAGAAGCTGAATATATATGTTGCTATAATTTGTAAATAATCCTTCCAAATTACTTTGCGTTGGAATTAGCAGACAGGCTGTACCTTTGTGTTTGCTGTTGTTGAATAGGGATGGAAACTGGGCCTAAGGCCACATGAACTCCAGGCAGGCACTGTTCACTGAGTGGTGTTCTAGCCTTGGATTTAAATTCAGGCACAATGCTGTATGACTATGGTTTTGTTTAATTTTTTTTTCTGACTGTTTTGAAATGCTGATACTCTTAAATTTTTAGACCACATGATTCTTTATTTGAACTACATCTAAGAATAATATAATGCATTCCTGTCTCTTAGATTGCAATTTGGGGATAAAAGTCCAAAATCTCACAGTTTATCTGTTACTTACTTATTTACTTTTTTGTTGTTGTTGTTGTTTTTCAAGACAGGGTATCTCTGTGTTGCCCTGGCTGTCCTGGAACTTTGTAGATCAGGCTGGCCTTGAACTCACAGAGATCGGCCTGCTTCTGTCTTCTGTCTGTTAGTGAAAGTATTTAGACTGTTCTGTGGAGACTTAGGGAAAAAAAAAAAAAAAACCAGGAAGACTGTGTTTTCCTGCAGAGGGCATCATCTCTACCCATCACTCAGTTCCCGTACTGAAGAGCCCGGTCAGCGTAGTCGTGTGTGCGTATCTCTGTTGCGGATGACTTGAGGATATTGACCTGTGTCAACTATACCAAGCTGTAGCCTAACATGATGTTGTATGATGTCTGTAATCTCCAGAGAGATCAGTAGTTCAAGGTCATCCTTAGCTGCATAGTGAGTTTGAGACTACCCTGAAGCGTAAGAAACCCTGTCTCAGAACAAACAGCTGCCCTGTAGGTCAGTGGTAGAGCACTTGCCTAGCGTGTGTGAAGTCCCGGGTTCAATCTCAGCACCACCCCACCTCTACAAAGAGAGAGAGGATTTACCAAAGTGATTGTGTGGTGCGTGTGCCTGTAATTCAAGTTACTAGAAAGGCTGAGAGGGGAGGATTGAGTTAGAAACCAACCTAGGAATGACAGCAGAGACCCTGCATCAAAATAAATAAATGAACTTTACTAAATTCAGTATTTTAAATGCATGCACTTAATGTATAATCAATACAGCTTATGTTTAAGCCACCTAGATTGTAAGGTACATTGTTATGATACTCTCTATTATTAGAATTTTTGTTTTTGTTTCTTTTTTTTTTTTTTTTTCCCCCCCAACAGGATCTCATTGCTTCTCACCCTTTTGACTAAGATCAAGTGAGGAGACGGGGTCTTACTATGTAGCCCAGGCTGGTCTTTGTTCCTTAGCTTCCCACATGCTGGGGTAACTTGTGGAACAACCACACCTGACTCTGCAGTATGTTTTTCAGTTTGTGACTTTTAATCATTTCTCTATCTTATGTACCCTTGAGTCTCATGTTTCATACCTTAGGCCGTACATACATTTTAAATTTGAGAGACGGATAAGAACCAAGGAGGCACGGAGAAATGGGTGTTGGTTTAAATTTATGTATTGGACCTTGGAGAGCTTTTCTTCATATGTAAGACTCACTGGAGTGTCTTTTAATAGTTTGCACAAATTTGAATGTAGAGAATCGAAGTTGTGTGTTCTCCAAGAGATCTTTTCCTTATAGGTTTACTGATTATGACTCATCTTTGACACGGAGTCAAGAATATAATTTTAGTCAGGCTTCTCTGTTCCTATTATAATTATTCCATGGGGGTGGGGTGGGGTGAAGATGGTTCAGTGGTTAAGGGCACTGGGTACTCTTTCAGAGGATCTGGGTTCAATTCTCAGAACTCACGTGAAGGCTCACAACCATCTGTAACCCCAGTTCTAGAGGATTTGATGCTTTATTCTGACTTCTGTGGGCACGAGGCATGTGTGTGGTACATTTTCATACATGCAGGCAAAACACTCATAAATATAAAATAAAACAAAAATCTTTTTAAAAAAAGTGTGGAGGAATGACTAGTGTCTGGTGTGTGCCTTTGTGTGCATGGGTGCACTTGCCTGTGCATTCATGTGTGGAGGTCAGAGTTCGGCACCCGGTGTCTCTCCCCCCTCCCCTTTTTGAGAGGGTTCTCTCACTGAGCTTGCTTTCTAGGCTAGATTGACTGGTCAGTTCCCTCCAGTAGATCTACCTGTCCACCCCACAGTCTCCGGCACTAGGATTACTGAAAAGTATTGCCTGGGCCTGTTTTTTTTTTTTTTTTTTTTCGAGACAGGTTTTTTTCTGTAGCTTTGGAGCCTGTCCTGGAACTAGCTCTTGTAGACCAGGCTGGCCTCGAACTCACAGAGATCTGCCTGCCTCTGCCTCCCGAGTGCTGGGGTTAAAGGGGTGCATCACCACTCCCGGCTCCGTGCCTGCCTTTTATGCTGGGGATCTGACTTCACGTCCTCATGCTTACACAGCAAAGCACTTCATCCCCCCCCCAGCCATCCCCCTAGCCCCTGTTCTTTTTATGAATGGGGTAAATGGCTTAATGTGTCTCCTAAATACATTGCTTCCTTCCCCCTCCTTTTCAGTTCTCTAAATTGAATTTTGCCAGTGGAGCCATAGACTTTCTGGATAGATTTGTTTAGAGGAGAAGAAGTACATCCGTACCATTCTTCTACCCTCCAGTTTTGTTTTTGTTTTTATGGCGCCGAGGGCCTTCCCATTGCTACACAAGTGCACAGTGCTGAAGGCTCAGTACAAGTTTACCAGGTAATGATCTCATGTGTGTGTTCTAGGTAAATTTCTCTATTGTCTCTAATGACTACATTAAGTTTAAAAATACTGTTAACTTCTCATTGATTAAAAATAATCAAGAAAAATGATCAAACTTTGGGCTCTGGCATCAGGACTATCAGAGTGTTAATGAGCCGTGACTTAATGACTCAAGCATTTTCTGCCATCTTAACAGAATACATAGAATTAGCCTTTTCAGGACACAGTCCAGCAGGGAGAGCCTGGTTTTGATGTTTTGGAAGTCCTCAGGGAACCTGAGGCACTGACATTCTACAGTGCTGTCTTGATACTTTATCCCTCGGGGTCTCTGTGTAGCCCTGGCTGGCCTGGAGCTCACTCTGTAGATCAGGCTGGCCTTTATCTTGCCCTCCGCCCCAGGGCTGGGATTGCAGCAGGCACGCCCACAGCCACACTTCTCAGATGTGCAGAACCCTGAAAGGGAATCCAGCTAACAGCTCCCTTCCTCGCCCTAGATTTGCTGGGTAGGAGCCTTCTGCCGCCTGTCTCTCTCCCCCACTTTCCCTGCATGTCTACTTCTCCGAGGAGACTCTGCAGACAGGTCCTGATGCAGCTCCTGAGCTCTAGGACACGCTCCTCTGTCACCATGGCACTCTGCCCGCAGTGATGAAGAGATGGACAGAGGATCTTGCTGGTGATGTGGGAGGAGAGCCACCATGTGCCACCATGCTTGTTTTTGGTGTTAACGATATCATTTCACGTAGTTTTGGACTTAAGTATTGGATATTTGTATGAATAAGGTGTTTTGTTGTTTTGTTTTTCGAGACAGTGTTTCTCTGTATCCTTGGTTATCCTGAAACTCACTCTGTAGACCAGGCTTACCTGGCCTCGAACTCACAGCACTGCCTCTGCCTTGAGCACTGGGGTCATCATTGCCCAGGATAAATAAGGTTTTTGAAAGAGCTTTTTTGTTTCTTGTTTTTTTTCTTTGGTTTGGTTTTTGAAAGGGTCTCAGGTATCCGAGGCTGGTTTCAGAGTTGTCACATAGCTGAGGATGACCCTGAACTTCTGGTCCTCCTGCTTCTACCTCCCCCCCCCCAGGGTGGAATTCCAGCTGTGCATCACCAGGCTTAGTTTACTAACGTGCTGGGAGTTGAACCCGTGGCAAATGCTGAGTTGAAATGCATTCTCAACAGGTTGTTTTGTTTTCTGATGAAGTCTCACCATGTAGCTCCAGCTGATCCTGAACTCCTCGGCTCAGGTGGGGCTTCCGTCTCAGTTTACAGATTAGCAGGAGCTACAAGCCTGTAGTACCGCACTTGGATTTTTTCCATCTTTTTTTTTACTTTAATAATTTTTTTCTATTTTTTATTTATTTATATATTAAAGATTTCTGTCTCTTCCCCACCGCCGCCTCCCATTTCCCTCCCCCTCCCCCAATCAAGTCCCCCTCCCTCGTCAGCCCAAAGAGCAATCAGGGTTCCCTGCCCTGTGGGAAGTCCAAGGACCACCCACCTCCATCCAGGTCTAGTAAGGTGAGCCTGAGAGCACGAGCAAGGAACTCAGGACCGCGAGGGGTGCACCCACACACTGAGACAATGGGGATGTTCTATCGGGAACTCACCAAGGCCAGCTGGCCTGGGTCTGAAAAAGCCTGGGATAAAACCGGACTCGCTGAACATAGCGGACCATGAGGACTGCTGAGAACTCAAGATTTTTTTCCATCGTATGCTGGTCACTTCTGCACCCACAGACACGACTGCTGCACGTATTACTCTCTCAGAGCTTGCCGCTTGTTCTTCACTGTAAACTGCTAGCATTCCAGGTTTGGGGACAAAACAAGGTGCACTTTGGACATTCATTCTTTCATGACGAGGAGAAAGGTTTGGGTGAGGAATCCTCTGTTCACCCAGGGCACTGGAACTGAGTCCTTTATTAGTTATGTCTTGGAGGTTGACGTGAGTTACTGCTGCAGTCACCTGGGAGTGTGAACGCCCCCGTGAGTTCCTGGGCTCCTTCCTGCTCCCCTTGTGGCTGTCATGTAGTGTTGAGTACTGAGCGAGTGCACTGTGACCGCCTAAGCAGAGGGCTTAGAAGTGGCAAGTGATATTCTGGAAACTAGACAGTTGGTCAGTCCGATTATAAATTTCTGTGCTTCAGATGTACTGTTTTGTTCTGTGTACACCTCTGATTGCTTTATAATGAGATTGTCAAATTGTTAAATATAAAGGAAACAAAAAACCCAAATGACCAATTTTAGAATTTATCTGTGTCTGAGTGATCATGTCGGAGTGCATACACATGGAGACCAGACGTTGATTCTCGGGTCTGTCTTAATGATTATTCCCACTTTGTTCAACAGTCTCAGTGAACCTGGAGCTCATGTACCGGCCGGGCTGGCTAGCTAGTGAGCCCCAGCATCCTCTGTGCTAGGACTGCAGGCATATGCACAGTACTGGCTTCTTCTGTGACGTGACGGCTGGGGATCCAACTCAGACTCTCAGGTTTGTGTGGCAAGCACTTTACTGACCAAGTCCCTGCTTTTAACATTTTAAGTTAGGGAAGGGAAAGTATTAAGAATGAGAGGGCTGGGGATGTTAGCTCATTGGCAGAGCACTTACCTAGCATACCCAAGGTTCTGGGTTCAATTCCCAGTTCCACCCCCCCCCACCGCTTCCCAAAAATGTAATAAAGAATGAGTGAGAATCTCCTTTAGTTTGGATTGTGTTGTGTTACTGTTCTTCTTGCCTATCAATGTCAAGATAACTGCTTTGCTTTATATAAAAGTCTGTTTCCTTTAAACATAAAATGTATGAATGGCTGGAACCTAGCTTATACTGCCTGCGTAGTATCCATAATGCCCCGGGGTCAATACCTAAGTGAAAAGAGAAAAGAAAAGGAGGTTTTTTTTTTTCTGTCCAAAGTAATAGATAAACCAGATAAAATTCATGAACTTCCATCTCCTGCGTCTGGAGGAGAGTCTCTCCCCTGCAGTCATTGCCTTGTCCACGGGCTCATCCAGCTTCTGCCACCTGCTGTCCTCGGAGGTTTTCAGGTGTCCTTTATGCGTGAGGCAGTGAAGCTGCTCACAGCCATTTCCTAGCCTGCAGCTACATCTGTATATTTCTGTGAAGGTTTCTGGCAACTGTTTCTGGAGCTCGTGTTCAGGAGGAACTCAGGGGTGGCCCTTCAGGTTCCTTGAGGTGTTTTAGAATAGTGGCCAGTATTACTTGTTGGAAGCAGCCCTGGCGAAGCTGAACTGGTGCCAGGGTTTTGTGCTGCTGTGGTGTCTAAGTAGAAGATGAAGGAAATGCTGATAACACTTCCTACCGACTTAGCAGGTTTTCCTCCCTGGCATTCGGAGGAGTTGGCCACCATCAGGCAATGTCCCAGCCTCTTTCTGTTTCTATTTCCTCATGTAATGTACACAGCTTCCTCTTGTTAGCTTCTTTCTAATGTCTTCTGTGAGTTGTAAAATAGCATTTACTGTTTCCATTCCCATTTCTCAGATGCTGAAAATAAAGCCCATCCCAGTTAAGTATTCGGCCAGGGTTTAGCTCCTGTCAGCCACAGAGCCAGACTGGAACACGGGACTCCTCCCTGGCTTCATCTTGTTGCTGGGCTGTGCTTTCTCCCCTGTTCAGATATCCTTAGAGGACAAGAAAGTGTGTTCCGAGCACTGGTCACGTCCCCATGTCTCTTCAGTGTGTCAGCGTTAGGATTCAGGTGTGCCCCTGTGCAGGTTCAGCCCAGGCGTAACAGGCGTAAGCACGGTCTGCTTCATGTCTGGGTCAGATTGCTGCCCCAGAAGAGGGGGACTCGCAGGAAGTTGAGTGCCGCTCCTGTAACTGGTACTATGGACTGACTTCCGTTGGGGGATTTTATGAATGGGCAGTGTTCAAGAGCCATATTTTTTCCTTTATAGTAAGAGATGTAACAAAATCTCTCCCTCGGTGGATTCAGTTAGAGTGTGTTAGTGTTTTGAGCAATTGCTTCCAGAATTGTGTGGAAAAGCAACCCTAACGACTCTTCAAATGAAGCTGTTACAAACCTGCTCACTAGAGCTTTGAAGTTTGTCCATAATTCTTGTTAGTGAATATTTGTAGAACTGGGTGGAGGGCTCTGTAAAGGCCAGAACTTCTGCTTTTAGGTTATTTTCTCAAGATTAAATAAAGGACGAAGTTTGTGAGGGACAGTTCCCCTTACTCTGAGTAACAAAAGTGAACGCTGTGTTTGATCAACTTTGCTTCGTCTTAGTGAAACCTAAGACGTGTGCTGTGCACACACCAGGAGATTTTATTGTTTTAGTGCCCTGAATATGACTCTGTGCACGCACTCACGCCACGTAAAGATCCGTTCCTGCGCGCATGCAGCCCGGGGAGGCAGCCCAGGCCCTCTTGGGCTCAGTGGAAATTGGCAGCCTCTTCCTCCTGTAAACAGCAGCCTGACATCACCCCAGGATGTGAGAAACCCACCTTGGAACCATGGAGGGCCTGGCTCTGCTTCCCTTGTGGCATACTCAAGCAAATGCAGTGCTGAGAAATTGGTTAATGTCAGAAATACTGGGGTAACCCTTTAAGAGTTTTAAAGGTACAGTACTTATTTTTGGATTTTCATGCATAGTCCAAACAGCAGCCCAGCACAGCAAACTAGACAGTTGTGATGATTCATGTTAGGAATGTACCAGTGACAGAGACTCAGAGCCAGACCCTTGGTGCCCCCCCCCACTTTCATTTTTTTAATAGGGTCTCCCTTTGCTGCCCAGGGTGATCTGACTCTTGATCTCCTCATGTTGGAATTGTAGGAGACTGACAATTATCTTTGGGGTCTCTTGCTTTTCACTTCTTAAGTAAGTTCTGTAGAACAGTAAGTGTTGTTACTTCCTCTCCCATTTAAACGTGGGAAGATGATTTATGAGGTTCCCTGCCTCTGTCAAGACCTCTGTACACTGAAAGTGTATACGGTGAGGGGCCTGTAGACAGTGAGCTGGCTCACTCTCTGCCTCGAGTCTTGTGAAACATGGAGCGTAAGTTTACACTCAGCAGGTAGTTTTAGAGAGGTTCATTAACCCGATGACCCTGTTGCTCATTTGCCTCTGAAAGCAATGAAAAGTTGAGAGGATGAACTTAGTTTCTTGTGCTGCTAACTGAAGGAGACAAAAGTAAGGTTTACAAGTGAGCATTTCCCTTGAGGAGAAGGGACAAGTTGAAGGTTAAGATTGACCTTATTTGGGCTGAAGTGATAGTGCAGTCAGCACAGTGCTTGCTGGCAAGAGGACCCGCTCTCAGGTCCCCCAGATCCCACATTTCGTTCTCTTTCTTTTTTAAATTAATTAATTGATTAATTTTTATTTGTGTGTATGTGTGTATACACGAGTTTATGCACACCATGTACATGCAGAGGTCAGAGGGTGACGGAGCCCCTGGAACTGGATTTACAGACAGTTCTGACCTGCCTGATGTGGGTGCTGGGAACTGAACTCCCTTTGAAAGACCAGCAAAGGCGTAGAGGCTCTTAGCCATCGCGCCACCTCTCAACCCCCAAGAACCCACATTAAAAAAGAAAAAGACATATGGTGCTTGCAGTCCAGTGTCAGGGAGGTGTGAGGTAGGTGGATCTCTCCTGATGAGCTCCAGGCCATCTCTCATTCCAGTGAGAGACCCTGGCTCTGACAGACAACTGAAAACAAAGCCAGAAGGAGCAAACAGAGCCATGCTTTGACAGGTGTCCATTGACCACAGCAAACTGTGCACAGCTTAACTTCTCTGCTAGAAGCCAGGACCCCCAGCTTGCTTGCCTTTAAGGCCTATGTTTAGGGAATATAAATGAATGTTGATTTTCACTTATCCCTAACAAGATGTGTTTAAATCTTATCCGTTGAAAATGCAAATATAGGACTCCGTTGTTAGTGCTCTCCTAAAATACACCAGGCCCTGGGTTCCCTCCGCGTGCCACACAGGGTATGGTGGCATATGCTCGGAATAATAGCCCCAGGAGGTAGAGGCGGGTGGATCAGAAGTTCAAGGTACAGAGTGAATTTGAGGCCAACCTGGGCTACCAGAGACACTTTTTTAAAAAAATGCAAAAATTATTACTTTATAAATTACTTTTAAAAATTAACTTTGACACACAGTTGGTACTCAGAATGCATTTAAATAGTTATCGTGCTCATAAAATATTAGCAAACTCAGCTAGGATCTGTACAACAATTGACAGCGTATTCAAGGAACAAAAGCGCATTTGAAGTAAAAGAAACATCTTACTGAATAATTTTACCAGAACCAAAGGACTGTTTATTTTGCATTTTAGTTCATTTAACGGGGAAAAAAAGTTGTGCCCTGAAAGGTGAAACTGGCAGTTTTTAAATCCTTTAGCGGGTGGAAAGAATAGAGGCGAAGTACTCAGATCTGGCCCAGACAAAGAACACAAGTCACTGCTCCGCATCGTTCACTCCGTTCTCTGAGTGACAAAGAAAAGGAGCAGGTAACAGCTGCCAGCCAGACTCATTTCTGCAGTGAAAGTCTAACAACGTGGGGCTGCTGCTGCTCCAGCTGCTGTTGCTGCTGCTGCAGGCAGGGCGGTCTTCGTGATGCGGGGCGCGGTGCTGCGCGAGGCGGGGCCTGATTGCTGTGAAGGGCGTGGCCATCCAGCCAGGCGCTGCCGGCCCGGTGGTGCAGTGAGGAAAGCGACCTGCCCCAGCCCGCAAAAAAAAAAAAAAAAAAAAAAAAAAAAAAAAAAAAAAAAAAAAAAAAAAAAAAAAATAACAAAAAGTTTTGTTTCTGATTTTTTTTTTCTTTAAAAGAAAAGAAGAAAAAGAGACTCCTAAAGTGTCGCAGCGTACCATTGTATAGCATTGGGCATTTTCAGCTCTGCAGCGATTGTTCTAATTGTAAACAAATAGTAGTTCCGGGCAGAGGCCAAGTCAGATAACTGCCGCGGAGCCAAATGGTGCCTCCACTGTAACGCACAAAGCAAATGATCTTGCTGTCTGTTCCACATAGAACACAAAGACTTTTAATTTTAATCCCTCATTAAAGTATTAGCTTTAAAAATTCAGTTGTTGAAAAATACTGTTTTTGAAAGAAATGTTAGTTAATACCATGAGATTTGAATGGTTTTGCATTCTTTTTCTCATTAAAAAAAAAACAGTCTGTGTGAGTGCCCCGGAGTTCAGTCTCTTTCTCCAGTGTGCGACTGTGCTGGGTTGTCAAGCCTGACAGCGGTGCCCTTCTCTGCTGAGCCATCTCCAGCCCTACCGCGTTACTGGTGCTCTCATGAGCTTTCTCCTCTGCAACACTTTAGCAACAACCGCCTTGTGAAGTGTCACCTTCCTGTGTTAGAAGTGAGACCCTGTGGTTTTAGACTGTCCAGCCAGCCCATCTAGAGCACCCTGCTCCTGCATTCCCTCTGCTATGCCTGGAACCAGCCCTTGGGTGGCCTGACTTCCTGGTGCTCCCTCCGGGCACAGAACAGTCTGTCTATGGCCGGTTCTTGTTGCTTAAGAACAGTATATGTCTATCAAGTGGCAGCTTCTTGGTTAAGCTCTGACCTGAAAAATAGATTTAAACTAGGGTCCATGTCACTTCTTAGAGTCAATAGTAGGGACCATAAAGGTTTTTTATGTTTATTTTTAGTGCTAGGGGAGAACCTAGGACCTGCTGGGTGAGTGCTCTCCTACTGAGCTACACTCACTCTGTCCTCCCACTTAAAAGTTTTTTTTTTTTTAACATTTATTTTATTTTGTGTGTATGGGTGTTTTGCCTGCATGTGTGTTTGTGTACCTTGTGCATGCCTGGCACTTGCAAAAGCCGGAAGAGGTTGTAGGATCCCATGGAACTGGAGTTATAAACAGTTGTGAGTTACCATGTGGTTGATGGGATCAAACTCTGGTCTTATGCAAGTATAGTAAGTGTTTTTAACCATTGAGCCAACTCTTCAGTCTGTCTTATTATAAATTGTGTGTGTGTGTGTTTGTGTTTGTGTGTGTGTGTGTGTGTACTCCAGTTAAGTGCATCCACTCCTTCAGACCAGGCCTCCGTGCCCTTTCTTGTAAAGGACTCCTTTAGTGGAGGTTGCAGTTCTTGTCCTGGGAGCTAATTTGACCTGAACTTGCAGCCTGCATTCCTGTGTAACATGTGTGCCCTGCTGTGTTTAAGTTTAGGGTATTGTGAGGAGACCAGATCCAAGGAAAATGACCCTAGTGCTAAGTGTTCCTCCTTTCAAAGCCTCAAGGATACCCAGGAGGATGCCCTTTCTTGCTTAGTGTTGTGGCCTAATTCTGGTTCTTGGGCAGCTGAGGCAGGAGGATCTTGAGTTTGAGGTTAGTTTGGGCCACTGAGTGGGTTCTAGGCTGGTGCCTGCTGGAACTGGCTGCAGCTGAGCCTAGTCTTGGACTCCTTGAGTGCTGTGATTCCAGCATGTCCCGCCACCCCTGGCTTTCCACATTAACTGAGAAAACCATGTTGTTGATGCTGGTATCCGAGTCCAGATACTGGCCTTTAACTTCTCAGAAGACATTTCCAAAGAACTAAGCAGCGGCGTTTGTGACTGCCCTGTGAACTTCTCTAGATTGTGGTGCTGATCATTTGGATGGTCTCCAAGGGACACTGACATGCTAGGGAATAATTACAGTTCCATTGTACAAGAGACACTTTGCCAGTGCCCTCACAGAGCACCACATGGTCCCGCCCCGTGTTTCTTGGTAGAATCTTCCAGAGAGGAACAAACAGCACTGTGTAAAAGTTCAGTCCGTGCAGTGCACTACATGACACGCTCAGACAGACACACAGACAAGTGGGCTGCAGGCCTCAAAGGCGAGCTGGCATTCAGGAGAACAGATGAAGAAGGAAGCGTGTTATATGCTTAGAGGAAGAAAGATCTCTCTGTAGTTTAGAAACCAGTGTTCAGTCTCTTAGCCTCTTGGTCTGGATTCTGCGCTACTGTCTTGGTTTATGCTCTACATCCGTTCCCTCACGTTTCTGCCTCCAACTCCCTGAACAGCAAATACCTCAGTAGAATTCAGTTGTAATCCAGGGACCTTGCCCTCACCAAGTTCTCCAGGGTTTAAGAACTTGACACAGTGCGTTGGGGTTTGTTTAAGAAACACACACACACACACACACACACACACACACACACACACGCGCGCGCGCGCACACACACACAGAAACAGAAACAAAACCCCATATATCCTTTGACAGCAGTCTCTGCAGAACCTTCTGCTACCAGGTGTCTCACTGGCTTCTAGTCAGCACAGAGGCAGAAACACTATTATAAATGATGTATTTATACATGATTTTTGCTAAAGAGACTTTAAAGTTCCTGTTTCCATTTACCAAATTTGCCCTTAGATGTTCTTTATTTTATTTTAGTAGTAAAGACCAAAAATAGAATTATAATAAAATACCTTTACAAAAATTTATTTTTAATTTTATGTGTATGGGTATTTTGCTGGCATATATGTCTGGGTACCACAAGCATGCAGTGCCAGCAGAGGCAAGAAAAGGGTGTGAGATCCCTTAGAACAAGTTACAGATAGTTGTGAGACAGCAAGTGGGGTACTAAGACCCAAACTCCCATCCTCTGCAAAAAGAATAAGTGGTTGGAATAAGGATTACCTCCTGGGCCAGTAGTCCCTGAGTCTCACCTCCACCTCCTTTTGCATGTTTATCTCGTTACTCTGCCACTCAGATGCCCTCTGTGTACCAGGTTAGAAGATAATGGACAAGGAACTTGTGAGCAACATGGGCATGTACCCATTCCTTGTTGATTATGCACCCAGGGATAGGGCAGTGGTTCTCAACCTATGGGTCATGACCCTTTGGGGGGTCAAATATCAGATATCCCACATATCAGATATTTATGTTATAGTTCACAACAGTAGCAAAATTACAGTTATGGAGTAGCAACGAAATAATTTTATGGTTTGGGATCACCACGTTATGAGGAACTGTATTATAGGGTCGCAGAGTTAGGAAGGCTGAGAATCACTGGGGTAGGGAGATGTGAAGGTTATATAGAACCGTGGTAACATCTTTGCACATATTGGCTATTAAGTGGGTAGGTTTCCCTGGGTGCGGGTTGGTGACTGGGAAGAGAATCCCCTACACATTCGTCACCGTAACCTGGCAGGTTCTAGTGCCTGTCAGATGTTTGAGGAGATTTGTAGAAAATAATGCATTTTGCATTGAGGCATGTATATACACACGTTTGACTGAAAAGAAAAAAATGTGCAAATCAATACTCACCCCGCTGCATTCTCAGCACTGCGGTCTTCTTTCCTGCTTCTCCAAGGTGGTTCATTGACAATAACGCTGATCGTAACCTACGTTGCTGACTTCACAACTCATTCATGGTCTGTAGTTGGAAGAATTCTGTGCGAGACGTTACAGTCGAAGGGAAGCTCATGTTCTGCACATACCCTGTTGTGAACATTTCTGAGGGGAAGAAATCACCGTTCTGTAAAGATGCTAGCCTGTCAGAGAGTCATGGTGACTTGATTGAATGTCCTTTCCCGTTTCTGTAGTGGATATGCTGGCAGCTTCCCTACTGAGGAAATTCTGAAGCGACCCTCTAAACTTCCTTTTCTTAGATTCTGTTTTTATGTTGATGAGTGTTTTGTCTGTCTGTCTGTATGTATGTATGCCACGTGTGTACCAGATGCCCTTGGAGGAGGCCAAAAGAGAGCTTCTGCTCCCCTGGAACTGGCGTTAAAGACAGATGCGAGTTACCATGTGGGTGCTGGGAACCAATCCCAGTCCTCTAAGAGCAACAGGTGTTCTCTCCAGCGTCCTCCCCAGTCAGGACAAGTGTCCCATGCCGTCAGCGTCCCTCACTGGCTTTTGCGGTCACCTCTCCCTGAGAAGCGGAGATGCTGCGCGCCTGTCCCCAGCCTGCCTTCTGGTCTCCTTCAGCATCAGCACAGCTTCCTTGAAATGGCAGCAGGGATGATGGTGAGCCTCCCTGATCTCAGCTGTGCTCTCAGAAGATGGCTGCTCTCTTGTGCTTTAATCTGCTGTGGAAGCATTGGAATCCATCACCTCCATCTCTTCACTGCACAGACAGATTGCAGTGGAAGCTTGGCAGTCATGACTGGGGACCAAGCAGCCAGCAGGGAGGAGAGACAGCTTCTGGCTGCTCGCAGTCAGAGCCTGTGGCTCTAACTGAAAGACTGAGACTATCTGATGAAGTAGAGTTAGGAAGAGGGAGAGGTTTCTCCATTAAAACATAGCAAGTATTGATCAGAACAGGAAAGATTGATAAATGTGACTTTCTGATTAATTCTTAGTCTTTGAAAGATGGATTGGGGAAAGTATTTAGAACCCATATAATAAGCAGCTTGGATTTTGAATATTTGATTAACTGCTGATGGGAGTGTCCTCACCACGTGTGGATAAAGGCTGAAAGTGTCTAGGAAGCAGGAAGGAGAGGGACGCATGTCACCACAGTTCCTCAAGCTGCAGTTTCTCCTGCCCTCTGATCTCACTTCACATTTATGATACATTTAAAATATATCATCGAGGACCTCAAAGAACTTACGTTAACATGAATCGTATGTTACCTACCATTTTAGCAAATAAAAAAGTCAAATGTTTTCCATGAAAAATTTTTGGGCCTAGTGATGTAGAAACCACCCCAGGAAGATAAGTTGTTGACACAAATGGCGATTTGCTTTGTTTTTTGGGGGGGTGGAGGGGGGAGGACTAGGGTCCAGGCCAGGGCTGAGCAGGTGCGGTTAGTCCTCCACCTCCGGGCCTCATCTCCATCCCAGACGACATGGGTGGTTGTTGCTGTTGTTGCTTTGTTTTTATAAACTTTCCAAGACAAAAATACTAACAGAATCCTTTTTATTATTATTATTTTAAAGACAGGATCTCACTATGTAGCCTTGGCTAGCCTGGTACATCCCATGTAGACCAGTCTGGTCTTGGACTCACAGAGATGCACCTGCCTTTGCCTCTGAGTGCTGGAATCAAAAGATGCGTGCCACCTTTCCCATGAGAATCTTGTTTTACTATGGCAAATCTGATTGACGTCTGTCTTCACAGAAGGCAGCTAGATAACCACATCTCCTTTTCCGTTTAGGCAGATATGCGTTCTTTGGGTTGAAGTATATAATGAAAATGTAGTTTCCCATAGATACGTAGTTGGGAAAGGCGGAGCATTTAAATAACCTTTTCAGATAATTATGGATGTTCTTTTATTCCCAATTAAAACTTGAAAGGTTGGTGCAGTGTAGTACCTAAAACCGGGTCCCTAAGCTCTTAATTATTTGTTATAGTAAATGTGACTTACCTTGGCTACTGGATAAGTGTTTACTTGTACCTGATGAGGGTGTATCACCCATTGATTATTTAGAAAATACGGGTTTACTTGGTTATGCATAACTTTTCAAAGCTGACAGTTTTCACTGTATGACATTAAAATCTCTCATTGTTAACTTCACCGCTGGCTTCAGCAGGCACACACTGAGTGCTGGGAAGGAGTCACGCCTAGGGTACAGATACAAACTGTCCTGAACTCTCCTTTCACTCGCAGCTCTGAGTTTTATTGCTGCCACCAAACTTCCTGCCAGTCCTTTCAAATCTGAATATCCGCAGTGTGCATGACTGTCAGGCCAGCAAGCTGACATGGCCCGTGCTTGATAAACAGCAGCCCCATCTGCTCATAGGCCGACAGGGGCAGGGGCAGACCTTGCCGGGCTCACGTGCATGTGTGTTCTCCTGTTTCCCACACAGAGGGGCTAGGGCTATGTTCAAAGGAGAGGGTTAATAAGACTAAGACTGCTCATTACCTGGGCATTTGCAGTGACTCTGATGTGAATGTAGGGAACATGCCATCATGGTTCTTCCTAACTTTGCCTATGTGAAGGACCCGGATTTTTTTTTTCCTATTCAAAATTCTAGTGGTGAAAGAGTAATGTATCAGAATTATGGTAGTGGTCTTGACTGTGCATCCCTTGAAAGAGTCTAGGGAGCCACCAGAGTCCTATGTCCCTACAACCACACAACTTTTGTGCCTGGGGTGGGGGCGTGTAAGGTTGAATACATAGCTGGATGGTGCTTGCTAGGTAATAGTGATGTTGTGTGTTTTCCTGTGAAAGAAACATTTGTTTTAGAATAGGCAAACTATAAACATTTTAATTTATATTTTAATTTCCTCGCTCCATGTAGGCACTTTCTTGGCACTTTGGTGAAGACTCCCATACAAATCAAACCAGCAATCCCTAGGACACCACTCACCACACCACAGACCAGCGTCCTTGCCTAACCTGCAGCTATACTGGGATTGTTGTTTTAGTACATACACTCTTGCACCGAAACCATGCTATGAGCCAGCCAGTGCCAAGGAGCAAGAGGACATTGTTTTCTTTCCCTTTCCCTTTCCCTTCCCCCTTCCTTCCTTCCTTCCTTCCTTCCTTCCTTCCTTCCTTCCTTCCTTCCTTCCTTCCTTCCTTCCTTCCCCCTTCTCTCTTTCTCTTCTTTCTTTCTGTTCCTTCTTTCCTCTGTGTCCTTCCTTTTTTATTTCTTCCTTTCTCTCTTTCTTTCTGTTTGGTTTTTCAAGACAGGGTTTCTCTATGTATTCCTGACTGTTCTGGAATTTGTTCCTGGCTGGCCTTGAACTCAAAGAGATCTGCCTGCCTCTGCCTCCCAAGTGCTGAGAAGAAAGGCAAGTGCCACCATAGTCCACTGAGAAGATATTCTTGTTGGGAGCTCAGGAGAGTGGGAAGTTCATGCTTTCCTCCAGGTCAGCTCCACCGTGGTCCATTCCTCTTAGCAGTGGAGAGATGGAGAATAAACCCCCTTTGCTTACATACCTGGGCGCACACTGAAGGCCATGCTTGGCAGCAGAGAAAGTGCACTTCCATGTAGTCAGTCTTTGTGGGCTGTTTTTTGATTTTATTTTCTAGTACAGACCGACTTGAACTCATGGCAGTCCTCCTGCCTCAGCATCCTAAGTGCTGGTATTGCAGATATAAACCCCCATACTCATCTCTGTTTTGTTTTAAACTGAGAATTACGCTGAGTAAGCTATTTCAGATCTGGCATCCACACAAAAACCAGGCATGGCGGTGCACATTTGAAATATTTGAACTTCTAGCCCCAGGGAGGCAGAGACAGGAGGATTCCTGGGTTGATTATCTAGCCATTCTAGCCAAATTAATGAGCTCCAGATTTAGTGAGAGGCCCTGTCTCAGAACATAAGGCGGAGAGTGCTTAACTTGATGAGGACACCCTCCATCCACTCTGACCCCACATACCATGCGTGTGTGAGCGGGATGCAAATAAATGAGCAGCGTTGAGGCTGGCGCAGGCCCTCATTACACAGCGAGGACCCAGAGCCAGCGAGCACCGGTCTGATCAACCCCAGCCACGATATTATTTGTAAGCATATGGTCTGAGTCTGCGTGTTTCACAAGTTAAATATAACAAATCTAAATGAATCTGCTAATTGTGCCTTTCCTAATGCATCTCAAATAGGGCAGTCTCTAATTATACGCAACCCCTCCTTGCGAATGGCTGCAGCTCTTGCCCCAGTTTCCCCTTCTAACCGGGCCCTGGGGCTGCAGCTGCAGAAGTCATTGTGGTGCTCACAGAGACGCGGTTGGTGTGGAGGAAGGGAGGCAGCTTTGGTGAAGCAGTTACCGGGGGAGTGGACCCAAGGCCCAGCTGGACTATGGGTTCTAACAGTTCATTCCTGTGTTCTTGCCCAGCGCTAGTGTGGTTTTGTTTTCCTAGTTTACCCTTGTCGTGTGCTGCAAAACCCAGTGACAAGTTTGGAATGATGTGAGGCTTTGCATTTGTTGATGTTTGTTTTTATTTTTACTTTTTTGAGGCAAGATCTTGCTCTGTTGCCCAGGTTGGCCTCTAACCTCTCCAAGCAAGTCCTACTGCTTCAGATTCCCCAGTGCTGTGTTCACCCTAACACAAGTATTTAACACATAGCAAAGAGGTTATATCTTATGAGACAGGAAGTTGGGATACACCCCTTCCCAGCCCTGTGGCCTTCAGGCGAGTTGCTTCATCATCAAAATTAAGTCTCTTTTTACCTTCTATGAATAGAAATTTTTGTACCTACCTCCCAGACTTACCATTGAGCTTATATCATCCCATATCTAGGACATGGTGAACTCAGTACATGATAACTCTTGGGAGACTTCACACCAAAAGAAAGCTTATTAATGATCTGTGCAGGGTAAATTATTCTTAGACAGTGCTTTTTCCAAGTGTCTCGTTGAGTCTGTTCCCTGGAGCTCCTGGCGTGGAGAAGGTAGTAGATGCTAGGGGAAGGACGGGGCGCTCAGGAGATCTAGACAGCTTATGGAACTGGGAAGAGGGGAGAGGAGACTTCTTAAAGGTGGGAGGAGATGTTTTGTCTGCACTGAACTCTATGCTCACTGTTGCCGGGCCAGGAACTACTACTAATGAGTACTGTATCTGCACATTGACTGCACATTTAATCAACCAGAGGAATTAAAACCACCGTGTTTGGGCCCTTCTAATCCATCAGTCTGGATCATTTTCTCCTCCTCGTCCTCCTTTCCCACAGGGCCTCCCTCTCATAGCATAGACCAGCCTTGAACTTAATGTACAGCCAAACTAGCCTTAAACTTGGCCCTCCTGCCTCCATTTCCCAAGTGACAGCTAACAGTCCGGGCTGGGAAGCTTCTGAAATGTGCGGGTTAGAGTAAGGACATTTGTAAAGGACACCTAGAACTTGTCCATTTTGGCTTCAATACCAAAGACCCCCCCACACACATACACACCTCACATGCGTGTGGTCCACCTTTATCGTGACTTTGGGGGATGTAGAGGAGACACTGTTGTTAAAGGCTTTATTCACAAGTGGCTACAAGGTGTCCCAGGTACCATGGGGCATGCATGCCAAGCGGAGGCAGACTTTAGCATGCCAGTGCAGAGCATGCAGTCAGTGCCAGCAGGAGTCCTTCTGAAGCATACCTGTGGACTGGATTTTAAGAAGGCACTTTCTTAGACGTAGTGTGTATGGCTATCATTTCAGCACCAGAGAGCCCAAGGCAAGAGGTCAGCCTGGGCTACGTGACAAGACCTTGTCTTAAAACACAAAAGCAAACAGAGGGCCCAGAGGTGGTGGTGGTGGTGGTGGCGTGTGTGTGTATGTGTGTTTGTGTATGTATGACTTTAATTTTGGCATTTGGAATCAGAGATAAGTGGATCTCTGTGAGTTCAAGGCCAGCTTGGTCTATGTCGTGAGTTCAAGACTACCTGGGACTAAGTGGGATGATGTCTCAAAATAAACAAATAGCATCTATGGTTATAGATAGGAGAAGGGGGAGGCCTTTCAGAGCGGGGAGATGTGGTAGAGAAAGCTTGGAGATGGTGCACCTCAAGGCAGTGTAAGCAGTTTATTCTGGATGCTAGTAAGGACAAAAATTCTAAATTTAAAGGGGCTTAACAAAAAGTAGTTGGGCCAGGTAAGGAGAGACTTGAGGCTTATGGTGAGGAATTTGACAAGCTGGTGCAAGTGCAGAACGGGAGGTGTCTTTCTATCGACAAAGGACCGGAAGCAAGCAGGCTTCCATGGACATATCCTTCCTGAAGAAGAAAGGTTACATAAAGGTGGAATAGCAGTGTCTGTGTGAGCCAACGTGCACGTGAGCCACGGACAGGGCTGTGGAGGTGGGATGGACGGACAGAGTGAGAGCCAAGGACGGGGCTGTGGAGGTGGGTGGGATGGATGGATGGATGGATGGATGGATGGATGGATGGATGGATGGAGTGAGAGCCAAGGACGGGGCTGTGGAGATGGGTTGGGATGGTGTGTGTGAACCAAGGACAGTGGCAGTTGGGGTGATGTGCATGTAACTGGATGAAAACAGGTATTTAGTCATAGGACAGAAAGCTCATTGTTCTATTCTACCCACACTTGCATAGTGTGCAGGATCTAGTCTGGCCAGATTTAATGTCTGTTTGGGGTAGGGAAGAAGAGAGATGTGCAAAGGTACAGAAAATAGAATTTTTCTTGACGACTATTGTTTGGACCTAGACAATTGAAAAGACATTCAAGATTAGGTGTGGCCACTGCAGTCCACTTGTAACTGCTGGTTCCTGCTAGATTGTTTCTAGACACCTCTGGAAGATTGTCTGACTTCTCTAGATCTCCCTCCCATTGTCAGATGTTCTTTATGTGATGGCCGAGATGGACAGAACCCTTGGGAGAATATGAACAGAGTTCCATGTAGGAGCACAGAGAGCTTTATTAATGATAGGAAGAGTTTGTCGTGAGCCCGTTGCATGCGGCACCTCTGGAAAGGCAGGAAGGAGTGTGGGTGTGTGCTGCTTGCCTGGCCCAGCCCAGGCATGGGAAGGTCGTGATTTCTGTGACTTGCATTCAGTGCAGAGGCTAAGAGTGAGAGGAGCTGGCCATGCTGCCCTAGGAGGGACACTGATTAGGCAGAGCAGTCCGTAGAATCCATACTGGGTGAGATTAAGGACGGCGGCTTTCCCTAGGAAGAGTCCGTACAGTAACAGGAAAAGACGGCAGACCATCAGAAGAGGTGCTCAGTCAACCTTTTCATCCCCGTGTTTTTGCGGTTTGCCTCATTTCGTATGTGTGTTTTTATGTAGGTACAAATAATACCCAGTATGATGCTGTATCCCAGAGTGTACACTTGAAATTATAATAATAATTTTATTGTATTTCAGGATCATTTTTATAATAGAATTTACCGGTATGAATAATTCCTTGTGCTTATAACTCAGAGTCAATCAAGCCATTCCTAATGTTAAGTATTATTCTTATTTTTAGATCCTAATCATGGCCATATACGTCTTCTATGTATTTCTTCTAGCTTTTATTCAGTTATTTCCCTAGAATCGATTCATACAAGTGTTTTTATTGAGTCCAAGGGTATAATAATATCTTTATGTTGCTTGTCACAGTTGTTTTTTCTGAAAATAAATTCTGTATCTGCTTAGTACTTAGGTAATCCACCCAGAAACTATGATGTTTTCTTAGTTTACCACAATTTTGATGCTAGCTTTTAAATCTCAAATTGATAAAGTATTATTCCTTCAATTTAACTTTGTTCTTTCTTTCAAGACTAGGGATTGAACGTAGGGCCTCATGTATGCCAGGCAAGTACTCTATTGCTGAGCTAAAGCCTCAGTCTTAAATTTATCATCTGAAAAATATATCTTCATTCATAACTTAAACCAAAAATCACTTCATTAACTTGTAAGTGAGCCACAGCCTTTATTATGTTTCTAAAACCGTGGCTCTTATCTTCTCTGTTTGATGCTTCCAGGTTTGTATCACTCTTATTAAAGCTCTAAATCTGTGAAACTGCAAGTTTTCTTTTCTTAGTAATATGATACTCATATTTATACATTTAGCATGTTTTGAAATTTCTGAAGTTTGATGTTAGCAGCTTATGCTTGTAATCCCAGCACTTGGGAGGTCGAGGCAGGATTGCTGTGAATTCAAGGTCAGGTTGGTCTACAGAGTGAGGCCTTGTGTCTAGGAAGAAGATAGAAAGAAGGAAGGGAGGGACGGACGGACGGAGGGAGGAGAGATGAATGGAAGGACGGACCAGCCTGGTTTTATTTCGGCTGATATATACAGATCGAACAATTGAAAGTACATTGTTTCCTGTAAGCTTTGAGTTAGCTGCTCTCAGGCAGATCTTTTCCCAAGAACTTGTTTTCTATATATTCAATGCATAGCTTTGTAAGCCTGAACTAAGCCTTGTGTCTGCCACACTCTGTCCCCTCCAGCCCATCCAGCTATTCCCCACTCCCAGGCTCATTTTCCATTGACCCTCCATTTCTACACTTTTCACCTTGATGTGCAGGATGCCAACAAAGCATGCCTTTGCCAATCATGAAAACGGCACAAGAACATCCATGTGCTCTGCAGCTCCTTCCTCACCCAGATTTACCTAGTTACAACCTCATTCCCTTCTAAAGCTAGCCAGTTGAAGCTCCGTGAGTGAGGGCCACGGCTCAGGGCCCTAGAGACACCAACAGCTCAGTGCTTTCAGCATGGCGCAGGCCTCTGTGGGTGGGCTTCCGCTCTGGAGATGGGTTCTTGTGCCTCATGAGAGTAGCTGCAGTTGTGCATATAGCGATCACGGGCACAGGGTACAAGCTAAGAAATGTCAGTGAGGTAGAGGAATAGCAATGTCACAAGCTTTGTGCTCCAGCAGACAGAAGTGCAAGCCACAGCTCTGTCCCTCCACATTTTAGACATTGTCAAAGTTGCTGGATTCCCCAGTCCTGATTTACAGATAGGCCTGAAAATACTTTATTCAATATAAGACATAAAATGTTAGCACATAGCTGTACAGTGTAGTGCAAATAATCAAAACCCAGAGACAGATATTGGGGTTCAACCTGAAAATCAGAAAAGCAAAGCAGCCACCATACCTCAGCACTTGGGAGGCAGAGGCAGGAGGATCTCTGTGAATTCAAGGCTGACCTGGTCTACAGAGTGAGTTCCAGGACAGACTCCAAAGCTACACGGAGAAACTCTGTCTTGAAAAACCAAAAAAGGAAGAAAAAAAAAAGAAAAGAGAGATAAGCAAAACAGCAGCCGCCACTGGCTCTTCTACCTCAGACTGCAAATGTGTGATCCCGTCTCCACTAATCCTCAGATAGAGACTGAGACCTGCTTCCTCCCATCTTATATTTCTCTCTAGTGCTGGGATTAGAGGCTTGCACCACCACCACCAGGCCTCTTTGGCTAACTAGTGTGGCTGCTAGGTTTAAAGGTGTGTGCCACCACTGCCTGGCCTGTATGGATGACTAGTGTGGTGGTTTTAATAACTTGGGGTTTTTCATGACAATGAGACACATCTGCTCCTGGCAGCACCAATCTACTTCAAGAGGAAGATGGGCATCGAAGAGGATCCTTATGGAGTTTGATAGCCATTTGGGCAAGAAACTGCTCTTGCCTGGACTATTGCATAAACTGAACACAGATAACCCACAGAGAGAGGACTACTGAACTTGCCTAAAGGTGAGATGATCTTTCGGGGTTCCTGATTCATGAAAGAGTCTGCGAGACATTCTGCAGGACACAGCAGATAGTGACTGAACTGCCTTTGAAATTTCCTGCTTCATGGAAATGTCTGCTGGAAACTATGGGCCTGTAGGCCAAAGATGGATGCCCCAACGGTACAGAGGAACTTTGGGTGACTGTCCAGGCAGCAAGATGTTTCTGTGATTTCTAGAGTTTTGTAAGTTGCTTACGTCTCATTTACTTAGGTAATATTATATCCTTCTGGAGTCTTTGATGGAGTTGAAGAATAGATAGATAGTAGATAGTTATAGTTTTCCTTAGTTATGATAAAGATAAAATAGATGTAAATATTGTAACTGTAATTCTTGCTTGATAACTGTTTTGTTATATGTAATTTTGCTATGTTAAAGTTAAAGCCCTTTTTTTGTTTAAACAGAAAAAGGGGAAATGATGTGGGAGTGTCATATCAATCTGTTGATTTCATTGATTAATCAATAAAGAAACTGCTTGGCCTGATAGGTTAGAACATAGGTGGGTGGAGTAAACAGAACAGAATGCTGGGGGGAAGTGAGGCAGACGCCATGCCTCCTCTCCAGGGCAGAGGCGATGAAGCAAGCTGCCTCGTCAGACATGCTGAATCTTTCCCGGTAAGACTGGTGCTACACAGATTACTAAAGATGGGTAATCAAGATGTGAGAATTAGCCAGTAAGAGGCTAGAGCTAATGGGCCAGGCAGTATTTATATGAATACAGTTTCCGTGTAATTTTTTTCGGAGCATAAGCTAGCTGGTGGCCAGGAGCCGGGCGGCAAGAATGCAGCCCGCAGCTCCTTCAACACTCATATGTTTGAATGCTTGGGCCCCAGTTCGTAGAATTGTTTGGGAGGGATTAGGAGGTATGGCCTTGTTAGGGGAACTATCACTGAGAATGAACTTTGAGGTTTCAAAAGCTCATGCCAGGCCCAATCTCTCTCTGTTTCTCTCTCTCTCTCTCTCTCTCTCTCTCTCTCTCTCTCTCTCTCTCTCTCTGTGTGTGTGTTTGTGTATGTGTGTGTGTATCAGGCGCTTAGTTACCGTTCCAGCACCATGCCTATCTTTTTCCTGCCATGGCGACCATGGACTAACCCCTTAAAACTGTGAGCAAGCCCGCAGCTAAATGCTTTCTTTTTTAGGAGTTGCCATTGTCATGGTGACTCACAGCAATTAGAACAGTAACTACAACATTACAGGAAGCTAAAAGTACAGAAAAGAGTTTGTTAAAAAATAAAACTAGCCAGGTGGTGGTGGCACACACCTTTAATATACCAACACTGAGGAGGCAGAGGCAGGCAGATCTCTATGAGTTTGAGGCTAGCCAGGTCTACAGAGCGAGTTCCAGGACAGCCAAGCCTACACAGAGAAATCCTGTCTTGAAAAACCAAAATAAATAAATTTGTTACTTAGTGATAAGTCACTTTTAAACATTTTGATAAATATGCTTCTTGTGCTTATTTAATAACCACCTTTGTAAAGTTAGAAACCAACTATGCATACCATATCTTAGTGTTATCCTGTTGTATGAATTGTATTGTTCTTGACTGGTTTAAACAACAATGGAAGTAAAGGGAAAGTGGAATTTATGTAGTCACCAGTAGGTATTTGTTACTGGCGTGTTTCTTAGGACCTACATTGACTTTTACCCAAACTCCGTTTTGGAATCTGCTTCAGGCAGAAGAATAACTGGAAGGAAAAATCCTCCTGGGTCGGGGAGCGTTAGAGGTGGTTTCCTGTGTGGATGGCAGGCGATGGCCTTCACCCTGTCATCCGAGTCCTGCTGCTGAAAACAAAGCTGGCTTTGGGCTGTGCGCTGCTCTGTGTGGTGCTTGATTCTATATGCCTTGCTTTTCCATATGCCTTGCCAAATTGGTTTCCTGACCATGACCTTGTAGTTCAGCACTTCCTCTTCCCTCCACCCGTTTCCTCCCTCACGTTTGATCATTGAGACCGCCCCCCCCTTGCTTTGAATCCCAGTAGCCAGAGCTACAGTCAGGAGACCCCACCCTGTTCTCCTAAATTCTTTTTTGGAAAAGTACATTTGAGGGTCTGTCCTCCATAACTGTAACCCGACACCACCAGCAATAGAAACTTGTCTTTCTGTTTGGCACAGCAGATGTTGGAGCAGTGAAATATTTTTTCTTCATTAATCCCAGCATCAGCTTTGCCCCCAAAGATAATTTTCACCTCTTACCTGACATGTCTAGTTCTGCCGTCTTGTCTAGCCCTGACCCTCTCTCCTGGCTGGAGTTGTGCATTCTGTGTACTTTGAAGACAGCTTTTACAAGTGTGGCTTGTCACTTTAAGCCCAGACCCTCTTAAATGGACCTCATTGTGCTACACACAGACCTGCTTTCGCTGCTTGTTTTTTTTTTCCTTCCTGTGGAACCCGATACCTTCTGTCTCCTGGAGAACTAGCCATTAGCACAGGCAGAGCCCAGCAGAGTGGTCAGCCTAAGCTCACAATCGGGTAGTTTTCCTGTAGATCATTGAAGCCACCTCAAAAACATCATTTTAAAAGTCCTAATAACCATACCTATTAAAATTATAAATTGTGGGGATGGGAAACCTTAGTAATAATTCTGTAGGGTACATAATTGTAAGTAACTTTTGCTGAAAGGATAGTACGTAGAAAAAACATTTATTTTCAGATGGGACCCCCACACACAGCAGACAGTCTGCCCAGTAGTACAAGTCCAGTAAAAGTGGCAGTGGAATTTTTTTAAAAAGTTGTTTATTGTTCCTCTCTCTCTCTCTGTCTCTCTCTGTCTGTTTCTCTCTCTCTCGTGTGTGCTCAGTGTGTGGTGTGATATGTGTGTGGGCATGAGGTTCTGTAGCACCAGTGTGATGGGCAGAGAACAGCTATGGAGTCAGTTTTCTTCTGATATGGGTTTTTTCTTGGCTTGGGAAGTTAGGTGGATGGGGGCACCTTTGGTGACAGAAGAGGCAGGGAATGGAGAGTGCATTCTACCTTGCACCCTTTGAACTTAGAATACCAATAAGATCTCTCAAAGGAGACGTAGAGTCCAGTATTAGGGTTTGTAATTCTGAATCTAATTAGCTATCTAGCAGGAGATACACATCAGCACAGAGTCCACAGTTGGCAGCTGGGAGTGGGTGCCACACAGGAAGAGTATTTAAGTGAGAAACCAAGGCAGGCAGCCTGAGGAATGCCTGAGGGAGTAGAGCCTCCGAGAGACCGAGAAGCAGAGAAACAATGTGGTCAAATAAGAATTTTGGCTGGGTATAGTAATTCATGCCTGTAATCGTGCGCGATTTGGGAGGCTAGCCAGGAGAATTGAGAGATTGGGACCAGCCTGGGCATTCTTGTTGGAGGAAGTGTGTCACTGTGGAGGCGGGCTTTCAGATTTCCTCAGTCAGCTTCCTGTGGCCTGCTTATCAAGATGTAGCCACCACCGTGTGTTGTGGAATATTAGTTGAAGATGTGTTACATTCATTTATGCTGTGTAATATTTGTTTAATGATGCAAAGATGTGTTGCATTCTTTTATGTTGCATTTGTTTAACCCTGTGAGGTTGTGTTGCTTTGCCTGCCTAAAACATCTGATTGGTCTAATAAAGAACTGAACGGCCAATAGCAAGGCAGGAGAGAGAAAGAGACAGTGCTGGCGTGCAGAGAGAATAAATAGGAAGAGAAGGGAGAGCGGGAGGAGCAAGGAAAGGAGGAGAGGAGGACCCAGGATTCAGCCACCCAGGCATACAGAAGTAAAAAAAAAAAAAAAAGACACAAAGAATAGAGAAAGGTAACAGTCCAGAGGCAAAAGGTAGTTGGGATAACTTAAAAAAAAAAAAGCTGCCTAGAAACAAACCAAGCTAAGGCTGGGCATTCATAGGTAAGAATAAGTCTCTGTCATACGTGGATCTAATCCACATGGGAAGTAGAAAAAGACAAGATCTCCTGAGTAAATTGGGAGCATGGGGACCAGAGAAGAAGGTAGAAGGAGAGGGGAGAGGAAGAGAGGGGAGCAGAAAAAATGTAGAGCTCAATAAAAACAATTAAAAAAAAAAAAACAACAGAATAAGTCCTGTGTATTTACTTGGCAGCTGGGTGGCAGCCCCCAAAGAGTAAAGAGCAAAAAGAAAAAAGGAAAACCAGCTGCAGCCACTTCTGCCTGCACACCACCATGCCCCTGTCATGCGACAGGCATATCTATGCTGCCCGTCCAGCAAAGCCTCACCTCTAGCAGGGCCACTGCCTGTGAGGTTATGGGGCCAGTTAACTTCAAATCACAGCAACCAAGAGGTTCAAATAGGAGGGGTTAGTCACCAGGTAGGTTGGTGTTGGTGGCCCTGGCTGTGCCTCAGAGCTTGAAGCAAGTGTCACACCTCTCTTCCATCACACTGAAGCTGGACCTGAGGGTGGAGCCTAGCTTCAGTGGTTTCTCTTACACCCTGAGCTGCAAAGTTGTAGTGGCCGAGAATGAGGAGGAGGGGCAGACACACTGGGGACCGATTGGGCCTGGCCGATGAGGCCTTGGTGATTTGGGAGAGTACAGTTTCAGTAAATAAGTACGATGGGATTATTTCAGTTTGCTGCAGGGGAGGCTGGGCGGAGACGGGAGTTTGGTGGGGAAAGTAGCCGGAGAGATTGGTGCCAGGACCTCTCCAGCTGTCTCAGAGTGCATGCCACTGTCTGCTATTGCCTGTGCGTGGATCTCTTTGAGTCTGCTTGAGATCTTCATATGAGACCCGAGAAAACGAAAGAAGAGACCAGCAAAGCCACAGGGATGGCCTTGGTGGCCAGGAGTTGCATTCTGTAATTTTTATTGCCTGGTTTTACTGCTCTGTTATTAAAGTTGCATGCAGTGCTCATGCGTATAGTGGGGAGATACTGAAAGCAGGAGACAGGTTGGAAAGTTAGCATTTGCTCAAAATTGCTCTTAAAGTCACCGAGGAAGGTGAATGGTGGGGGCTAACATCCCATCTTCACAGGAACACTTTCCCCAGCAGCAAGATGAAATAGTTGATATTCATACACTGACATTGTAGGGGAAATGTGACTCTCAGCCAGGCAGTGGTGACGCACACCTTTAATCCCACCAGCACTTGGGAGGCAGAGGCAGGTGGATCTCTGTGAGTTCAAGACCAGCAAGGCAAGTTCCAGGACAGTCAGAGCTGTTACACAGAAAAACCTTGTCTCAAAAAAAAAAAAAAAAAGTGATTCCTTGTACTACAAGAACTTACCCAGCGGAATTCAATATTGTTAAGGACAGGTACTCAGGCTGCTGAGGAAGAGTACTTAAGACCTGGAATCTGCTGAGGGTACAAATGGGGTAACAATGCTACCTAAACTCTTACTTACAGTGTAAGAATTAAATTCAAGATAGTACACAACTACTGTATTTGTATTTCTGGTGGTGGTGGTGGTGGTGGTAGTGGTGTGTGTGTGTGTGTGTGTGTGTG
>NW_026067920.1:21068053-21089909 GCF_014885135.2 Alexandromys fortis
GTGTGTGTGTGTGTGTGTGTGTGGTGTATAGTATATGTATGTTTTGGCAAAGGCTGTAGCCCAGGTTGGCTTCTATATTGCTGTATACCCAAGGATAACTCTGAATTCCCATTCTTCCTACCTCTGCCTCACATGCACTGGGATTATAGGCGTGTGCCATTACATATGGCCTTGTGCTTGTTTTTTTTTTTTTTTGCTTGCTCAAAATTATTTCTAAGAAAGTGTAATAGTTAAGAACTTAGTCTTTCAACAAAGAGGACCTTAAGAGAGACATATATGGGAAGTAGAAAAAGACAAGATCTCCTGAGTAAATTGGGAGCATGGGGACCATGGGAGAGGGAAGAAGGGGAGGGGAAAGAAAGAGAGGGGAGCGGAGAAAAATATATAGCTCAGTAAAAACAACAACAACAAAGAACTTAGTCTTTGAGACATGGTAGAGCGTGCTTGTAAGTCCCACATTGCCGAGGTCCTGCCAAGGGTACATGCTGATGTGCAGGCCAGCCTGGGCTACTGTAACAGTTATTTTTGGTTGTCCACTTGGTTGTATTAAGAAACTCTTAGTCCCTCAAGGTATACCTTGAGTGTATCTATGAGAACTTTCTAAAGAGGATTAACTGGCAGAGATGGGTCCTGAATGTGGGTGGCATTCTCCCATGGGCTGGGGTCCTGTACGAACATGAAGAGGGAAAATGAGCTGAGCACCAGAACCCACCTCTCTCTGTAGTGTAGTTAGCTGCCTCGTCCTCTCCCCACCACATCTTCCCCTCCTGTGCTCGGACTTAAAACCAAGAGCCAGCTCAAACCCTTCCTCTGCTGTCGCAGCCATGAGAAAATTAAATAAGACAGCTACAAACTAGACGTTGTCTCCAACGAAGTGAGATAGCATGGGGCCAGCATCAGCACCACTCACAGTATGTTCACGTCACTTCCTGTCTTTTTCTGTGACCAGCTATCTATAAAGTAGCATGAGGATTTCATGTGCTGTGTCAGTGTGTAGCCAGGGACATGGACCTGGTTGTAGTGATGGCATGTGCTGATTTGTGAGCATGGTGTGGTGTCAGACTGCGAGGCCAGAGTTTTATTAGAATGACCTGTGGCCCAGGAGATAATCCTGCCTCTCCAGTCAAGCATTGCATGAAAGAGCTGCTGGCCAAGATTAGATGCTCTCACTATGGAAAGGGTTGGGGCTGTGACTTTAAAAGGATTGAACCTACTTAAAAGAGATCACTCTTCTTACTCAGAACAAAACAAAGCCACTTGTCCGGACACAAAATCAATCTTTGCACCCAGGTGAATGGGAAGTAATTAAGGTAGACGATTCCTGCTCTACCCGAGAAGGTGGTACTCTGGGGTTAAAGGCAGTCTCTTCGGTGAGGTGCTGGACTTTAGATCTTGAGCGTGGGCCAGGCAGGAGAGGCTTTGTTTTAAGTGTGTCCCTGTTGAAAGGGGCAGTGTGTGAGCCTGGAGACGGGCTGATGCACTGTGGCTATAGATGAAGCGAAGAAGTGCGGAAAGGGAAGCAGCTCGTTTCGGTGGGGGAAACGCGTAGATCCCCAGCGGAAGCTTTTTCAGTACTAGGCTTGTCCTCTTTTATCATAGTGGTAAGGTAAGCAGCAAGCTAAAGAGACGTCTTTGTACTGTGAACAGACATTGTCACCAGGCTGCACGTGTGCCCGGATCTCACAAGAGAGGCAGCCGCCCTCTGAGCTCGTCTGCTGCCCTGCTTCTTCCCTCAGAGTATCTCAGCTGCTTTAGCTGCTGTGCACAGTTCCGAAGAGCACGATAAAGCACGCTGCTTTTCTAGCTACCTTGGTAGATAATCTAGGCCTATTAGAAGGAAAAGGAGACTTCATGTTATCTTGGCATTGGAAACAGGCTCTTGCAGTGTAACCCAGGCTGGGTTCAAATCACAGTCTTGCTTCTGTGCAAGAATTACAAAGGTTTAAAGTGTGGAGCCTTGTTGGCAGGCATGCTAAGTTTTTAGACCTTCACTATCGTATGAACAGATAAGAAATTCTCTTTGTTTTCACAGACTCCATATTAAATTTTACTCCTTTGGAAATAGCTCTAATCCTGTGTGTGTGTTTATGTGTGATATGTGTGTGTGTATGTGTGTGTGTGTGTGTGTGTAGTATGTATTTTGTTACTTACCTGTTTACAAGGATAATATATGTTTACACGAGAAATCCAAATCATTATTGGGTATCCCCTTCGGTCTCCTCATGCAGAATCTACTGGCAAATGTTGATTTTTAAAAATAAACATCTGGGTGTGGAGTCACACGCCTTCAATTCCAACACTTGGGAGGCAGAGGCAGGCAGATTACTTGTGAGTTCAAAGCCAGCCTGGTCTACAAAGTCTAGGACAGCCAGAGCTATATAGAAAAATCCTGTCTCAAACAAACAAACTAATAAACAAACAAAAACCCCTAACCAACTTCTAAACTCTTTTCTTCCTTAGGATATGCATATATATAAATAGATATATTTACATATATGTGTATGTATGTGTGTATGTATGTGTGTATGTACATGTGTATGTATATGTGTGTATGTGTGTATATGTGTGTATGTATGTGTGTATGTGTGTATGTATGTGTATGTATGTGTGTATGTGTGTATGTATGTGTGTATGTATGTATGTATGTGTATGTTGTGTATGTATGTGTGTATGTATGTGTGTATGTATGTGTATATATGTGTGTGTATGTATGTGTGTATATGTGTATATGTGTGTGTATGTGTGTATATGTGTATGTATGTGTGTATATGTGTATGTATGTGTATATGTGTATGTATGTGTATATATATGTGTGTATGTATGTATGT
This sequence comes from Alexandromys fortis, assembly GCF_014885135.2. NCBI lineage: Eukaryota > Metazoa > Chordata > Mammalia > Rodentia > Cricetidae > Alexandromys > Alexandromys fortis. Next base: position 21,070,882 of record NW_026067920.1, read on the forward strand.
GTGTATATGTGTATGTATGTGTATATGTATGTGTGTATGTATGTGTATATGTATGTGTGTATGTATGTGTGTATATGTGTATGTATGTGTGTATGTATGTGTATATGTATGTATGTATGTGTGTATATGTGTATGTATGTGTGTATGTATGTGTGTATGTATGTGTATATATGTGTGTGTATGTGTATATGTGTGTGTATGTATGTGTGTATATGTATATGTGTATGTATATGTGTATGTATGTGTGTATGTATGTATGTGTGTGTATGTATGTGTATATGTGTATGTATGTGTGTATGTATGTGTATATGTGTATGTATGTGTATATGTATGAATAAACTCTGTCAGCACTGTCAGTCTGTTGATGCCGTTCTTGGTTTTGCTCATTTTCCTGTGCTGGGATCTTTTTCTGACACTACAGACTATCTTTTTCCGTTGTAACAGTATTCTGGCATTGGCTATCTTCTTTTCAGAAAGTCGCATTTGTGTTTCTTTCATTCTTTATAAGCGACACAGCGCTGGAAACATCACACACCCTCCTTCTGTCTTGGCATATGTTTCCATTTTTCTCCGTAGGATAAACTCGTAGGTGTGGGCTTCATGATTCTAACAAAACGTATGGTATTTTATGTGTTGTTGGCTTGCTCCAGGACTGGACTGGTGCATGCTTCTGTTAACAGTGCACGAGGTCTGTCCTGATGGGGCTAATTCCTTATTAACTTTTTGAATCCTATATGCCGGATGTTGGAGTCTCAATGGCAAATAATATAGATACCTTTTTTTTTCCTTGCCAGGATTTACTTTGAAAAACTATAATCTTTCTACATATGTTTTCTTGCTGAAGAGATGGCTCCACAGTTAAGTGCACTAACTGTTCTCCTAGAGGAGCCAGGTTTAATTCCCAGCATCCACATGGCAGCTCACAACCATCTTAACTCCAGTTCCAGGAATTTGACACCCTCTTCTGGCCTCCAAGAGCATCAAACACATGTGATGCACAGACATGCCTGCAGACAAAATACTCATACACTTAAAGTAAAATAAAGAATTTTTAAAAACTTCATTTATTTTTCATTAATGTCAGTGCCTTTTATGTACTTATTGACTGGTAATCTTAAGAATTACATATTTATCATTTTTATTTTATTACTATTTATAGATTATTACATAGTCATGTGTATCATTCTCCACGTTAAGTTCATACATTTTGTTTATCCCTTGAACTAACCAGGCTTTTTGTTTGCAAAACTAGAAACTGACAGTGGCCTACTTAAGTCAGACGTGGTATTGGGCATTCCAGCATTGCTAAGGTTAGAAATGTAAAGTCCAGGAAGTCACAGGCCTGGACCAGAGGAGGAACGGGCCCTGAATTTGCTGCTCCTCGAATAATGGCTGAGGTCGATGTGTGTTCTCATTTTATCTCAGTGCTTTACCCTGTGGTAGCAAAGAGCCAGAACCAGATTTCACTATCTTACTATTCCATAAAATTAGAAAGAGGACACACCCTGCCAGTGAGTGTGCAAACACCTTGGTGTTCAGTCTCTAGAGGGCACACCCCAGCCAGTGAGTGTGCAAACACCTCAGTGTTCAGTCTCTAGAGGGCACACCCCAGCCAGTGGGTGTGCAAACATCCAGGTGTTCAGTCTTTTGACCTGTTTTGGGGTATGTAAGCATCAGTGAACCAATCTTTATGGCAAGGGACATGACGTGCTTTGATTGACAGGCCAGGGTCACATAGCCATCCCTGGTATTGAGAGTGGAATCTCCTGGAATGAAAATTAAAGAAAAGGAGCAGGACTTTCCGTTGACTAGGGAGCGCTTCTGGAAGAAAGGGACCAAGTGTAGCAAGGCAGTCAGTGTTCTCTGTGCTGGGACACTTGGAGTATTAACTGGATTCTACACTCACTTGTGCACAACACTGCTTTATAATATAATTAATTCAGAAAATTAAAATGTATTTGTTAAATCTGTTTATTTTTCTTACTATATACATCAGTCACTAGGAGGAAGGATACTAAAATGCCCATAAGGCTACATGAGTGCCTACTTTAAAAAAAAAATCAGTATCAATCAAGCAGGCAATAAAATAAAATGGCAATGATGAAGGTATGTCTCACTCGCTTTAATCAATTTTAAAAATGAGCCTGTTGTGATGGCAAACTTCAGTAGGATATGCTGAAGGTGGGGAGTCAGGAGGGTCAGGAGTTTGAGGCCAGCCTGGGTTATAATCAATTACAACAAACAAAAGAAAGCTGCCTTTTAATTATTTACACACAGGGAACATGGATTCTTAATATGAAAGATTCATATATGGTAGAGATGGGTGGTATCTGATAAGGACATGGTTAAAGGTCTAGATAGTAGCTTATACTAGGAAAGCTAAAAATATAAAGCTGGAGGGAAGAAAACTCAACCTCAGTCACGTGCCATAAACGTCACTTCTATGTATGCTACAAGGTAGTTCTACAATCATTTGAGGCCATTCCCCTCTCTGAGTCAGCACTTGCTCTCCCTCATGAGAATATCAGTAATGTCCTGTAACAAGCAGAGAAATGTCAAGAAAACTATGTGCTATCATGAAACAAACATGGGTCTCGAGTGTGTCTCTTGGTGGGGAAGATGGGAGAACGACCTCGAGGTTTACAGAACCGTAGTCACTTGTCATAATAACTTGAGTTTCTGTTGGCAGGAAAGCACCATTTTCTTAGGACACTCTTTGTGAGGTCTAGGATATCCATACAGTTGTATTAAAAAAAAAAAAAACAAGTGTGCTGGCAGTGGGGGGCCCATGCCTTTAGTCCCAGCACTCAGGAGGCAGAGGCAGGAGGATCTCTGTGAGTTCGAGGCCAGCCTGATCTATAACACTAATTCCAGGACACAGAGAAACCCCCGTCTTCAAAAACAAAACAAGCAAATAAGCCAGGCTGTGTTGTGTGAGTGTTTTATTCTCTTGGCTTTGGGGGGAAGGGGCGCCTGCCACTCAGCTCCCAAATAAAGCACACACAGAGGCTTATTCTTTGTTATGAATGTCTGACCTTAGCTTGGCTTGCTTCTTGACAGCTTTTCTTAACTTAAATTATCCCGACTACCTTTTGCCTCTGGGCTTTTATCTTTCTCCATTTCTGTATACTTTTCTTTCCTTCTTACTCCGTGAGTGGCTGGGTGACTGGCCCCTGATGTCCTCCTCTCCTTGTTCTTTTTCCTCTCAGATTTCTTCTTCTATTTATACTCTCTGCCTGCCAGCCCCACCTATCCGTGCTCCTGCCTCACTATTGGTCATTCAGCTCTTTATTAGACCATCAAGTGTTTTAACACAGCTTCACAGAGTTAAGCAAATGCAGCATAAACAAAAGTCACACACCTGAAAATAATATTCCCCAACGTTTCCCCTTTTTCTAAACAAAAATGAAAAGTTTTAACTTTAACATAGTAAGACTATATACAATAAGAACAATTATCAAGTAAATATTACATTAACAATGTACTGAATTTCAATTCTTGTCTAGTAAATTTAAAGAAAATACTCCATAATCTACCCTATCTTAATAAATCCAAAATTTTATACCTAACTTTTTTTCTTTCATATCTAAGAAAAAGTGCAACTATACCTAGTCTTCAGTTCCATCAAAGGCACCAGGAGGATATAATATTATTTAAATACACAAAAAGTGCATCACAACTTTCAAAAACTCTGTATAAATGACAGACTTCTGACTGCCTGGACAGTCATCCAGAGTTCCTCTGCAATGTTGGGGCATCCATCTTCACTCTATAGGCCCATAGTGTCTGGCAGACTTTTCAATGAAGCAGAGAATTTGAAAGATTGTCGCACCTGTACTGGCCGTTTGTCAGTCACTTTCCTCTGTGTCCTGCAGAATGTCTGGCAGTTTCTTCTGGGAAGCAGAAACACTGAATGACCGTTCCGCCTTTTTTAGCCTGGCAAAATTCACTCGCCCCTTTCCTGTGGGTCCTGAATGTCCAGTTTATACAACATACTTTTTGCTTTTTTTGTTTGTTTGTTTTTCGAGACAGGGTTTCTCTGTAGCTTTGGAGCACATCCAGGATTTAGCTCTGGTAGACCAGGTTGGCCTTGAACTCACAGAGATCTGCCTCACCCTCCTGGGTGCTGGGATTAAAGCCCTGAGCCACCACTACCCAGCCCAGTTTATACAACATACTTTCAAGCAGCCCAAGCAAGAGCAGCTTCTTGCTCAGATGTCTAATCTTGTGACAGCAAACTCCACAAGGAGTTTCTTCTATGCCCATCATCTCTGAAGTAAATTGGTGCTGCCAGGAGAAGATGTGTCTCATTGTCGTGAAAAATCCGAAATGAACAAAACATTTAAAATGCCATATTCTGTAGGTCTTTGAAAGGTTTGAAGACCATCTATCCATCTAATATATCTCTATGTGATCTGGAAAGCATACCTAGCAGTCTGCAGATTTGATTGTTAGAGATGACTAACTACTGACCCGTGTTTCTTGATTATCCTAAATAGTTCATAGTAATAGTTTTCAAAAACTAGGTTTTTACCTTACATTTTCAAATGAACTGTGTAGATACAATACCTTAAACAAGAGCAGAAACATATATACAATATTGTAACAAAAATAGCCTTAAATTCGTATCAAATACAAAATTCTTTAGACAAGAGTAGAAACATATATACAGTGTGTTATAACAAAAAATACCTTAAATTTGTGTCAATACACAAACGGTCTTTAAAGAAGAGTAAAATCATATATACAGTGTAAGAAAATTGACTTTGAATTTGTATCCATATACTAAAATCCATGTCAATGAAAAATATTTGAGATTGTTAGGTTTTTTAGCCTTTAGTTCTGTATTCTCCTAAAGATAATAAACATCCATGACCCACAAAATAACCAAAGACTACCCATACCCCTTTTCTCTTGGGAATGGGGACGTTGTGTGCTCTAGACTGCTTCCTGTTGAATGTGGGTGAAGTATTTTTAGGGTCCCAGAGAGAAAATTTGAGATAATGACCAAGCCCTGGGAAGACTAGTTATAACCTTTGTTGATAGATATCACCTGTCAAGTTTCAGGAGGTCTCCCTTGATCAAACCAGATCCAAATCAACCTGGAATGAATACACAGCCTCTTGTTTCCTGTGGAAACAAAAGCAAAACCTCTTCTCCAAAGCATCTTTAATTTCTATTTGACAAATGCATTTTTTGACTTTTAAAGTATCTAGGCTGGTTTATGTCCACAGCCCCTTTTTCACTCCAGGTCTCGCAGCAGCTGTCCTTTGCTTTTCATCAATCAAAAAATTATAAATCAACAAAATAGCATACAGGATCCAGACTCCCTGTGTGTTTCCTATCTTTACATGACTTTTTTCTTTTACATTACTTGTACTGTCTCTTTAAAGCTTTATTTTATTATTTTTAATCTATGTACTTCTTTCTATGACTGCCTATACCCCTTCCTTCCTTCCTTCCTTCCTTCCTTCCTTCCTTCCTTCCTTCCTTCCTTCCTTCCTTCCTTCCTTTCTTTCTTTCTTCTTTCTTTCTTTCACCTGTGCACATTGTAAAACACACTGGAACCTGTTTAGAGGGTTTTCCATCTGGACTTTTTTTTTTTTTTTGACTGCACAGCAAACTTTAGACTGTTAAGTTACTACACCTGGATCTGCCCATTTGGGTCGGGTTGTGAAAGCCAAGCCTAAAGCTGGCAGCCAGGTCAGAGATGTGTGACCTAGAACTGCACTAAACCTTCCTGGAGCTCGAGAATGCCGATGCTTGTGCTGTGGCAGGCAGTTTTTTTTTTTTTTTTTTGTCCCTGCTTTCCGTACTGGCTGCTGTAGGGCTCACCAGCAGGCACAAACCCTTAAAGGAGCCATACCTTTTTTCAGCTTCCTCAGGCTCTAGATGGATTTTTCTTGAGCCACACATTGGGTGCCAAAGTGTTGTGTGGGTGTTTTACTCTTTTGGCTTTTTGGGGGGCCCACCACCTAGCTCCCAAATAAATCAAACATGGAGTCTTATTATTAGTTATGAATGCCAGACCTTAGCTTGGTTTGTTTCTTGCCAGCTTTTCTTAAATTATCCCAATTACATTTTGCCTCTGGGCTTTTTATCTTTCTCTATTTCTGTATACCTTTCTTTCCTTCTTACTCTGTGAGTGGCTGGGTGACTGACCCCTGATGTCCTCCTCTCCTTGTTCTCTCTTCTCCCAGACTTCTCCTATTTATACTCTCTGCCTGCCAGCCCCGCCTATCCTTGCTCCTGCCTAGCTATTGGCTTTTCAGCTCTTTATTAGATCATCAGGAGTTTTAGACAGGCACAGTAACACCGCTTCACAGAGTTAAACAAATGCAGCGTAAACAAAAGTCACACACCTGAAAATAATATCCCCAACCAAGCTATGTTTCTGAACATGGACTGTGGTGCGCTTTCTCACTTATTTGTTTAGTTTTGGTTACCAGGATCTAACCCTGGGCCTTGGCTGGTAATAAACTAGAGCTCCGTGCTGAACTGTGGCCCCAGACCTTGGTCTCTCGTCATAGCTGCAGCTGTGGGATTAGCTGTGGCATAAGCTTATCTGGGGACCAAAGGTAGGCTGTGCTGTGCCAGCTAGGGTTTTCCTACTGTTTGAGGTTCCATGAGATGTCTTCTGGTGTATCCAGTGTGCAGTGGTCTCTGTTTCTGAACTGCAGGAGTCCTCTGGAATCAACCCAGTCCAGCCTAGTCGGCGTAGGTTGATTAGCACTTTCACGTGGTCTTTTTTTTTTTTTTTTTTTGTCACTTTGCAATTGAATGATTTATACAAAGGCTTTAGTCCTTGGGCAAACATTATATTTGTTGTCTAAGTGCAGAGTTTAGCAGTGAATAATTTTATGACAGACCACATTTGGTATGCCTAGTTATTCAGGGAGTTAAGAAAAACATGGAGGGACTTTTTAGTCACACTTCCTCTCTGTTCTTAGTCATCTGTTCCTTTTATGGTAGTTATTAGTGAGCGTCTGTCCCTTCTATAATGCTCAGCAGTGTAGACTCGCTACAGTGTTGGCTGTGGGGCACCGTGTAGCGTAGTTACAGGATAATCAATGTGACTTGTGAGAACATAATCGAACTGTCGGTATATTCTCCACACGGCAGAACCACCGTTGTTAATATAGCAGACTCTTGAGATCACGGAGAGAAGTTTCTCTTTCAGGTATCACGTTTTCTCTCCGCTTATACTGCTTCTTCGTCATCAGTCACGTTCAGAATTAGTAACTGGAGAACTGAAAGTTGGTGTTAGTGGAGGCTTTGCTTTAATGCACAGGAAAAGAAGCGTTTTTTTCCATTCCAGGCAGTCAGAAATATTGTGTACATTTAGCTACTTGACCCTAGTGACCTGGCAAATACAGTGTTGCACAATTGCACCCTACCTTCCTGAGTCCCGAGCACTCTTGCTCGTCACCGCCTGGTTCTTTCTACCTGTAACAGTCACGCTGTTGTGCTCCTGTCAGGGTGTACCAGAAGCATTTCTTGTCTCCTTTTCTAAATAGCAGATAAATATCACTCTACCGTCTTCTAGTCCTTCTAGTTTCTCCTCAAACCGGTAGACCTCTTTCCCTAAACTGAACACTGGGGCAGGCCTTGAAAACAGCCCTACAGGTAATGATTCATTAAGGTAAGAAAACAAGGATTTTGGTTGATGAGTCAGATAAATGGTAGGTCTTCCTCCAGACCTCCGGCAAGGCAGTGTGTTGCAAAATGTCTTCTGAAGGTCTGGCAGGCAGATGACTCACCGTGTCCCGACAAACTTGTTGTCTCTCCCCTCGGCCCCTACCTTCCTTTCTACAGTGCCCTCTGTCCTGCATGCATCCGAACTGGAGCCCCACTCCAGCCTCCCTCGCTCTTCCTCTCCTCATACCCGCTCCCGGAACTTGTCCTGGCTCCTCTAATCCTCATTGTCTTTCCCAGTAGGGACTTTGGTCTACTGCAATCTCCTGTGCAGATTCCATTTTCCTTGTGTACCGTGGTGTGGAGAAGTTTGGAACTTACTCTCTGCAGGACACAGCGCACGCTCACGAATGCCTGCAGTGGCTCCTCGTTTCATCGCCACCTCCCGGATGCATTGACTTTTAGAATTGCAGCAGAAGAGTCTCAGTTTCCTAATGCACTTGATCCTCAGTTCTCTGCCTCTCCTGCCTCTGCGTGGTGAAATGTGCACAGTCTAAATCTCTGCCGTGGCCTCACTAGGCACAGTCATGACTTTTATGACTCCACAGTTTATTCCATTTCACTCTTGCTCTAGAATTACACTACCTGGCTGAAGCCAGCTCTCTGAACCCCAGCTCTCTGCTAGCTGAGTGACTGGCAGTTGGGTAACCACAAACTTTCAGACACTCAGTTTTCCTATTTGTGAAATGGACACAGTAATGGTGTCTGACCCAAGAGGATACTTCGAGATTAAGTGACAGGTAAAGGTGTTTAGTGTTCAGTGATTTATTTTTATTAATCCTTAGGAAGTAACTTGTTGTGTGCCTTTTACTGAGTCATAAACTCCTTGACTCCTATTTTAAAATGTCTTATTTGTTCTTGTCCAGCGTCTATGGTAGGACTTGGCACTTTCTTAGTATTGTGATAGGACTCTAGAGGTCCTCCTGTATGCCAGTGCTGTGGTGAGCGATCTAGAACCCTCCTGTATGCCAGACCCTGCATCAAGACCTTTCTTAGAGGCACCTCCCATCACGGTGCTCCTAGGAGGGAGGACCATTTTGTCCATTAACTGATGAAGAAACTGAGGCAGGGAGAGGTTAAGTACCTTGTCTCTGGCCAGAGTTTGATCTTAAGCACTTTACCACCACACCAGGCTAGTTCTTAATAAGTGCTTAGTAGATATGCTAGAACAAGTGAAATCCAGATAAATAGGCCTGTGAGAGAGTGTGACAAAATCTAACAGAAAGAGGTGTGGCTAAGAAGCAAATTGTCAAGCCAGGCATGGAGCACCCTTCTTAATCCTGAAACTCCTGAGGCAGAAGCAGGTGTACTCCGAGTTCATAATCAACCTGGTTTACATAGCAAGTTTCAGGTCAGTCAGGGCTACACGGTGAAATCAGCCTCAAAACAACAAAGAACAAGGAATAAACAACAAAGGCTTTCAGAAGCCAAACCTCCCAGATTGTCAAGTGAAAGAGTGAATGAGAAGAAACAGTGACAACCATAACAAGAAGAAAATCAGAGTTAGCAACCTAGGGTGCGGCTGATCCTATCAGAGGAACACAAACCTAATACCTCAGATTAGCTTAAAACCAACATTTAAATTGTATTTTAGGGGCTAGAGAGATGGCTCAGAGGTTAAAAGTGTTTCCTGCTTTTGCAGAGGACCCAGGTTTAAGCCCCAGCACCCGTATCAGACAGCTTACAACCACCCGTAACTCCAGCATCAGAGATCTGACCCCCAGGTTCCTCGGGCACCAGCACACACATGTACACACCCACACACAGACACGTGACTAAAACAAACCTTTTATTATGCACATGTGCTCATGGTTCATGATTCATGGAGGACAGCGTTGTAGAGTCCAGCCTCCCCACCCTCAGCTTGGCTCCCAGGATTACACTCAGGTTTATATGGCAAGTGTCCCCCTTCTGAGCTGTCTTCACTGGCCCCAAAATGTTACAATGAGGATTTTTTTTTTTTGTCCATCACTATAGAGTTAATAACTCAGATAACTAGAAAACTGGACAGAAATACACGAAGGAACTGTTTCATATAGTAGACGTCAGGCAGTGTGGACAGAGTAAGTCCTGAGGTCACCATTGGTTCTGTTAGAGCACAGCCTTCTGTAGTTAGTGTATCCGAGCTGAAGAAAGAGGCTGCAGAGGTTGGTATGTGTGAGGCCAGGTGCCAGAGAGGAAGGAACCATGCAAAAAAAAAAAAAGAGCCCTACACATTTGCATAGGGTCCCTTAAGTCGGGAGAACACCAAGCCAGGTGTGCTGGTGGGTCCCGGGTCTCCCTGAGTTTGGTCATATGCTTGGAGAATTCGCAGGACCTACATACTGCCACACTTGGGGCACTGAAGATATATTACAGTGGAAGGACTCAAAGCGAAACATCAGCAGAGGGAAGAGGCGTGTGGGGTGAAGTCAGGAGCACAGGGTTCTAAGAATCCCTCCCAGTGACATCATACAGGATGCAGACACACTCAGTTTCCTTAGCAACAAGCTGTGGCGACGGGTATGTATAAATGTTGTCTCCTCGCGAAGCTTTCCCGAGCCTTGGTGCTAGGGCTTTATTAGGGGCAGCCCTGCTGGGTTAATTCGGCTCTGCATACTGAGCAAAGAACTAGGAGAGACTCCAGGGGACGTTTGGCAGTTTCTGGAGACATTCTGTATTGTCACAACTAGGAGTTGCCGCTGGCACGTGGGCTAGAAGCCAGGAATGCTGAGAAACAGCTGCATTCCACAGAATAGCCCCTGTGAGTGGTGTTGCCTCCAGGGTCCGTAGAGCCAGAGCTGAGAAGCCCTGAGCTAGACTCCAACAGAATTTAAGAGCAAGCCTGGAAAAGATCAATTTGCAGGTGACTTAACATGCTGGTCAACTTTTTTAAAAAATGATTGTTTTTTTGCTAATTTCATACCTGTGTGAAAGGCATTCTGGCATTCTGTCCTCCCAGCCATCTCATTACCCCCCCCCCACCCCGTCAACCTCCTCTCCTCCCTGTGTGTCCCCTCCCCAGATTTGTGACTTCCAGGTTTGTTTTAGGACCCATTTAGTTTAACGAGGACCATCAGTGTGATTAGGACTATCTATTGGAGCCTGGTGTGGCTACCACTGGGTACATCAGCTAAAGGCAATGACACCCCCTTTGCCTAAATCTGCTGGTAGGAAATAGTTCAGCAGTGAGAAGCAGGGTCTCCTGAGCCTTCTTCCGTTCTTTTATTTATTTTGGGGCTTTGTTTGTAGATACAGTCTCACTTGGCTGGTCAGAAGCTCCCTGTGTAGACCAGCGGGGCCTCTGTCTTCTTAGTGCTGCTGTGCCTGGCTCTCCTCCATCCTTGGCAGTCTGTAATGGGCCCACTATTCACACACACCCACTGCACCTCAAGTTGTGTTTGTGACTGCAATGGCTAAGTATTTCCAAAAGACACCATTTTGCCCCCTTTCTCTCTACCCCGTCCCCAGCTCTCACAATCTTACCTTCAGTTTTCCTTGAACTTTGGTGGGGATGTAACAACTGCTTTGGTAAGGGTTGAGTTTCCATCCGTGATTTAGTCTCAGCATTCTATGCAGCCATGAGTCTGTGCATTCACAGCGGTTTCTTGGAAAGAGAGACTTCTTTGATTAGAGTGGCAATTTGTCTATGGATATAAATATAAACAAAATTTATATCTATGGATACTATGGGTATAGAAATTGTCTGTGGATGTAAACACACACACATGAGAGGGGGGAGGGAGGGAGAGAGAGAGAAAGAGAGGGAGGGAGAGAGAGAGAGAGAGAGGGAAGAGAGAGACAGAGAGAGAGGTGCTGGTCACTGTAAAGAGGACTAGAAATGCCTAAGAAGATTAGCTTGCAGGCCACTGTTACCAATGTAATCAAGGATTTAAATTAAGACATGAACATATAAGTATTAAAATGGAAGATTCATTTAAACCAGAAGCATCTGAGATGAACACACCACCAAATGGGCATCACAGCAGGTGAGAAACTGTAGCAAAAGACGAGAGGCTTTTCCAGCGTGATACATAAGGAAATATGGCTGTAAAAGAAATGGACAGAGAATCTCAGTGACAGGGAAACCCTTATTAAGTAACCCAGAACACGTTCTAAGGGTAAAGGGCAAAAATAAATGAAATAAAGTAAGACTCAAAGTACTCCAATTTGATGAAAACCAGCTCTGTGAACCTGAAGAGAGTAACACAAAACTACATCATAATCACATTTGCTTCAAAAACAAAAAACATGATACTGATAGAAATGCCCAAAAAAAAAAAAAAAAGCCATAGAAAGTTCCATCTAGAAAATTGATACTCCCTGTCAGGAGCCGTGCGGCAGAAGACTGGAGTAGGACATGTTCGCCATGTTGGAGCACGGCCAGCGCGAAACCACAGACCAGGGGAAAGCCCTCAAAAATGAAGATCCACCAAGACCATTTCAACGCCGAAAGCTGAGCAAGCAGCTCAGTGAACTGCACATCAAGAAGAGTAATGACGTTCTCAAGTTGAAAAAAGAGCCCAGATGGGAACTTAGACGTAGTCAAAGAATAATAGCACGGAAATGGTAAATATGCAAGTAAACAAGGACGATTCCGTTCTACATAGAGCCCTGGAGAAATGTCCTTCTCCAGAGAGGGTCTGAGGTCGCTGCCCTGCACCCACATCGGACAGCTCGCACTGATGCCTCTGGCTACCCTGGGCACCAGCACACACTTGTGTACACGTACACATAATTAAAAGCAGTAAAAACAAATATCTCTTTAAAGGGTACTGTAACTTCCAATTTGGCTGTTCCCCATTGAGCCATTTATATTGGTGAAAGTTCAGTGCTCCTTGGTTTTGTAATAATGAATTTTTCCATTTCTCAGGTTGTTATTATATATGTGCCTCACCCTCCCCACCCCTGCCACTTCCACCTTGTTACATTAGTCTTAAAGGTCTCCTAAGCCTCAGGAGGACTTGAATTTTTCTTCTCAGCACTATTCTTGCCTTTCTGTATGTGCACACATATGTATGGTAGGGGGCTGTGACCTTAATTTTCTTATCAAGGGTTGTTTGACAGTAGGCATCTTTCAGATGTGTCTTGTGAAACCTGTCAAATTTCCAGTGAGATGCCTTTGCATATAGTGGAGCATAAATAGTGAAATTAATTCCAGCACTTAAATTTAATGTAGACCTAAGAAGCTCACGAGTCCACAGAGAGCAATCATTGATCCTGCAGATAAAAGAGGAAGACATTCTTTCCAGTGTAGTTTGGTAATTCTGCAGAGACTCACAGGTTTACTCTTACTGGGTCACATTGCCTAAGAGGAGGGTGGAGAAGCTCAGCTCCTGCTGGTGCTGGAATGCGGTGATGAACGTTGCAGGAATTGTCCCTTCCGTGACAAAGCTGTACCTTACCTAGGCTCTTGTCCTCTTTTCCTTCTTTTGGTTTGCTTTGCTAGTGTCTAGCCTTCTCCGGGAGCTCGTCTCACAGGCACGTTTTCTGTTTTTCTGGATGGTGCATTGCCTGTGCACTTAGGAGAATAATGGGAACAAGATACACTTGTTCACTGGATCAGCTAAACTGCAACGGGGTCATACAACTTCCTCTGTGTTGTGGCAGGAAATTCCAGAGCAGGAGCCCTGAATAATCCCTGGCAGAAGTTTCCATTGCCAGGGGCCCTGATGGGCCACCATATCTGCACACTTGTTACACTTCTGACACTTTGCTCGTGGCACAGAGGTTCCGTGGGACTCTGTGTGCTTTTAGAGGTGATCCTTCGAAGACCTGAGGAAGGTGCAGGCAGTCATTTGGAATAAAGACCGAGGACTCCAGGAAGAAAGTTCTGCCAGTTGACTTTGGAAGGTAGATTTTTTTTTTAACCTCTGAAGAGGGGAGGGATCTCTGTACACACACCTGCCACCCCCACGCTGACTTTTTTTCTATCACATCCTGTCTAAGCACCAAGAGCAAAGATAGCTTTTCAACCCTGCCAATATTGTGAAAGCCCGCTGAGTTGGGTGAGTCATCTGGATGGATTGTACAGTATGAATTCTTTCTCAATGAAACTGTTAAAAGATGCTTCTCGACTCGCTTGAGCTTCAAAGAAATCGATCTGGAGGATCTCTATTTCTCTCTCTCTCTCTCTCTCTCTCTCTCTCTCTCTCTCTCTCTCTCTCTCTCTCACACACACACACACACACACACACACACACACACACACACAGAGAGAGAGAGAGAGAGAGAGAGAGAGAGAGAGAGAGAGAACAAGTTATTCTGTATGTGTAAGAGTCTGTTTGGAGGTAGCAGCTGCAGAGACTGAAGATCAAACCTTTAATTTGCTGATGTTTAAATGACCCCCAGTCTTAGCAATGTGGTTGTTGTTACTTATCCTTCTCATGGGTTTTGTAGCACTTTGTAAATCTCACTGAATCCTGTTCAGTTATAATCAAGATGCTGTTTTATTTTGATTGAAAAGAGTATGAAATCTTTATAGTTGTGTAATATAGGCTATTGCTTTGAAATGCAATCCTTGGTCCAAAAGATAAAATAAAATTATTTGAGCAGCTTTCAAAGACCAGCAGCTAGTGTACAAATTGTCACTATAAACAAGGGCATTTTCTTTTTAAGATCATGTATACAGAGGATCTTGTCATATCCACATCCCCCTTTCCCCTCACTCCCTCTAGACACCCCTCCCAACATGTCCTCTCTCTTTTGGGGGTGGGAGGTAGCCCACCTTGTCCAGTTAATGTTGCCTGCTGGGTATTGGCTGCATCTTGTGCATATCTTGTGCAGGTGACCATGTTGTGTTCAGAAGACAGCATTTCGCAGTATTTCCTCCGTCCTGCAGCCCTTCTATTCTTCTTCTTTCAGGATGTTGCTGCGCCTTGCAGGGGGTTGATAGAGATCTTGGATCTAGAGCTGGGCATTCAGCAGTCATTTATTCTCAGCACTTTGACTAGTTATGAGTCTCTGCATTACCTGCTGCTCCGTGAAGAAGAAGCTCTGCTAGTCAAGGCGGAGGTGTAAGCCTTTAGACAGTGTGTCTATTTAGTAAAACAACAGTAGGTTTTCTTGTAGGGCCTATGGCCTCTAGAACCGTGACTTTTGACTAAGTTTACAGTACCTGGCCAGAATTCCTTCCTGTGGAGCAGGCCTCAAATCCAAGAGGTTGGTTACATTCCTAACCTCATGCCACTATTGCACCAGTGAACACATCATCACTGGGTAATAATACTATCAATGCCTTTTCTGTACCAGCAGCTCATATACAAAGCTATTATCACACTATAGATGATGTATTACTCTTCAGAGGCAGGATCTTACTATGTAGCCTAGATTGGCCTTGAACTGCCAAACTTTCTACCTTAGACTCCTGAGAGCTATATAGTTCTTTTATTTTCACACATACATTTCTTCTAAGTTTCCAGTATTTTTTTGAAAATTGAAAAAATATCATTAAATGAAATGTACATATACCTCTCCAAAATAGTAATCTCTTACCACTGCTAATTATATTTTGTAATATCTGTGTTAGTTATCTTTTGCTATGTAACAAATGAACTTAAAATAATAGACATTTATTATCTTGCTCTCTGTGAATGAAGAATTCGTCTCAGGGCTGGGAAAATGGCTTAGTGGTCAAGGGTACTTGTTATTCTTCGAAAGGACCTGAGTTTGGTTTCCAGAAACCACATGATGGCTCCAAGGGGATCCAACACCCTCTTCTGGTCTCAGCACACACACACATGGCATACACACATGGCACATACATGTAAATAAAATAATAAAAATAAACGTTGAAGGAAGAATTTAAGTATGGCCTTCTTGGACACTTGTGCCACAGGCGTTTCAGCGTCAGCAGAGGACACTGTCTTGTTTACAGGCCACAGCGAGGGAAGATTGGCTTCCCAGCGCACTCACCTGGCCAGGAGCAGGAGGATCCAGTTCTCACAGACTGTTGGAATAAGGTCCCAGTTCCTTAAGGGCAGTTGGCTGGTGCTCCTTAATGTGAACGGGATCTGGAGTGACTCAGAGTGCAGCTGGCTTCCATCAGAGCAAGCTAGAGAGCAGGAAAAGGCAAGCGAGATGAAAGTCGTAGTCGTATTTTGAAAGCAAGGTCCCTTTGTCGAATCTGTTAAAATTAAAAAAATTATACCCAAGGGGAAGAGAATTTCACAAGAAAGTAGATACCAAAGGCAGGAGAAATGGGGTTCATCTTAGAGCCTGCTTACTTTGTTTCTCTCAGAAAGTTCTGTATAATACATGTTTCAATTTAGATTTAATTTGTATTACTGACTTTGAGGTATCTTTTGAAAATCCTAGTGATACTCAGAGACAGAGTAGATAAAAGATCGGGTAACAATACACTAGCGCTGTTGCCTCACTTCCTGTCTCACTGCATCTGTCTAGGGTGACTCAGACTCTTTAAACAGCTCCTGGAGCTGGGTGTGCTAGTTCTGTAGTCCAGGCTGAGGCAGGAGGATTGCTTGACTTTTGGAGATTTAAGGCAGTCAGGGAAGGAAAGAAACAAGATCCCATCTCAAACAAAGTTGCAATTAGGAGAAACAGAGAAGGTTGGTGGGACAGGGACCAGAAGAAGCAGCTGTTCTATGCTCCAAAACATTGCCACAACCACACCCAGCCACAAAAGAGGTTAGGAAATGTAGTCTGAGCAGATGGACTTGAACCCATTTCACCGTGGAAGAAAGGAGTACAAGTATTGAAGGGGAAATTGGGCATTTCTGCCAAAACTTCCAGTAGCACAGAAGTGGGGACCACACAGCTGCTCATGCTGAGGCTCACCCATAGCTGAGCTTTCGAGTCCCAACTCAGAGCTCCTTACTCGTTTTGCTTTGGTTTTGATTTTAAAATTTATTTTCATGTGTATGGATGTTTTGCCTACATGTATACCTGGGCACCATATGTGTATCTGATGCCTGCAGAGGCCGGAAGCGGGTGTTGAGTTCACTAGGACTGGAATTTGAGATGATTGTTAGCTGGAAATTGAACGTGGGTCCTTTGGAAGAACAGCCAGTGCTCTTAACCATTGAGTCATGTCTCCAGCCAGAGCTTACCACTCTTAACTAACACTGATGGTTACTAACTAGGTTATGGAGCTTCACAAACCTGTACAGATGAAGAGGAAGCCTAGGGAAGGGCAGGCACCCCGGCAGCTGTGAAAACTGAGAGCAGAATGTCCAGTGGCCAATATGGACAGACAGAAGACTGAGGCAGAGCAGGCTGGCAGCACAGGGGATGTGGCGCAGGGGCAGGGGTCCTGTGAACTGGTCGGGCCTGGAGCCTGTACCACACATTAAACCACTGATGATGATTAACGATGCTGCAGAACTCTCTCCACTGCAGTTGAAAGAAAAAGGGTTTTGGCACTCTAAACTTCAGAGTTAAGCTTCACCAATTAGCTGGGAAATTCCTTTGTGTAGAACATTCTATAAAAACGCTGTCAAGTAAAGGAACGGCCCCTCTCCTCGCTGTATTCTTCACCTTGAATAATTATTGCTTGCACACCATTCCTGTAGGAAGATGTTCTCCAAAGCCCCTTTCTGGAGTCTAGGGTCACACATTTCTCAGAGCAGCTGGTACTAGTGAGGACTTCGTTTTTAAAGAGGTGTTTTCTATCCGTTACTTTCAAGCACTGCAGATTGTGAGCACAGAGCAGTTACCCCGTCCATGCTTGTCATCTTCCAGGGTCTAGAATCTGTTTGGTTACAGTGGTGTTGAAGGTAGGATTACCAAAGTGTTCTCTTGTTCTCACGTTTGAAGTTCACCTGCATCCTAATTAGCTTTACAGATATGAGTCCTGAATATTCTTTCCCATTTATCCCAGTGGCAAGCTCTCACCCATTTCAGATTTAGACTGTCGTAAAGTAAATCCTATCAGACCTGTAAAACACTGTCAATAACAGGAAAAATTGCCACAGATAGTCCAGTCAAGTTTAAAAGTTTACTATATAAAAGTCTTTATTAAGGGATTAGTAGAGGCGACAGATGGGAAAATAACTTGGAAACATTTAGCTGACTGTGGACTAGTATTTAGGATATGTAAAGAATTGTCACACGCCTTTAATCCCAGCACAGGCAGAGTCAGGTGAATCTCTGTGAGTTCAAGACCAGCGTGGTCTACAGGGTTACAGAACAGCCAGAGCTACACAGAGAAACCCTGTCTTGTAAGAAACAGAACCAACTAAACAAATGAACAAAAAAGAATTGTCAAAATTCAGCACTGGGGATGGGGGATGTAGTCCAGTGGTAGAACTCTTAGCATAAATTTTTTGTGTTCCCACCTGAAACATAAAAGCAAAACAAAACTAAACTGTTTTTAAAAACTAATTAAAATATGACAAAAGTCATGAAGAGAGACACTTCATTAAAGATACTGTACATTGGGCTGGAGAGATGGCTCAGAGGGTAAGAGCACTGGCTGCTCTTCCAGAGGTCCCGAGTTCAATTCCCAGCAACCACTTGGTGGCTCACCACCATCTGTAATGAGACCGGGTGCCTTCCTTGCCAGCAGTACATTGTATGCTTAATAAATAAATCTTAAAAAAAAAAAAGATACTGTGCATAACCCCAGTAGGAAAATACAAATGAAGATGAGGTGTGTGTATACATATGTATGTATGTATATTAGTATGTGTGTAATACATTATATAATAGACTGATACATATGTCAGTCAGAGTTTTCATGGTTGTGACATGGCCCGAAGAAAGAACTTGAGGTGGCAGTAAAGGATTCAGCCTGGCCCCCTCCTCTGCTGTGTATGAGCTGTGGTGAGTCAAGCATCGCGGAGAGAGGTTTGTGTCTTGTGTTGGTCCCAAAGCTGAGAGAAAGAAGAGCCAGGAGTAGTATATACCACTCAAGGGAAGACCCCATGACTGCGTCCTCCAACTAGATCCCATCTCCAGAAGTTTTTCACTTCCCCATATCGCCATCAAATGATGACCACTACTTAGGGAAGAGCCCTCCCGACCCAGTCACCCCTTGTTAATTGGATCCACCACTTAGAGACCACTCCTTTGGCACGTGAACTTTTTACTGTAGGCTAGGAAAAAGGCTAAGATAGGGAACTGGGAAAGTGCTGACTGCTGGATGCAGAGAAACTGTCACAGACATCGGGCGGCTAGGCCATGTAGGATGTGGAAGACACCTTAGCAGAGCATCCTTTATTTTATTTTATATTTATTTATTTATTTATTAAAGATTTCTGCCTCCTCCCCGCCACTGCCTCCCATTTCCCTCCCCCTCCCCCGATCAAGTCCCCCTCCCTTGTCAGCCCAAAGAGCAATCAGGGTTCCCTGCCCTGTGGGAAGTCCAAGGACCACCCACCTCCATCCAGGTCTAG
>NW_026067920.1:21092075-21103058 GCF_014885135.2 Alexandromys fortis
GGGATCTCTGAGTTTAAGGCCAACCTGGTCTACATAGTGAGTTCCAGGACAGCCAAGGCTACACAGAAAAACCCTCTCTTGAAAAACCAAAACAAAAAAAGTCTGAGGGAGGGGCTGGAGAGATGGCACTTAACCCTGTCGAGGACCCCAATTCAGTCCTCCGAACCACGTGGTAGTTCACAACTCTTGGTACTTCCAGTTCTAGGAGATCTGATGCCCTCTTCTGACCTCTGCAGGCAAAACATCCATATGCATAAAATTAATAAATGAATAAATATTTTAGGGAAATTTTTGTTTGTGTATAAAATTTCAGTAACAGTATAAAATGACAAGACGATATCCACCTTACACTGAGTCAAAACAACATAAAATGTAAAACAGTCTGAGGGAAATATTTCAGTTATCATGAAGTCTGTAGTTTTTTGTTTGTTTTTCAAGATGGGTTTCCTCTGTGTAACAGTCCTGGCTGTCCTGGAGCCCTCTCTGAAGACCAGGCTGACCTTGAACTCACAGAGATTGCCTGCATTTGCCTCCGAAGTGCTAGGACCAAAGATGTGTGCTGTCGCTGCCGGGCCATGCCTATAGTTTAACTGGAGTAGAAAATAATAATCATAGTCCATTAAATTGCTATGAGATGATAGGTATTTTGAAGAAAAAAATTAAAGCATTATTTAGGGGTTAAAGATAGAAACATTATTCAATAGCAAGTTTAAGTAGGGTTTGAAGACAGAGCGGGAACATTTATGCCAAGTCCTGAAGGAAATAAGGGAGATGGCCATTGTGATAGAACCTCAATTAAGAGAATATCATTGGTTATTATATTTAAGTTTGAGATACTAAAGGAATGTCCTCCAAGAGACATTGCTACCTATTTTAAATGTATGATGCATTTGCAGTCATATAAGGGACAGTTATAGCATATTTGGCATAATAATGACCTGGTTAAGTATATAATGTTTTTGCGATTGAACATGGGAGAGTTATATCATGTTTAGGCATTATTATGACCTGGTTATTGTTTTAATTTGGAAATTAATCATGACATAAGGAGATAAGATTGTGCCAAGTTGACAAGGAGTGGACTTGTGATGGATATTCTTGGTTGTCAGCCTTACTACGTCTGGAATGAACTATAGTACAGAAATGAAGGGCACAGTTGTGAGGGTGTGAGAGGTTGCTTTTGCTTGGTTTGAAGTGGGCGAATCCACCTCTAGTCTGGACCTTTGAGGTAGGAAGATACACACCTTCGATCTGGGTCTTGAGGAGGAAAGACACACCCTTAGTCTGGACCACACATTCTGCTGGAAGCCAATATAAGGTCATAGAAAAGGAAGCTTTTGCTCTTTGCCTGCTTACCCTGCCTTGCTAACACATCCATTCCTTCACTGGCACTGGAGCCTACTTCTTTGGGTTTCCAGCATATACTGAAGACCAACAGAGACACCCAACCTTATGGACTGAGCAGCTACTGCATGCTTGGACTTCCCATTCATAACCAGCCATTGTTGGATTAACTGGACTGAGGCCTGTAGGTCATTCCAATAAATCTCCTTTATTAAAAATACACACACACATATATTAATATATCATTCTGAAAGTTCTGTTACTCTAGAGAACTATAACATAGCTATGACCAGTATAGTTCTGAAGGAAGAAAGCTCCCATATAAACTTTCAAGAACTAGCAAAGGAAAGAAGGTGTTGGTAGAATGAAGATGAACAAGGAGAGCAATTTGTGATGGGGTTCTAGGGACACTAAGAGTGGAGAAGGTGCTGGGCAGTGGTGGCGCACGCATTTAATCCCAGCACTTGGGAGGCAGAGGCAGGCAGATCTCTGAGTTCTAGGCCAGCCTGGTTCCAGGACAGGCTCCAAAGCTTTAGAGAAACTGTCTCAGAAGGGGGAAAAAAGGAGTGGAGAAGGTGTTGAACCCTTTATCTTTTACTGATTGAAATGGAAGGTCACTGTTGGATTTGAAGTAGAAGAATGCCATGACCCAGCCTAAATTTTTAAAAGGCAATTCTGGGAGGCTGGAGAGATGGCTCAACATCTAAGAGCATTGGCTGTCCTAGCAGAGGATTTGGGCTCCCAGAACAACATGGTGCTTCCCAACTATCCCAATCTCCAGTTCCGAGGGATCCAATATCCTCTTTGACCTCCAAGGGCAGCAGGCATACATGGTGCACATGCCATCATGAAGGCAAAACACTTCAACACATGAAATCTAAAAAGAAAAAGAAAAATAATCAGTGGTTATGTTGAGATGAGGCAGTTGAGGACCATGGTAAGGAGGTGGAGAGAGAACAACCCAGGCTGGAGAAAGCTTTGCAGTTGGGATTGCATACTGATCTTGCAGAGAACCCGAGTTTGATTTCCAGCACCCCAAATGTGTGGCTCTATCCCCAGAGGATCTGAACCCTCGTCTGGCATCTGTGGGCATCTGCATTCACATGTGCGCTTGCACACATACACATAAATAAAAGAAGATGAAACTTAGGGGACAAGGGAAAGTATAATCTTCAGAAGCTTTGTCAGTTCTTCTGAGGTGACACTGAGGTGACAGTGATTCAGAGAGGTCAGGTGGTACTAGAGTCGTGGTTGTTCAGGCTGTTGTTTTGTGGGTTGTGGTTGTGGGCTGGAGTCTGGGCCTTGTACATGCTAAAGAAGCCCTCTACCCCTCATCTGCCTCCTACGCCTGGGTTGGATAGATAGGTAGGTGGGTGGGTGGGAGGGTGGATGGATGGATGGGTGTGTGTGTGGGGGGGTGGATGGAAGGATGGATGGATGGATGGATGGATGGATGGATGGATGGATGGATAGATAGATAGATGGGTAGGTAGGTAGGTGGCTGAGGGGATGGATGGATGGATGGATGGATGGATGGGTAGGTGGGTGGGTGAGAGATTGAGAACAGGCTATCCTGTCAGATTGGAAGAGGAAAATGATGGCAGCTCCAAGGCTTTCGGAGCTGGGGACTTGTGTAAGTGTTGCCATCAGCGGAGAAGGAATAAGCAGCAATAATGCAGCTCTGAGGGAAAGTGGGGGCAGAATGTTGAATTCTAGATATCCACATTTCCATCTGGAAATTCACGTCTGGAGATACACATTTGAGAGCTGTATTTAAGATGACGCAGCTAGATAAATGAAGTTTCGGGAAGAGACCCAAGAACTGAGCCCCTGGGACAGGTTCAGAGGCTGGAGAAAGGGAAAGACCTGCTGGGAGAGACTGGGAAGTGTGGGCCTGGTAGGGAAGCGACTGGTGGTCTCCAGAACAGAGGGGCACTTTGCTCAGTGCTCTAAAATGCTCCATTACAAGGACAAAATGAGGCGTCAAAGGATTTGGTTTTGGTTCCTGAGAAAGGGAGGCATAGCATTAAAATATAATCCAACAGTTCCGTTCCATGTCTAGGCGCATTTCGCCCAGAAGGGAAGGAAAAGAGCTCACACCCATGTGTGCATCAAAGTATTTGTAGCAGCATCGTCCTCACTAACCAGAAGGTAGAAACCCCAAATCTTCATCCAGAATTGAGTACACTATAAGATGGGGGCGGGGAATTTCTAGGCCTGATGTTGTATACTCATAATCCTAAAGTTTAGAGGACTGAGGCAGGAGGACCACCAGGAGTTTGAGTCCAGCCTGGGTTTCAAAATACAAACAGAAAAAAAAATAATAGCAAAACCTTTTATGAATCTGAAAAACATACCAAGTGAGAGAAACCAGACATAAGAGGACAAATATTATGTGTTGGCATGTGAGGTGCCCAAAATGAGCCCATGGAGATAGAGTTAAGTAAAACAGGCTACCAGAAGCTGGGGCAAGACAGGAGAGAGAATAACTGTTCAATCTGTATAGAATTTCTCTTGAGTTCATAAAAAAAAAAAAAAAAGTTCCAGGAACAGACAATGTAACATTCACTGTATACTAGTGTACAAGAAATTTCTGCTACTGAATTATATACTGACAAAAAGCTTGAAATAGTACATGCAATTTCTACAGTTTTTTTTTTTTAAGTGTAGGGCTGGACTGAGGGTATAGTCCAGCAGTAGAGCACTTGAATAACACTCTCCAAGGATCTGGGTTCGATCCCCAGTGCATATTTAAAAAGTGTAAGGAAGCTGCTGGGGATGTTGGTGCTTGCCTTAAATCCCGGCACTCGGGAGGCAGAGGTAAATAAGCCAAAAAAAAAAAAAAATCCCCGTCATTTCTGTTCTAGGTTGGCTTTAGGCTTGAATCCCTTTGTAGGTTCTTTAATACACATTTTTTTGCACTCCTTTGTAGTTCATATTGTAATCATCACAATTAAAGAGAATAATGTTCCTGTGTAGGCCATTATCATCGTGAGACGGGAGAGAGCCAGTTATTACAGCGTGAGCCAACTAAAGTGTTAGAAGGCCTTGAACTTGAGATATTCTTGTCTCTGCTTCCTCGGGATTATATTGTAGAGTTGTTATGCTCACACGAGCATATCGTTTAAATACTATATTTTAAAATAATGTGTGTGTACACTAAGGAAAACTATTCTCTCAAATACTGTTTTTTTGAAAATAATGTCTCGAGTGCACTTCAGTAATTTTCCTGCTAAAACAGCATTTCTGCTAATGCCACGGAGCCGGTGGGAGAATGCCTCGAGGACTGGGGGGTTTTGTGGCGCAGCCTATTTAACAACCATGACAACTCAAGAATTGTAAGCAGCCTCGCCTCTGTGTCTGGGATCCGTCGGCAGCATTGTGTCTACTGGCAAACCCTTCGACATTCTGCTTCAGCCAAAGCCGTGCCGGTGATGGTCTGGGAAGTGTTTACAGAATGTTTTCAGGTCTTGGTAGTATCTGTATTTAAAACAGCGTTCCTTTCAAAAGCCACTGTTCTAAAAAAGAAAAAAATAGCAAATTTGAAATAAAATAGCATGAGTGTAAAATCCTTCTCAGTCTTGATGAAACAAAGGCTGGGTGTTGCCGCGGCCCGGGAGCGAGCTCTCACTGCTTTGTGGGATTGCAGAGGTGAATTTCGATGGCTGGAAGATAGATGGATGCCAGATGCAGTTTGACATAGATTCAGGCAGCTGCTCCCAGGCTAGGTTTCATTAGCTGGTAAGTGCACCAGCAGATGCAGCCGTGTGGGGCCCCACACGCCAAAAGGACAGGGAGAGCAGTGGAGCAATACAATATTCACTAAGTGATTTTAATCTCGGAGATTGAGTGTCGCCCAATCAGTTTCCAGGTTATAGAAAACAATGCATTTGAAGCCGTTCGAGGGCCCAGGTCTTTGTCCACTTGGGGAGGAAAAAAATTTCCCCCTCTTTTGTTTGTTAGTTTTAAAACAACAATCTCAAAAAAGTTCATTAAACCCATATAGGTAGATGCAATTAAAAATCATGTCAAGCCAGGCAGTGGTGGCACACACCTTTCATCCCAGCACTTCGGAGGCAGAGGCAGGCGGATCTCTGTGAGTTCAAAGCCAGCCTGGTCTACAGAGTGAGTTACAGGACAGTCAGGGCTGTTACACAGAGAAACCCTGTCTTGAAAAAAAAAAAAAAATCCTGTCAAATTCCCTAACATACACACCTTTCCTAAAAATTATCACAGCAAGGCAGATAGTCCTCAATAAAGGGGCCAGTGAGTCTGCTTAAGTGAAAGTCTTAGATGAAGCCCTCAGGCCTCTGCCAGCCTCCAAGTTGTCCCCTGCTATCCCTGTCAAATCCATTCTCTAAAGCAAACAACAACAACGAAACAAGTCTACACAGAGAAAGCTTATGTGTTTTTGAGACCATGTGGTCTTCATAGGTCGTGTTGAAAACTACATACCCGGCCACATACAGTGAACTTAAAGTTCTAATGAAAGGTTGTTGCTGTAGCTACTAGTGGGGTTATCAGTCATTATGACACTGAGTCCAGGTAGCAGGCTGGAGTTCGGTGCCCCTGTTTTGCTGTCTGAAGAAGGGAGCCTTTATTTAGTGTATCTTTTAAAACTCCTTCCAAAAAGGAGGGCTGTGACCTATTGTATCAGCGGTGCAACCATTTCACGTAGGGTAACTGTATTCAATGCCTATTGGTTTGACATGTACATGTTTGAGAACCCAGCCTGTAGCAGCTCCCGCTTTTCTTCCAGTCTTAGGAACGCCTCGCACATCATGGCTCTGAGGCGTTACGGAGTGCTTTTCTTCAAATCTCTGTGCTCAGCTATGACATGAGTGGGACTTGTTCTTGGAGAATAACTTCTATTCTTCAGGTTTCTTATTAGTATTTTACCTAGTAATCTATTTTTTTAGTCTATAAAATGGTTAAAGTTTTGGGAATAAACTGAGATAGAAAGCCTATATGTTCAAGAATAAATTATAATGTTAATGAATAGCTAGCTACAGGATGCCCTTCCCAGTTTGCATGCATTCTGGGATTAATTGTGTTATATTGCCTACGAGGTCTCTGAAGTTTAATTTTTTCAGAGCAAAGCTCTCATCTGTGAATTTATACCTGAATTAAAAGGAATAATATTTGAGCTTGAGCGATGGCTTGCCAGTTAAGAGTCCTGGCTGCTCCTCCAGAGGACCAGGTTAGTTTCTCAGCACCCACATGAAAATTCACAACCATCTGTGACCCCAGGTTCAGGGGTTCTGATGCCTTCTGACCTCTGAAGGAACCAGGCACACACATAGTGCTGATGTACATGGGCAAAACACTTATATACATAAAAATAAATAAACATTTAAAGAATAAAGGGAGTAATATCTTAGGTGATGAGGCTTTACTTCATCTGAATCTTAGTGAGTTACTTTAGAGCCATCAAAACCCCACCCCCCATTTTCTTCCTGCTAGCTCCTCTCTTCCTCTGGGATTCTAGCACTGTTGGCAGCTTCATTAGGTGACCCTAACTATTGAGACTTCCCCCCCCCACGTATATGGTATTCAACAAGGCTTTGTATGCAGACTGCTTGGGTAGAGGGGAATTGGGCTCACGGAAGTGTTGCGCTCACACACTCGCTCAGAAGGCATTTCTCTCTGCAGACAGTCCAGCCTGTCTCAGTTCTCGGGCTTTCGTATTTACTCTCACCCATTTTACTTCCGCTTTGCCCTGTGTGTGATCCGACCCTTCTCCTCCTTAGACGTGAGAAAACAGAGCTGGTGGTGAGAACAGCATAGGAGTTTTTCACCTCAGAGCTGTCCCCGCCCAGCCAGAGGCTAAGCTGTCCCCTCACAGGGTGTCCTGAAAGAGCGGGGGAACAGCAGGTGTTGTGTTTAGCTCTCAGCACAGGACTCTTTCAGTATTTCTGTGTTCTACATGTCTTCCTCTTACACAGATATCCTCGGGAAATTTAGCATCTATTGTTATGAGAAAAGTTAGTGTGCCCAGAGAACCCCGGAGAACCTTGGAGGAAGGTGCCAGTGAATGAACCCAAGTGGCCGGTGTGGCCATTACTGTTAACTACAAACCAATCAAAGCCACTTTTTCCTTCGACACTTCATTTTCCTCCTCAGTGAAACCATGCATTTAAGCATCCTGGTTCAATGACTTCTTTTATGTGTGTTGTGTCTCTTTAGTTTGTCCTTTGTAGTTTTGTTTATGGTGCAGGGGATTGAACTCAACACGTGTCAAGTCTGCTCTAACACCGATTCTGTATCACAGCCTTCCCTAAATTTAAAGGGGAGACTGATTTTATTTGGGTAGTATTTTGCTAGGGTAAAAAAACTGTTGATGTGTTAAATTTGCATAGCCGAACTGTCTGCAGTCATGCTGTTCTGGCCTGAGAGGCATGAATAGGAGTTCCTAAGGAGGATTTATGTGATATATTTATGAATATATATTCTTATATATATTTATTCACATAGACTGTAGATAAAATGGCTAATGGATAGCAGCCTTTGGGGACACTGAGAACCTGAGGATGTACTTTTTTACCGTCTTTCTAGTCCTTAGCCTTCTAACCTCAGTTATGAGAAACAAAGACCCGAGGTCATTTAAGCTGGCGGTTGTCAGTGTCTGAAGCCCCTAGCCTCTGAACCTGGGGTCAGAAAACTCTCCGTGTCTGTGATTCGCACCAGCGTAATGGGGCCAGAAGGATGGGTCCGTCTGCTCCAAGCAGGGCCAAAGCTCTCTCTATTTTGTGTGTGTTCTCTGCTCTCAGGGCTCACTCACCAAGCTCCTATTGCACTCTGTTTCTTGATGGTTTTTTGAGACAGCGTTTCTCTGTGTAGCCCCGGCTGTCCTGGAACTTGCTCTGTAGACCAGGCTGGCCTTGAACTCACAGATCCGCCTGCTTCTGCCTCCTGAGTGTTGAGGTTAAAGGGGTGCACCACAGTTTCTGGGCTCCTGCGTTTTCAAGAACGCAGCTGATCCTTCCTGGTCTTTGTTGTGTTTTCTTCTTACAGTATAATCAAGGATAAGGACAATCAGGGATGTGGCAGCAGCTGACATGGTGGCTCATGCCAGTCATCCCCGCCTATGGAGGGTATAGAAAGTGGGTCAACAGTTCAAAGTCATAGCAAAGGTAGTAAGTTATACTGGTGAGACCTCCTCTAAAAACAACAAACTCGTGCAGACTCAACCAAAACAACACACCAGTTGAGAGTCTTACCCTTCGCTCTTGGTGGTTTGTGAGACAATCTGGGTTAAACTTTGCGTAGGACCTTACAATTATATTACATTATGTACATTGTATACATTAGTACATTCAGATAATGTTAGACAAAAATAGTGGGACTGGTTTTGATATTGAATCGCAGTGGCAGGGGGCGGTTGAATGCTAGTAAGCTAAGAAGATTTTTCAGTGGAAGTGGCTTTTTCCTGTCCTCTAGGGTGACCTAGTACAAGGATGGAGTTGCATCTCCTCTCTAAGGCACCATAGCATTGTGCCTTACATAGCATCACAGACCCTACATAAGATCTGTCACAGTGCAGTGCTGACTAAGCCTGCTGGAGATAGGTAGCTGGGTTCTCCAACTCCAGAGGCCACCGGCATGGTGGGGAACTAGCGAGCGGTCTGTTGTCACCTCCGCCATTGGTCCTCATTTTCCACAAGCAATCCATTGTCCTCAGCAGCAACACTAGACTCTGACTGTGGCTCCTCCCCTCCACCTCCTTTTTGAGGCGTGGTCTTGCTATGTGACCTAGCCTGTCTTCTGCCTGAGCTGCTGCTGAGTGTGCTGTTACAGCTAGCCTCTGCTTGAGCTCCCGATGGTGCCCCCATAGCTAGCCTCTATCCATTTTTACGGACAAGGAGACTAAGGCCAGTGCCGGATCAAGCTAGAACTTGGAAACCCGGTGTGTCCCAGGAATGTTTGACATCAAAGTCAGTGTTCTTAGAAATGTCAAACATATTGACAATAGCTTGCTCTAAATGACACTTCATTACAAATAATCTCAAAATGCTCTATACGGTTTTCCTACAAAAGAACCGGAATCTAATGGCGTAACAGCGGCCAACCTCGTGAGGAGCTTCTGTGGAGACAGTCACGAAGTCAGGATGATGTCTGACTCAAGGTGCCTCAACTGTGCAGCGTGGTACCGTCTGGGGTGGCTGCTGCGGAGTCATATGCAGCACCCCTTGTGTGGTGGGGACAGAGGAGGGTGAGCGAACGTCAGGCAGAGCAGCGTCGTGCCCCACCTAATGGCTCATCGTGGCATTTTAGGCTGTGTGTGTCATCGGCCTATGTGGGCTGGAGTAGCACGGGAGCAAGTATCTGGAGATACAAACACCAGTGAAAAACCCTGTGTTACCTGTGGCCCTCTGTATAGCACTGGTGCTTGTGAAATCTGTACTTTGGGGGCTTTCTGTCTTTCTAGATAATGCTTTCGCTAGCTGAAACCAGATTAACGTTTTCTATTTAGGTGTCTAAGATTCAGTTGTAAAATTTCACTCGAAGCTAAAGCTGTTTATAGAAGCTAGCTGGTGTGTGGGCATACTAAAAAGAAAAAGACAGGCTATATTTAAAAGAAGATATGTTCAAGTTTTTCTGATCCATGCCACTAGGTAGGCAGACAGACAGATCCCCACATAGTTCTCATGGGAGGTCGTTTTTAGAAAGTGCTTCGGCAAAAAGCCTCTCACCCGACATTAGCCAGAGTAGCAGTGCGAATTCCCAGGATGGTGCCCAGACTGAGGGGCTTCCCGAGCCAGTTCTCCAAGTGCACAGCAGAGCAGCTGCTGGCCCTTGCAGACCGCTCTATAATCGGGGCTTGCTATGCAGCCTCAAGGGCAGTCGCCAGTTTTAGAGGGTGTGGCACAGCTGGACTGTCACCATCCTCACCCAGGGGATGGCAGTGTCACAGTGGTTTCCTGACAGCACAGATTTACCGAGGTCTTAGGGTGTCGGAGAGCTGCTTACGCAACAGCAGAACATGTGTAGATTTGCAGCCATAGCTCACGCAGGAACTTCCGTTTACATAGCGCACTAATGTTCTATAGAGACCTTAAATTTTTTCTCTAGGTGTATCAGACTTACTTGACGCACGGAGGTCCTATGAAAATCTTACTTTATACAGTTGTTGCTGTGGTCAGCAATATTATGTACTTTGCATACGCAGTGTTGACATTTCCTTTTCTCATGACTGGGAACCATTAGAGTGCTAAGGTATTCAGTTGAAATAAGAGCATTAGATCATCCCAAATCAGGACATTAAAAAAAAAAATCAGTGATCAGTGTTTTTAAAACCCTCCTTGTAGTTAGCTGGTTTTTTTTTTCATTTTTTTTCTTTCTTGCCTATTTCATTCTCCCTTTTAAACCTCCATTTACAGTCTTTGGTTTAAGGGCGAAAGCCAAATATATAGAAAATTAAAAGCCGGACCATAGGGGCACACGTCTTTAATCCCAGCACTTGGGATGAGAGGCTAGTGGATCTCTGAGTTAGAGGTCAGCCTGGTCTGCATGGTCGGCAACATGAGGTTCCAGGACAATCAGGGTTACATGGAGAAACCCTGTCACAAAAGGAGAGAGAGAGAGAGAGAGAGAGAGAGAGAGAGAGAGAGAGAGAGAGAGAGAGAGAGAGAGAGAGAG
>NW_026067920.1:21104448-21159735 GCF_014885135.2 Alexandromys fortis
TGCTGCCTCACTTCCTGCAGGCCCTGACTCAAATGCTGTCTGTTCAGCTTTATTCTGTTTTCCTCATGTTCCTGGCTTCTGTGACCTAGGACATTCGGTGGGCATTAAATCCGTACTTGTTTAGTATATGCAGAGCTCTGATTAATTTAGTAGGACAAATGGCTAGAAGTGAATTCCCCGCATTACAGATAGGAACATTTAAAAAGGTTCTTGGAACACGTGACTAAAACCCTGTTCTGCCCGAGGTCAAATCAATTCATATCCCATCAGCAACTACGAGACAACCCTGTCCACTTCATATTCATCAGTTATAAACAACTCCAGCCGGCTTGGTACATGGAAATTCTATTTCTTTTACATTTATTGGGCTTTTATTAGGGGTATTTGTATTTTTATGGTATTTATTAGCTTCTGTCTTGCCCATTCTTCTAATGGCAGTCTGATTTCAGTGTTTCTCTAGTTTAATGCTGATGTTTTCCTAACTGATTTGTAGACTCTAATGGTTAGTCTGTTGCAAATATTTTTCCTAGTTTCCTATTTTTTTTCAATTTTTCATATGTATTCAATTTTTTTTAAAATGTAGTCACTTTACGTTTTTCCCTTATTTATTTGGAAAGCTCTTGTCTAGTTCTGAAATCAACTGTTCACTTGTGATTTCTTTCAACTTTTTTTATGTTTGAGAATTTTTTTTTTTTAAAACAGGGTTTCTCTGTGTAACAGCTCTGTCTGTTCTAGAACTTGCTTAGTAGACCAGGCTGATCTTTTGTTTTTGGTTTTTTTTTGTTTTGTTTTGTTTTGTTTTTTGTTTTTTCGAGACAGGGTTTCTCTGTGGCTTTGGAGCCTGTCCTGGAACTAGCTCTGTAGACCAGGCTGGTCTCGAACTCACAGAGATCTGCCTGCCTCTGCCTCCCGAGTGCTGGGATTAAAGGCGTGCGCCACCACCGCCCGGCTGACCGGGCTGATCTTGAATTCAAACTCTCTGAGATTCACCTGCCTCTGCCTCCCGAATGCCGTGTGCCACTACCGCCCAGCCATGTTTATGATTTTTAATGTTATTAGTTCATCTCTGGCGTGGTGCTTGCTGTGTGGAAGAGGAATGTCATGTTGTCTCCTCCCATGACCGCAGTGCATGTGCCTCAGTAACACCTTGAAACACTGGCCTTCGTCGTTGGTAGGGCCGTTTCAAGTGCTCAGTTCAGATTCATTCTGTTGTTTAAACACCAGAACCCAATCTTAATTATTGTAGCTTTTAAATAGGGTTTGGACTCCTTTTCAAAAAGGTATTTTGAAGAGACTGGAGAGATGAGGGCTCAGCATTTAGAGCACTTGTTGCTCTTGCAGAGGTCTTGAATTACAGTCCCCAGAACCTGTATGGTGGCTCATAACCATTGGTTTCTCCAGTTCTAGGGGATCCGATACCTTCCTCTGACCTCTGTGGGCACCAGGCAGAAACATGGGCACACAGACATATACACAGGCCAGATGCTCATATACATAAAACAAAAATAAATAAATCAACAATTTTTTAAAAAATATTTTTAAGAGACTTGGAGCTGGGTGGTGGCGGCGCACGCCTTTAATCCCAGCACTCAGGAGACAGAGGCAGGCAGAGTTCCAGCACAGCCAGGGCTACACAGCGAAACCGTGTCTGGGGAGGGGCAGGGGGGGAAGACAGGTATGGTGGCACACAACTTTAATCCTAGCACTCCAGAGGTAGGAGCAGGTGGATCTCTGTGAGATTGGTGCCAGCCTGGTCTACACAGTAAATTCCCAGGCCAGCCAGAGCTATGTGGCTGAGACCCTGTCTCCAACACACACACACACACGTATGTATATATCTTCCCCCTCACCTCTTGGTTCTAAATAAATCCTAAGATAATTCTGTCAAGTTTAGGAGTAGTTACAGATTTACTGTCCTAAAATTAAAATCAAGTCTTGCCATCCTTCCATGGAAAATCTCTTCCTAACTCCTCCTGGCTTTCTAGGACCTGCCCCAATTGATCTCTTCCATTTTTGCATGGCCACTCCCCCTCTGGAATTTAACCACGAGTACATGCCAGTGTCTTGCGATTTTTCCACCTCCCTGTCTTTGCTCCAGCCTTCCTATCTGCTTGTAGTGATCTTGATTAGTGTCCTTGTCTGACTGCCTTAAAATCGATCACCATCTCTCGTACTTCCTTGTGGACTGGCTTTGTGCAAGGTGCAGCCACCATGTGATCTACTGTACCACAGTGGCTTAGTTTTTCCTCAGAGCTGTGTAGAAGCTTTCTATTCCCCGGACGTCAGGCATGCTAGGCAAGAGGTTTGGTTGGTTGGTTGGTTTTGTTTTTTTGTTTGTTGGGACTGGGTATCAGTGTTATAGCCCTAGCTTTCCTGGAACTCATTCCAGAGCAGACCGGCTTGGAACTCAGACATCCTCCTGCCTCACCTCCTGAGTGCTGGGATTAAAGACATAATCTTTATCACCGCCACCACCACCGGCTAGGCAGAGGTTTGTCTACTGAGTGTACCTTCAGTCCTCGCCTTCGTCTTGTATCTCTAGTCTCTACCATGCTGCCCTCAGACAGTGTAGTATGACTGGATTCGAGGAAAACATTCGACTAGAAATTGGAAAACAGACTGTTTCAGCAACTGCTTGAAAGATAAGTTAGAGACTTGACGAAGGTTGCGATGGCAGAACTAGGGTGTCTGAAAAATGCAAGAGAACAGCTTTGAACCTTGAGCCTGGTGAGTGAGAGCAAGAGGACGATTCTCCGAAGCCCGTTTCCAACCCAGACACGAAATGGGTATTTAAGAAGGGTGTGGTTAGGTCAGCTTTATTTATAACGTTTCTTTATTTGGGAAAGGGGACAAGGCAGGTGTACGCATGGTGTGTGTGTGTGTGGAGGTCAGAGTATAGCTTGTAGGATTCCAGGGATTGGACTGAGGTCATCAGGCACTAAGTCACCTCACCATCTCCTGGACCAGTTCTAGTTGTGCTGTGAGTCAGAGATCCCTTTATGATAACCAGTGGAGATATCCGATCTGCAAGGGACTATAAATAGGCTAATTATATACTGCTACTGTTGGGAGTATCACTTGGATTGGAAGAGAAACATAATTATTAATAATTAGGTTAACAAACATACGCCAGGAGTGACCCTGATTTGAACTGGGATGTATACATGGTATATATATTAAAAAAGAGAAAGGAAAAGTCAAACCTAAAGCTGAGGGATAAGTTACTATGTAGGTGTCCTGAGAACGAGCATAGTTGCCTGCTGAGGGTTTACAGGATGAGAATAAGAAAAAACAGGCAAAGACAAAACCCTAGCAAGTACGTTTATTGGTTATCAACTGGGAAAAGTTTCCTTGATATTCTTAATGCCCAGATTTTCCTTACACTCGAGTATCCTGACCAGTCATCCCTATGGCACACTCCCCTTTGACCCCGGACTGCAGTCAGAGAGTTTTGTTTCAGTTCTAGGCACTGTGGGTAGCTCGGTGGAAGAACACTTGCCCAGTTGCATAGTGGCCTTGCTTTGATCTGCAGCTTAGGGGCAAAGGTCTAGAGCTGCAGGTTTATGACGAACCTGGAGGAAGAGGAAGGAGCAAGGCAAACTCCGGTGGGCAGAAGGGGAAAGAGCTGGGAGAACCCCTTGGGACGTGGGCAGTAACAGCAGGGACTACCTATACTGCAGGTGACAAGAGATGTCACTTGGCTGTGACATTTAGATGACCCTGTTTCTGGAGTGGCCAGTACAGTTGTCTTGGAGCAGGAGTCAAAGCTGTGAAGAGTAAAGACAGGAAGAGCCATCTCTGCCCGCTGCGGTACAGCACTAAGGTGGAAGAGAATTCCTCCTGGTTTTAAGTGAAGATAGAGCTCGTTGGCTCTGTGGCTTGTTGACTGCTAGAAGGGACGAGTAGAAAAGAGCAGGACTGAGTAGCAGGGGATGTAGGAAATGCTGTCTGCAATCAGCTACCTGTCGGGAATGCCTGCATCGTGGTTGAGCGTCACAGTTGATTCCAGTAGCAAGAGAAAAAGGAAAGCATGGCCCAGGTGTCTTTCTGTTTGGTTGATTTAAAATCTTAAGTGTTTCCTCTTTCTCCTAAGACTCAAGGTGGGCACCTTGGAAAAGAATATTAATGTGTCGTTTTGTTGCATTGCTCTGTTGAAATGCCATTGGTACAATGTTGATAATTCATTAACCTAGATTTATGGGCTGATACTATGCATCCTTATTAAGAGGGGTGGAAACAAACTGTTCAGGTGAGCACATTCCCTGAGAGAGAGAGAATTTTGTCATATACATTGGATGGGAAGCAGAGGAGTTTTGTTGTTTGTTGGATGGTTGGTTTTTTAATCGCTTTCTCCGTCTGTAGGTCTAGCTGGTTCTGAACTTATGATCCTTGTGTCTCAGTGTCCCAGGCACTAGAATTACAAGTGTGTTTTAATTATGGATCCTTTTTAAATTATTTATTTATATTTTATGTACATTGGTGTTTTTCCATGGGTATTGGGTCCCCTGAAACTATAGTTATAAATAGTTGTGAGCTGCCATGTGGGCGCTGGGAATTGAACCCAGATCTTTTGGAAGAGCAGTCAGTGCTCTTAACTGATTGAGCCATGTCTCCAGCCCCCTAGTTATAGTTTCTATTTCCGTAACAAAACACCATTCATGACCAAAAAGCAGATTGGGGAGGAAAGGGTTTATTTGGCTTACACTTTCATATTGTAGTATGTCTTTGGAGGAAGTCACGACAGGAACTCAAGCAGGGCAGAATCCTGGAGGTGGGAGCTGATACAGAGGCCATGGAGGGTGCTGCTTACTGGCTTAGTTCCCATGGCTTGCTCAGCCTGCTTTCTTATAGAACCCAGGACCAACAGCCCAGGGATGGCATCATCCACAATGGTCTGGGCCCTTTCCCACCAATCATTAGTTAAGAAAATGCCCAAGCTGGGTGGCTCTTAATTCCAGCACTCAAGAGGCAGAGAGACAGGCAGATCTCTATGAGTTTGAGGTCAGCCTTGTCTACAGAGAGAGTTCCAGGACAGGATCCAAAAGCTACAGAGATGAAGCTGCCTTTAATCCCAGCACTAGGGAGGCAGAGGCAGGCAGATCTCTGTGAGTTAAAGGCCAACCTGGTCTACAAGGGCTAGTTCCAGGACAGGCTCCAAAGCTACAGAGAAACCTTGTCTCAAAAAACAAAACAAACAAACAAAGCTACAGAGAAACTCTGTCTCAGAAAACAGGAAAGAAAGAAAGAAAGAAAGAAAGAAAGAAAGAAAGAAAGAAAGAAAGAAAGAGAGAGAGAGAAGAAAGGAAATACCCTAGAGGCTTGTCTACAGCCCGGTTTTTCAGTGGAGATTTTCTCCTGTTGTATGACTCTAGTTTGGGTCAAGTTGGCATAAGATTAACGAGCACAAAGTGTGTACCATCAGCGTGGTGAAAAAGTGGATTTTTTTCCCCCCTTGAGATATGGTTTCTCTGTGTAGACCTGGCAGTCCTGAAACTCAGGCTGGCGTTGAACTCAAGAGATTCACCTTCCTCTGCCTCCCCAGTGCTGGGATTCAAGGCCTGTGCCACCACAGCCTAGCTGAAAAGGTGAATTTTCAAGGAAAAGAAAAAAAAATTTTTAGAAGCCCCATTAAAACAAAGCAACATGAGAATAAAAAGCTGCCCTGTTTTCTGGTCTGCTGTCTCACAGTGAGAAATTTTTATATGTTCACTTCCTCAGAGGGAAGAAAGCAAGGACACCAGCAAGAGAATCAGGTGTTTTGTAGCTCTGCAGAGGCCTCGACACTGAAAAGTAGAGAGTTCAGGCATAATGTGCGATGGACAAAAGGCTGTTGTGAGCTGTGTGCAGGAGTTGGTGAGAGCTTGTGTTCTGCCCCTTTTTTTCTGTGGGAGTTATTTCCTGTTGTTGACTAGAGTTCTTTATTTAGACCCACCTAGCTTCAGAGCGCCTGCTAGCTTGCAGAGGGAAGTGTGTACTTAGACAGTCTCTTTGAAAAAGACTCACACTGCTCATGCATTCGACAACATGATGTGCACAGACAGCAAGATCCTGTATCAACATGATCTTGTTTCCATTTAGAAACAGCAACTTGGGTCTAGTGACATGCACCTGTAATCCCAGCCTCCCTAGAGTCGGAGGCAGCAGGATAGCGAGATTCCGACCAGCCTGTACAATTTAGCAAGGCTGTCTCGATACTAAAAGTTAAAAGATAGTGAGTGACAGAGATACAGCCGAAAGTAAGGTGCTTGCCTGGCATTGGTATGACCCATAGTCCAACTGCATTATCACAAAGCAAATAAATAAGTAGATAGCCTGGCAGTGATGGCGCACACCTTTAATCCCAGCACTTGGGAGGTAGAGGCAGGCAGAAGTCTGTGAGTTCAAGGCCAGCCTGGTCTACAATAGCTAATTTCAGGACAGGTTCCAAAGCCCCAGAGAAACCCTGTCTCGAGAAACCAGATAGATAGATAGAGAGACAGATAGATGGATAGATGGATTAGATAGATAGATAGATAGATAGATAGATAGATAGATAGATAGATGTGCATATATATGTATGTGTGTGTATGTGTATATATTCATGTGCTAAGTAAGTTCTTTGGAGTTTTGAGGTGATCAAATGGCCTTTAAATTTTGTGAGGAAGTTTGTAGCCCTTCTTGCATGGTAAGAGTTAGCTAGCAATCGGGAAATATGCCCGAGCACAGCTGTGAGCCCTGCTGGACAGCCTTCTCATTAAGACTTTAGGTTACTGTAACATTGCCATTGAGCTTTGCGGTTGTTTGTTTTGAATCAGGGTCTCACTGTGTAACCCGGACCTTGAACTTGGCATCCTCATGTCTCATATACTCATATATGTTTCAGATACTCAGATTACAGACACGTGACACCAGGCTTCTTGCTCAGCCCTTTATTAAGAATATTTATATAATACTATTAAAATATATAAATACACAATAATTAAGTTTTTAGTAAAGGGTAATACCGTAAAATTAATGAGAATAAATTGCTACTAAATTCATGGGAGATAATAAATATTTACTGTACATACGTCCTATTTTTATTATTTTATTTTTATGTGTCTGAGTGTTTGCCTGCATGTATAGCTGTGTGTCAGATATGTGCCTGGTACATTTGAAGCTGGAGCTAAAGGTGATTGTGAACCATCACATGGATGCTGGGAACTGAACCTGGCTCTTCTATGAGAGCAGCAAGTGTTCTTAACCTTGACCCATCTCTAATCCATGTCCAGTAGTTTTTTTTAACCGACATTGGATACTGTAGATAAAAATTTCCTCTTAAGTTCTGCTTTGTGGGACTCATGAAGAAGAAAGAAAAGAAAATGTATTTCTTTGACTTAGTAAATTCTGAAACAGTAAATTAGAATTCTTAAATTGTAACACATTTATTTGGTTTTTGATACTTTTAAAAGAAATAAACTCTCTAGACTCTTTGTGTCGCTCCCCAATTCCATTCCCCTCCTCTCCTCACCAGTGGACAGTGTTTTTATGAACTCTATTATCTATCATATAGCTCATATGGTTCCTACATATGTACTTGTAAACAATAAATAACATGCTTTGAACACTTTCTGTTCTGAAATAGGGTCTCTCTGTATCCCTGGCTGAACTGAACTCCCCCTGTGCACCAGGCTGGCCTTGAACTCCCAGAGACCCACCTGCTTCTATCTATGCTTGGATTAAAGGCATAGACTACCTCTCCTGCTTGTTTTACAGTATCTTATACAAGTGGAAATGTATTGTTATGCCTTACAGCCACTTTATTGTCTTCAGCTATTTTTGAGATTTGCACATTTGTTGATACGTAATATTAGTTCTTTGAAGCCAGTGCAGTTTTCAGGTACATGGGTTTGTCCTCATCTGGAACTTTAATGTTATTTCCAGCATTTGTCGTTATAAGCAGCGTACAATTCTTTTCTGTCAGTCTGTCTCCCTGTCTTTTTGTGTGTGTATCTCTATGGTGATTAAAAACAAATTTCTCTAGACTCTGAATATAGTCCTTCTATGGCCTTCTCAAGAGAATTAAGCTCCAATACCATAAGGAATCCATCATGGTCTTGTCCTGTAGTTAAATATTTGCCAGACTAGCACTGATTTTATACCTTCCTCTGAAGACCTGAAGGTATGATCCAGAAGTCATCTTCTGTAGGACTTATTTTCCTGTTGAACCCTAGTTAAGAAAGTCTTGTGTGTATATAGGCGGGAATGTGCCCTTCAGCGTATTGCTGGATCGTTTCAAATTTTTCTAAAATAACCGTACCCACTTGTGTACTCATTAAAGCTTTGTGAGAGTTTAAAATTTGTGTGTGCGCGCGTGCGCTTGTGTATGCAGGTTGACACCTGAATGTCTTCAGTCACCTCTCTTTATTTGTGTGTGTTATGCATCTGTGTATGTATGTTAACTCGTGTGGGTGCATGTGTGGGCACGTGTGGAGACCTGAAGTTGAGGATCACTGTCTTCTTGATCACTTTCTAGTCTGCACACTGAGACAGGACCTCTCACCCAATGCAGAGCTCTCTCTCTCTACCTTTGAGGGCTGAGATTGTAGGTGACTGTCAGACCTGCTCAGATTTTACATGGGTTCAGAGGACCCAAACTCTGCCCGTCACACTTGGGCAGCAAGTGCTTTATCTACCAGGTCACCTCCCCAGTCCGCCTGCTTTATTGTTGTTGTTGTTGTTATTTAGACAGGGTCTCACTATGTAGCTCTAGCTATCCTGGAATTTACTGTGTAGACCAAGCTGGCCTCAGACTCAGAGATGCACCTGCTTTTGCTGGGATTAAGGAAGTGTGCTACCACCCCTGGCCCCTCCACCTTGTTTTTTTGAAAAAAGCCCTCACACTGAACTTGGAACTGTTTTATCTAGAGCCAAGGACCCACATGTATAGAGATTGCTCAGTGCTGGGGCTGCAGAGAGACAGAGGAGGATCTGAACGTAGACCTGTGCTTACCCTCTGGTCCTCTCCTCCATTCTGAGCTTCCAAACTTTGTCTTCATCATTCATTAGATGAAGTTTTTACCAATTTAAAAGCTATGACTTTTGTTTATTTTATAATTTGCATTTTACTGTAGTTCCTAACTTTTCAAGTGTTTATTAGACATTCCGTTTCCTGTTTTATCTGTTTTTCTATTGTATTTTTTTAGCTTTTAAAAATCTAACTCAAGTATTCTGTATGAATTCTAAGTACTTTTGTTGAGTCTGTGAACCTGCCATGTTACAATCTTTAGCTTGCTTTAACTTGTTAGTAGTACATTTTGTTCAACAGATCCTTAACTTGGTTGTTTCTTTGTTTTTTGAGACAGGGTTTCAATGTGTAGTCCTGGCTGTCCTGGAACTTGCTTTATAGGCTGTCTGGAATCCACAGAGATCTGCCTGCCTCTTCTTCCTAAGAGCTGGTGTTAACGGCATGTGCCTCCACTGCCGGCCATGTACTTAACTTACAATGCAACCAACGTTACTGATCGTTTTCTCTGTGGTTTGTATCTTCTTTTTTGGAGTTCTGTATAAATGACTCAACTAAGGAGATGTTAGTGAAAGTACAGAGTTGTGATATTTGAGACACGGCACATCAATGATAGTAGAGAGTGGTTACAGCCAAAGTTGTGGGGGGAGGATGGTGCTGTTGGGGTAAAGCCTCCAGAAAACACAGTGGGAATCAGCGGACCGATAGAGGGCCACGCAGAAGCAACTGTGTTGGCGGAGAGATGGGTACTGCCAGTTGGGGCCCAACAAAGGCTGCAGTGAGGAATACCCAGCCTTTCTCCCTTTCACCCAATCACCTCCTGCTGCCGTCTTTGCTAAATCTCATTGCCAAGCAGTTGGCAAGGCTTCATGGTAAGCAAGTACTCTACCCGCTGAACCACATCCCGACACAAAATTGAGAAGAAATTGTTGAAGTGTTTGATGCTAGGTACTAGACTCAAGGCCCCACGTATTAGGCTAGCCCCTTGCCACTATAGTACACCCTCAGGCTGAAAACTGGGGCTTAAATTGGAGTTGCATTTAATGGGTTTAGGGGAACATTAGCATTTCTCTAGGGTAAAGTATTCTTGTCCATGAAATGGCATGGGGCTGCATTATGTATCCCTGTGTCTGTGAACTCAGGAATGGCATTTATTATCTTTACTTTTTGTTCCTGGCTACCATATGCAAGTAGTAATTCTAGAATCTTTATCCCCACAGCTATTAATTTTCATCATTAAAACTAGAAATAAAATGTTCAGCAATTTTAAGGTTATAACAAATTGAAGTGGATATGTAATTAGTTAATTTTTTTTCTTATCTTCTTTGTAATTTAGGTTTTAATTTCCTTTCCTTAAAAAAAGGTAGAATCTCACTGTGTAGCTCTGGCTGGCCTGGAACTCGGTGTGTAAACCAGGCTGACCTCAAATTCAGAGTCTCCTGACTGCCTCCTGAGTGCTGGGATGCAAAGCATGTTACCACCACGCCTGGACTAGGCTTTAATTTCTTAAAGAAGTTATACAGAAATGGAAGCGGTGTTGAACTTCCTCCTCCCTCACTCTCTCCTTCGTGCTCGGGTTGAAAGCATGCACCACCATTGCCCTTAGTGTCGCTGAATCCTGGAAAAAAAAGAAAAGAAAATATTAGAGTGTATGCATGTGTGCATGTGCGCACACGCTCTTAGTGTGTACGCATGTAGGTTCCAGGCAGCAAATTCAGGTCGCCAGGCTTGTGGCAAGTGGCTTTCCCTGCTGAGCCATCGCTCTGACCCTCACCCTGTCATTTGTTCAGTGAGCTTTTTTACTTAACCTAGTTTCTTTCTTTTTTGCTGTTTGCTTTTTCAAGACACAGTTTCAGATGTGTCCTCCCTGGTCCAGATGTTAAATAATTTTGAAACTGTCTCCTTCATTCTGGCAGTAGAATATTTTGTTGTTATTGTTTGTTTTATTTTTCTGGTGGTGGCTATCTTAGGAGAGGGTCTCTCTGTATAGCTCAGCCCAGCCTGAGTGTACTATGTAGATGAGGCTGGCCCGCCTCAGATTTACAGAGCTGCACCTACGGCCCTTGTCAGCCCAGTGCTGTACTGAAGAGTGCTGGGATTAATGTGTGAATGCTGCTGGCGCAGCTGTTTGAACAGCAGTTCTTCCTCTGTGACTGATACTACACTGGGATGGAGTTCCGGCAGAGGGCTCACCTCGTTAGCGTGCAGGATGCCCTGTCCAGTCCCCAGCAAGACATAAAAATGGGAGGAGCTGTAAATTCCTGATCTTGTGTTTTTCCACAGACAGTTCCATTAAAGTCTTAACATTTTTAACCCGGGTGGTGGTGGCGCACGCCATTAATCCCAGCACTCGGGAGGCAGAGGCAGGTGGATCTCTGTGAGTTCGAGACCAGCCTGGTCTACAAGAGCTAGTTCCAGGACAGGCTCCAGGCTACCGAGAAACCCTGTCTCAAAGTAGAAATTTAATAGCTGTGGTTTAAAAATTATTTTAATAAAACATTTTATTTTATAAACATCATCATATTCTTCCTTGAAGGGCCTCCTTACTCACAATTAATTTTTGTTTGTTGTTGAGTTGTTTGTATTGCTCAAACTGGCCCTAAACTTCTGGGCCCAAGGTCTCTTCCTCCACCAGGTTTCCTGGTGACCGAGACTATGGGTGTGCCCCAGCTTTTATGGATGGTTTGGAGATGATCCTACATAGTTACTACAATGGATATGAAAAATATACTATGGAAAATATAGTTTAGTCTAGCTGATCATATAAATGTGCTTGATTTTGAAATATGAGAGAAATATGAGAGGCATCTGGTGTTAGAGTCGTGCTTTTACAAAAATGTATTTTCTACCATCATTTAGGCAAGTTTTCTTTGCAGTTAAAATGACTGGTAATTTTTATTTATTTATTTATTTATTTATTTATTTATTTATTTATTTATTTATTTAATTTTGTGAAACAGGGTCTAGCTCTGGCTGTCCCATAACTCACTGTGTAGATTAGACTGGCCTAAAATTGGCTACTAATTTATAGTACGTGTTTGGTTACTGGCATTTAATTTTTTTGAGGTTTATTTTTCTTTTATGTGGATGGGTGCCTTGTCTGCATGTGTGTCTATGCACCATGTGCGTTCCTGGTGCCCACCGAGTTGAAAGACAGAACTGGGTCACCTGGAACTAGAGTGACTGATGATGGTGGGCCACCATGTGAGTGCTGGGAATTGAACCCAGGTCTTCTGGAAGAGCAGCCAGCGCTGTTAACCACTGTGCCACCTCTCCAGCCCCCACGTCCTATATTTGTTTGTGTGGCTTAACTGACACTTTCTTAGAGTAAACAGGGCAGAAAAGTCTTCCTACGGAAGGGAAGTACAGAGTGGTCGAATGATAGCAGTAAACCATGTTTATTGGTAAAGTCTTTACTCAGATAGAAAGTCTGTACCGGTTAGCTTTCAAGAGTGAACTTTGTAAGGCCAGTTAGCTCTTTTAACTAGGCTTGACTTTAATGGTATAGTACGGAGACGCTGAAAAGTAGTTATAGATACAGTATTACTAGTGCTCTGTGGTTATGAAAGTTAAAAAGAACCGCGTAAGTATTTTGATTCTACACACACAGTGGGAATCAGTCATGGTGGCATGGGTCTGTAGTTCCTTATTTGGGAGACTGAGGTAGCAGGAACACATGAGCCTACAAGTTTGAAACTAGGTTGTGTAAAAGATTAGAGCACATTTATACGTTTATATTTATGAAGGATTAACCCCTTCATTTTTCCACTCATTCTGCTAGTACTTTCCAAGTACATACTTAGTGACCGCTTCCTCCGCCACCCTCTGGCTTGGATGGAGGCTGGCAGTGGGGTGAGAAAAGCGGCCAGTAGAAGGCATATTAGAGAAGAGTGAAGGGCTGCTAAGTATGATGATGCGATTTCGTTTTTATCCTGTGCGTCGGCTGTTTATTCTGTGGGTTAAAATAAGGCCAAGGATAGGCAGGGTTGGAGTTTTTGGTAAAAGAAGCAAGAATTATTTTTATCTATATCCTAGTCTCTGGTTGGGTCTAAGTGATATGCAGTTTCTGATATACACCAGTACCAGGCCATCTCTGAGTGTCTTTGCTTCTCGAGGAGACCTGGAGAGCTGCCGCTGCCCTGTGTGCAGCCCAGCAGTGTGCTGTGGAGACGGGCAAGTGGGTCCAAATGCCCTGCTCTTCTCCAGGACTTTGAAACCAGAAGGTGGTTTGAGTCATCCGGACATGAAAAGTTTTGAGAAACATAACTCACTAAGAGAACACATTATTACCTTTATATTAT
Source organism: Alexandromys fortis (assembly GCF_014885135.2). Lineage (NCBI taxonomy): Eukaryota > Metazoa > Chordata > Mammalia > Rodentia > Cricetidae > Alexandromys > Alexandromys fortis. The sequence continues at coordinate 21,117,733 of NW_026067920.1, forward strand.
TTCCATTTAGAAATGTGGACTTGATTTATATTCTTCTAGACAAGTTGAGCAAAGTACAAAGCATTACATCTCATTTTAGCCCTTGAATTCCTCCACAAGCAAGACTGAAACTTCCCTTTTAGAGAATCCAAGCTCCAAGAAAGGGTTCCAGAAACCAGAGTCCAAGGTGCAGAAGTCTGCTCAGTGCTGCCCAGGGCCGGATTCGGCCTCCCAGTGCTGGGGCCAAGGAGCTAGACCCAGAATTATCTGATATAACCCTGTGTTTGTTTCAGGACCCGTGTTGATCTGAGATCTGTGACACAGTAGATTAAGTCACAGATTGGGCTCGCTTGATGGCTCAGTGGAGAGGTGTACATGCTGGGCAAGCCTGTGTCATCTGAGTGTGATCCCTGGATCCCACGGTGGACGGAGAAAACAGACTGCCAGAGTTGTCCTCTGACCTCCGCATGTGGGCCATCGATCACACACACACACTAAAAATGTTTAAATCCTAGCTCAGTAGTGGACTTGTAGGTCTCCAGATTCCCTGTCAAGAGTCTTCGCCTACCAAGTTAGTTCCTAGGACAAGAGAAGCCTGGGGGCCGGCCATTCAACATCCTCTGACATTCTGTGAGAGAGAGCCGGTGTGCGGAGACCAGCAGATAGTACTAGATTGAGAAACGGAAACATTTGGGTCCCCTCCCGCCAAATGTTGTCTTTAAGATTGTATTGTGTTAAGATTTAGACACTGTCGGGTTTTTAGGAAAGAAAAAGGCCCAATCGCTGATACAAGAACGAAGTGCCTATGGCCTGAGCTGGTAGCCATTACATCAACCAGTGACTCCTAGGGAAAGATCCTTAGCTTGGGGCTATAGCTATGCTGTGTGAATGAAGACCGGATGGAGGAGCAGGAGAAGGGCCTGACTAGGTAGAAAGGGTGGAAAGAAACCTGCAGAGTAGGTTAGTTTGTCATCAGGCACCAGGGGAGTCTGTGACCCTGCACCATCTGCGTGAGATTAGCGTTTCCTGACCTTACATCCTATGTAAGTCCCCGCGGTCAGGTAAGGGATGTGACTTCCAGAATTTTATTTTGAAAATCTATCCCATTTTCAGCTATTGTGGTAATTCTGTAGTTGGTATCTCATATTTTCCATGAAAAGACATCTAGCCAGCTTGTTCTATACAGTGCTTTAATAATCAAAGCATTTGTTCTTTTTTTTTTGACATTAAAACCAAGACTAAGAATGTTGATGGATGATTGTTAGTATTTTAGCCTCAAATCTAGAATTAAGTTGAAAGAAAAGTTTTGGAAGCCTATCTGTTTTTCAGGCTGGGTAGCTCAGTGATCGAGTGCTTGCCCAGGGTGAGCCCCAGGCCCTGGGTCCCGTTCCCTCCGCACACAAAGCATCAGACATAGATACAAATAACTAAGTAGTCTTTGTTCCAGTTCCTATATCTGACTTGTCCTTAGTTTCCTTGGTCCATGCTAGTGGAGTGATAAAAGCACCCTTCAGTCGGTGCAGCGCCGGACAGAGTCTGTAGAACGTACGGCTATAGAACTTCAAGGGAAGCAGGTCTGTAAACTAGTATCCAGGACTTCACCAGGACCCCTCGGCATGAGCTCATGATTTCGCAGGTTTCAAAATTTGCCATCGAAGTCTGTGCTGAGGAAAGGGAGTGGGTGCTTCTCTTCTCCCTAAACAGACGTGTGATAGTTAAATGTGACCGACTAACTTGTTCTCCATGAAGGTTATTTGAAATGGAGCTTTAAAAAAATTGTTTTTTTATATACATTGGGGTTCTGCCTGCATATATGTCTGTGTGACGATGCCAGAGCCCCTGAAAGGGAATTACAGACAGTTGTGAGCTGCCATGTGGGTGCTGGAAATTGAACAGAGTCCTTTGGAAGAGCAGCCAGTGCTCTTAACCGCTGAGCCATCACTCCAGTCCCTTAAATGGACTTTTAAAATGTGTAAACCAAAGTTATATGTTCACTTAGAATTTCTTGACCATTTTGTAGGAATAACTAGCATTTTTCTTTAAAACATAAAATCAGGCCAACCGTGGTGGCAGTGCACACCTTTAATCCCAGCACTTTGGAGGCTGAGTCAGGCGGATCTCTTTCAGTTTGAGGCCAGCCTGGTCTACATAGTTCCAGGGCCGGCCAGGCTATGTGATTTTTTTTTTTTTTAAATAGTCATTGCGCATACTTCAGAAGTTCAGGGAAGGGACTTGAAGAGATGGTGCAGCAGTTAAGAGCACTTGTTCCTCTCACAGAGGACTCCAGTTTGGCTCCCAGAACTACCTGGCAGCTCACAGCTGTCTGTACGTAACTACAGCTCCAGAGAACCCAACACCCTTTTCTGGCCTCCACAGGACCAGGCTTGCACATGGTTCACGGACATACATGCAGTCCTAACAGCCTTACTTGTAAGTTTTTTGTTATTAAGCGCAGGGAGGATCTTCCTTTATCTTTGAATGTCTGGGCTGCGACAGAGATGGCTGTGTTGGCCTCCATGGAACTCAGCCTGTGGAGACGGAGCAGGGAAGAGGTCCCTGATGCTGCACCAGACCAGCGGCTGTGTGGCTGCCATTTCACACTTGGGCCAGTTGAGCAAATATGCCAGATTCTAAATCGGGAAGGTGAAAAGGCAACGCCTGCCCTGATAGGCTACTGAGCATTCAAAACCACAGCCCGGGCAGCTCCTCGCCCCAGAATCCACCATGGGCTGCTGTCCTCAGAACCCAAGCTTTTGCACACAGTGTGGCCACGCAAAGATGTTGTTTTCATCTTTGGCTCTTTTCTTTTGTACAGGACCACTGTATTTGTGAAGCATTTGCTAGGAAATATCCAAGTGTCACAAAATTCTATGTCTGTTTTCTTTTTTTAACTTCAATTCATGAATAACAGTTTCAATTCATTTTAAATTCAACAGAACTAAATACCTCTGGCCTCCCACAAAGACATCATCACAGGAAGAGAGTATTGCAGCTTCTATTTCAATGGCTGGTTCTTAAAGTGAGCGCTGAAAGTATAAGTGAGTGGGTGGGGAGCGAGCTGTGTGTAGTTATGTTGTCTTCAAAGGCAGAACTCTAGAAATGAAAAATAGCTTGGCTCTCTAGCAAAACGTTTGAAAATTTTATGCCACCTAGGCATAAACCAAACAAGACCTCACAGGGCCTCATGAGCATAGTTTCTGTGGTGCCAGTTGTAAATGCTATTATAATGACTTGCCAAAGAGAGACACAACTGGCTGTTGATATTGGTTATGCCTAATGAAACATCTATCTGTATGAGATTTTGATGATACCAGGGATTCACTAAGAACAACTGATAAAACCTGATGTACATGGTTCCTTTAACATTTTGGCCCACATTATTGCTGTTATTATTTGAGACGGGTTTTCCCTATGTTGTCCTGGCTGGCCTAGAACTGTCTATATAGAGAGGCTGGCCAGGAACTAAGAGATCTGCCTGCCTCTGTCTACCTAGTGTAGGAATCCTACACCTCGCATTAACTCATGTTTAATTTTGATAAGAACATCAAATAAATAAATCATTACACAATACTTTGAGCTGGTCTAAATTTGTCGTGATTTTTAAAACCTTTATGTTAGGTCTTAAAGCTTTATTATCTTTAAATACAACTAGTGTAGTAGACCATTAAACAGCAAAGTAGTCTGAGAAGAAATTATTGATTGGGGTGGCAGCCAAAAATTGAAGGTGCCTGAATTACTTTTGTAATATCTTTATGCAGAGTGTACATGTCATTTTTAAAGCAGTCATAAATGTTCCAGATGAGCTGTCCCTTACCTCTTAGTCCTCTTAAATTCGATAGACACATGCATTTCATACTAATAGTAAGGATAATGTAAGGTCCCCTGCTAAGTTTGAGTAGTTAAAAACATTAGGCCTTTTTTTTTTTTTTTAAGGGGAAAGTTAAGGCTATCAGCGTGAAACTTGTGGGCAGAGGACGACGCCTCTAGCTTCCCGTGTTCACCAAGCTTGGTTTCCCTCTGATTGGCCTGCTGGGTCTCCATACAGGATACAACTCAGGTCTGTCCGGCTCCAAAGGTACTACTTGGTGACCCATTTCGACTGTCGAACTTTTTCTGTCGCCAACTCCTAATGGAACTCTTGACCCCTCCCCCCATTCCGACATCTCCGAGGGCCATTGGTGGACCCTATCCTCCCGCCGACCGGCCCAAGTGGCCGAATAGCTCGGATGCCTGTCATATTTGTGGTCTCGCTCCTCTACGGACTGTGCCCGCGCCGCCGCCTTTGTCACCGCCCGCTCCGTCATCTGCCTGTTTTCCACTGCGTGGGGGTTAGTAGTGGCCCTTCAGCTTGAGCATCCCGGTTTCTTCCTCTCCTATTTCAGCCTTCGGCCCACAGAGCTGCCTGCAGAAGCTTGGTGCCCGCCTGCCCCTTCCTGAGCTTTCAACCGGCCAGAATCTGCATTTATGGCACCACCCATGGAGGGCGGGTCCGGGGCGGGGCCTGCGGAGCTGGGGCGGGTCCGGACCATCTGGGGGCGGGGCCCGCGGGGGCCAGGACCTGTGGAGCGGGGGGCGGGGCGGGGCCTGCGGGCTGAGGTGGGAGGGAGGCAGGGTGGGGCCTTGCTGTAGGGGCGGGGCTGTTAGGGCGGGGCCGGCCAGGCGGGGGCGGGGCCTACGGGGCCTGGCCGGAGCTCGCCGGAGGCTCGCAGGCGGACGTCACTCCTGCACCGCGAGTGCTGGAGCACGAGCCGTGGGTCGCTCGGCCCGGGCGTCCCCTCCGCCCGCCTCCTGCTTCCTCCCGGCTACCCGCCGCCTCCTCCACCATTGTATAATGTTCCCGACGCGCAGGCAGAGGACGCCGGAGTGATAGCTCCGGCCTCTCCGCGCGCTCCCAGCCACCGTCGGCCCCGTAGCGGGGCGCCCCGCATGGAGCTGGCATAGCTTGAGGGGTGATTGGAAACCCCTCCGATGCGTTAGCTCCGGGCGGACCTGCCTGTGGTGAGTTCCCGACCGAGCTTGAGGCTCCCCGGGGTTGGGCTCCGGCGGGCGGGGGGCGGTGCTGGGCTGGGCCAGGCGGGAGCCCAAGGCGGAGGAGGCCGGGCTGGGCAGGTTGGGGTGCACCCGCCGGCCGCCTGGAGACCCCGACTGTTACGACCCCGGGCAGGAGCCGGGCGACCGGGCCCGGGAGCTGTTGCCTTTACAGCTGGGTTGTCTGTGCTTGCCTTGGTGGCTGTGGTGCTGAGGACGTGCGAGACTTTTTTTTTTTTTTTTTTTTTTTTTTAAGATTCTGGTTGCTGGCATGGAGGCTGCTTCACTTTTGAGTTCCGTGTCTGGGTTTGCATCCAACTTGCTATATTGTGTTTTGAGAGTTTCCCGGTGGTTCTATGTTAAAACAGCTCTCTTCGCCCTCTTTTCTTCCGTACCCAAGTGAATTGATTTTGGATCCGAATGTATATTAAACTTAACGCCTCCCTGGTTTTTAAATTAGAAATCTACAAGTCATCTTGGTGGTAACCGCCTATGACGGGGCAGAGGGGGGGGGGCGGCGCTGAGGGGAGCCAGCTGTCCCGACGGGTAGACTTTGTACCGTTGACACTGGGCACCCTTCAGAGAACCATTGCGTCGGGAGAAAGTACTGAATTGTTCGTATTTTTTCTTCGCCATAAATTGTCTTAGCTTTAGCAGAAATAGTAGCAATCAATAGAGTTGAGAGTTGAACGATAAGTTTCACAAAAGGATGAGACGGTCTGTTTTAGAATAACTTTTTGCTTGCAACTAGGTAGTTAGTTCCAGGAGTGGAAAGTGGGTTTTTCCAGGCAGCACCGGGAAGGGCAGTGAGCAGAGTAAGACGCTCCCCCTCAGAAATAGCAGTTTTTATTTGAGTAGAATCGGTCAAACCTTAGCTGGCCATAAGGGAGTGTCGGTGTTTTCAGGCTTTGTTCTTGAAACATGCTTTTGATTTCCCAATATATGTTAAGTGTTCAGAACCTGTGTAAAGAGCCTGGAAATTGTAGTCACCAGTAGGATTACCAAGGCTGTAACTGTTCAAAGTTGATTTTTGTAATTAATTTTTGTTACTAACAAGAGTGAGGTGGACCACTTAACCCTGGAGGGCTGCACACCTGAGAGTCCTGGGCTAGTCTGCTGTGGGGGATGGTGTGTGTGCGCGTGCGAGTGTATGTGTGTGTGTGTGTGTGTTGCTTACCTCACCCTAGCTGCTACTCCACCCCACCCCTCTAGTTTCACCTTATTTTGATTTGAGGGGGAAGAATAAGATCCCAACTCTGGCATGAGCAAGAATAATTGTGGATCCTTGCTTTCCTGATAGTTTCTTCATTTAAACATCTATAGAGCTGGCCTGGGTGTGAGGCATATACCTGTGATCACAGCACTGGCAGATCTAAGGGCTAGCCTGGGCTACACGGTGAGCTCCAGGCCAGCGGGTGTTTGTTTTCAGGTCAGGCATGCTTTCAAATAATATCTTTCCTCTCCTAATGGAAATACGTCCAGCCATGTGTGCTTTCTACTGAAAAATCTTAGGAAATGGACTTGGCAGCTTGCTCTCCCCCCTCCACCTGGCTCTGTCCCTTGCTCTATTTCAGCAGCTAGGAGGGACTCAGGTCTATAGCATCCCCTGTGTGGCAGGAGATGTCCTAGGGGTAGTTTTCTTGTCAGGTAAGTGGCAGGGACTCGCAGGTAACAGCTGCTTAGACCAGCTTCTGGCAGAGAGCGGAGAGATTCAGAAAATCTCACCTAGAAAACACTCCCATTGCTGAATTCTCCTACATACGAGCTTTTTAAATTAAGGAACAGAATACAAGTTTTACCCAGTTACTAAGACTAATTATTAACAATGGCATAGGAAGCAACATATCATTTTCTGTTTTTAAGTCACTTAAATGTATGTATGGTGGCTGAGATCTTATGGCTGCCGCTGCATTAAACAGCACTCATGGTAAGGTAAAAGTTCCTGCTTCCAGAACGTCCTTGCTTAGAATATGGTAGACTCTAGAACCCGAGAAAGTGAGAGCCCTAACAAGATTTTTAAAGTTTCTTTTGCTATGGTTTCTTATTAAAGAACACTAGTAAAAGTATGAGTTCTGTTGGTTTGGGGGGTGTTGTTTGTTTTGGGGGGTTGTTGTTGTTTTGAGACAGGGTTTCTTCCGTGTACTCCTGGCTATCTTCTGTAGATCATGCTGGCCTCAAACTCAGAGATCCGCCTGCCTCTGCCTCTGGAGTGCTGGGATTAAAGGCGTGCACCACCATCACCCAGCCAAAGCATGAGTTTTGTTTTAATTTTATTTATATTTTCAAAACGAAGACACTTAGCCAGTATTATTTGCAGAACAGTAAGTATGGTATTCAGAAGGGTGAACTCTAGTGTACTTAGAGAACTTCCTAAACTTAGCAGCTGTGGAGAGAGAGAGAGAGAGAGAGAGAGAGAGAGAGAGAGAGAGAGAGAGAGAGCGAGCTCTAGTTGCAGGAAGCATGTCTGATTGTTGAGTCCAAAGATCAGACCTATGCTACAGATACCAGAGGGCAAAGCTTCAGTTTAAGTGAAAAGGGCCTGGTGCTAAGAGTAATGCCAGCCTTCACATATCTCTCTATTAGATGTTTTTCAAAGTGTGTGTGTGTGTGTGTGTGTGTGCGCACGCGCACGTGTGGTGCAGAAAGGATTCATGTGGGGTCAGAGGGCAACTTTGTGGAGTCAGTTTTCCTTCTCTCGGGTTCTGGGGACTGACCTCTGGTCTCCATGCTTGAGTGGCAAGTACCTTTGCCGGCTGAGCTCTGTCTCAGGCTCCGTTAGTTAGTTCCGACTAGAAGTGCTGTGGCCCTTGTGTGTGCACCAGCACTGCGTTTTCTATCTGCCACTCCTAGATACTCATTAAACGTTCGTTAGACACTTACAGGCTGTGACTTCTGTTTAAGAAGGGTCTGGGTATTTAATTTGATTTTAATATTTCAGAATGGAACAACTACCAAGGTTGGGTTGCTTTTTAAAGAAAAAAAATCTGTTGTCCTAAATAGCCAGAGTAGTTAGTCTTAAAGGCAAACTTCTGTGCTGTACAAACACTGGGAAAGCCTTCTGAACAGAACTGTCCCCTGGAGCGTCCGTCACTCATTGTGTGGAGCTGTGTCTTTCTCCATCAGCACTGACGAGCAGTTCATTCTTTGTATGAATCTGTGAATGGCATATGTCAGCCTAATAAGGCGGCATTCCTATTCTGGGTAATAAATAGACTCTTTGTTGTTGTTGCCCCCCGCCCCAAGACCATGAGACAAAAACATGCTTGACTGTCTAAAAATTTTCTTTGAAAAATGTATAAATTATTACATTTCAAGATAAAAACAGCATATACTTTTTAAAATACATGATACTTAATAGAACAAAGCAAATACATTCTTGGACCGTGCAGCTTGCTTCTGGAAAGGTGGCTGTTTGTCGTCTGAGGGCCCTACAAGCCAGGAAGACTCATTTGTCTCCTCTCAGGATCCTCTGTCCGTCATCTGGGCTCAGTTGAAAATACTTGTTATGATTTGCAGAGTCAAGCACCACGGCTGTGTCGGTCTCTCGGAGAAGCCTAGCGTCACCTACGCTGTGTTCTGACCCCACTGCAGTTTCAGATCAGAATGGAGCTTCCTGGCCTCACACCGATGCTCCCAGCAGGGCTGGCAGGAACAGGGCTGGGTGAGGTGGACTGAGCTGTGTGGGCACGTGGGGGTGGGGGCTGGAGGGAGAGGGCAGGCTGTGAGACCGCTATAGCCAGTCTGACTAGTTTAAGGTGCCCAAAGGCAGCTTTGTTTCTCTGGTAACTCTAAGTAGCAGCAAACTTCAGTTCTTCAAACTCAAGCACATCTACGATACTGTGGCTGTGTCTTTGCAAAACCTGCAGCTTCGCAGGCTCCCTGACTAACCTAAGCTTTTCTTTCCACCTTTAAAACCCTTTGTAAGCAACTGAGAAGCCACTGAACCACACTTTTTCTTCTTCTTCATCTTCTAAGTTTTGCTTAGAGCAGTGAAGGGAAAGGGATTCTGACTCTACCCCACAGCCTTGTGACTACGGTGGCTCTGTCAGCCTGGTGGCCACAGTAGCGTGTCCCCAACTGTACAGTGGTCACAGAGCTGTCATGAAAGTCCCTGGCTGCAGCTCTGCCGCCTAGCCCTTTGCTCTCCTCTCTGGAGAACTGCTTATCTATCGCTCCAGCCCATGCTGGTTCTGAACTTGGAGGAGACTGCTGGAGCACCCCACCCCTGTGTTGAGAAGCCTTGCCCAAGTTAGACTCAGGGAATCCGAAAGTCCCAAGGTCATCTCTACCAGAACAGGTTTTCGCAGGCTTCCAGCCACACAAATGAGATGTTCAGGTGGTAGCTCTCCAGATTCTTCTTCCTTTTTGAAGGGGCCATTTTCAACATTTTGTGCCTAAGTATGTCTTTGTCTTTGGGTCTTTCTTTACGTTCCCAGAAGACTGTTTGGCAGAACCTGGGTTCTGTGGCTTCAGCAGGGATTTTTACTCTTTCCTGGTGAGACATGTGGTGAGCTTCTCTGACGCTGTGTGTGTTTGCCCCTCTTTTCAGTGCTGGGGATGGAACGCAGGCATGCCGGGAAAGTGCTCTATGCTGAGCCCTGGGCAAACTGGTAATGCTGAGGATGGAACCCCAGGTCTTACATAAACAATAAGAAATAATAAGCACAAAGCAATTTTTGAAATACTGACTTTAAAAAATTATTTCACTATGAGCAGAGATACAAAATAGAGTTAATTTCAGCTGGGAGTGATTCTTAGCTGTGTGACAGTAGTTGATTTACAAGTCCAGAGCGCAGTTTCTCAGATGGCCCCGCTGCTCCCAAAGGCAGGTGGGACAAACAGTGTTAGGGATAATTGCTCCTGGGTGGGCTCGAGGAAAGCCTTCCACGAGGATCGGCCCTTCAACGTGCTGCAAGTGGAGCTATTAACTATTTTCTTTAGGAATGAATATTTATTATACTAATGTGGTACTCTGATTATTTTGATTTATTTAGCTAAATGACTTTGCTTAAAATTCAATAGGTTATAAATATCTGAGGTTCTTGAGGGAAGCTTTTAATCTCAAAACAGCCTGGAAAAAAATGGCTGTTTTTACAGTATTTACCACCTTTTAGTTTGTATTTTCTACTGGGTGAACTATTCCAAGTATGTAATACAAAATTTAAATTGTCTGTGAAACCTTAGCAGCCTAGTTCTTCCATTCTAAATTATTTTGCTATTTTATGTGCATAGGTGTTTTGCCTGCATATGTGTCTGTGCACCACGTGTGTACCTAGTACCCAAAGAGGCCAGTGAGCCTCCTTGTGGGAGGGGAGAATCAAACCCAGGTCCTCTGGAAGAGCAGCCAGTGCTCTTAACCACTGAGCCATCTCTGAGGCCCTTGTCTGCCTAATTCATAAAGGCAATTACAATAAATATTCTGAATATGTAGGCTACTGACATGAGCCTCAAATTCACCATTCATTCTTTGAATTTAATCTTTTAACTCTTTTGTTTGTTTGTTTTTGTTTTTTTGAAACAAGGTTTCTTCGTGTAGCCTTGGCTGTCCTAGAACTTACTTTGTAGACCAGGCTGGCCTGGAACTCACAGAGATCCACCTGCCTCTGCTTCCCAAGTAGGATTAAAGGCGTATGCCACCACTGCCAGGCTAATCTTTTAACTCTTAAGAAACATTTTCATTAAACTATTTTCTGTGGTTTTATTCTTCAGTTTTATTCTTCAGTTTTAGCGATAAGTTAGCTAGTTAACTCAAACGCAGTTTTATTTTACATTGAATTGGCTTTAAAGTTACTGCGTCCATATGGCTGCTGGTGATTTTTAAGCCAAAAGGGAAACTTTCACGTGCTTTTTGACAAATCGCTTGGTTCCTACTCAAGTCTTCTTTTATTTTCCCTTGACATTGTTTATTAAGGATCCCTTCTGTGAGGGAAAAACAAGGTATCTTTAGGGAAAAGATGCTACAAAGGGCTGAAACTAGAATCCCATCTTCGCAATTATAAATACAGGAGAAAAATATTTTCATTGTGCCCGGGAATGGGGGAGGGGCAGAGTTGGAGCAACCTCCCTGGCACGCAGTCCTATGGGAAAAAGTCAAATCTGAGGATTCCTTAATGCTAATGAGACTGTAGACTCAGGATGCTGAAGATGTACCCTGGGCACCAAATGATTAGGAAGCAGCTTCATAATGTAAATCATTATGATATCTGTTCATAATTACTGGTTTCCAAATGGAAAAGAGATGCTAGTTCATCTGTTAGGAGCATTACTATTGAGCAAACACCGTATAACCTAAGCTTGTAATACTAGAGAGAATCGAGCTATTGCACAGTAGCCTGCTTCAGTGTGTCCCCGAGGTTAACTGCTTTACATTTGACAATTAAATGGCTTCTCCTCCGTGTTCCTGACGAATGGTTTCCTCAGATAACTGCCTGAAGCACGTCTGTTTGGTGCGGAAACACTGCAGTTATTAAAAGGCAATAGGATTATCGAAAGTGGCTACACTCGTAAAATTCAGAGTTGCGAACGCAGGAGATTGCTGTGTGTTTGGAAGCCAGCCTCACAGCCCCGCTGAAATCTGAACTGTCCCCTCCTCCGAGTCCGACTTCATGACTTGGTGCTTGTTTTTGTGTGTGTTCTTAATTCAGTAATCCTCCAGGGGTCCTAACCGTGGTTTCTGAAGCACTGGTGTTGCTTATACACAGGCAATAAAAGTTTGAACCATAGCATAATATAATTTGCTTTGGGCTTGGCAAGGCTTCTAGCTTTTAGCATTGTCCCGTGGACTCCTGAATCAGAGGTGGAATTTGGAAGTGTAAATGCTTTGAGAACCCTGAAGCTAGGAACTGACTTGGAGTTGGAGGTGCCTTGCTGCTCTGTGGCGCCCCCGTGTGGCTGGATGCGATGCCGTCTTTCAGCGTTGATAGGATTTGAGCTGGACATGCTTGTTTACATAGACCATCAGGAGCTCTCATCTGTGTAAACATGCCTATGGAATTAGTGTAATTCTCATGAAAGAAATTTGCTGCGCTTACTTGATTTTTTTTTACTTGTAGGGTTCTTAAAAAAATATTGATGTATTGTTTAACTTTATGGAAAATTCCAGACGGACTCAGAAGGTAAAGTGCTCCTCACCCAGCTTCAAAGAGGTCACCATTCTGTTGATCTTGTTTTGTCTACATGACCATCTTTCGTTTGTTTCTGGCATTTTTTCTACCAACCTGGGGCCTCAATCATGTTGGGTATGTTTCTGTGAAAATGTAAGTTCAGAAGTTGCCACTGGCTGGACCTGTGGGGTGAAATAGAGGAATTGTTAGCACTTTCGTTACCCTTGGAAGACCACTAGTGCCCCCCATCCATTGGGGTTGGCGTCCAAGGGACCGAAGGCCAGGGGGTAGGAGCAGCCCCACTGTGGACGCGGTCCGAAAGCTGGCTGTGCTTTTGCTCTTCACCGACAGGGCAGACTTTATCCTTCCACATCGTGCTCCTTTATACTCTTGTTTACGCAGTGTTAATTGGTTGTTGTAATTCCTTTTGTTTTCAAATGAAATGATAATAGTTGACAGATCAGCGTTAGAAATCGTATCCAGTTTAATAGAGGCGTGTGAAAAACCCCAAGAGGAAAGCTAAATTTTATTACAATGTGGACATTAGAAAACAACCCCGCATTATGAAGTTTTTGCCTAAATATGCATGGAGGCTGGCCTTCGGGGCAGCTCAGCTCCTCTCCTGGCCTGTGGGGGCCCTCAGGAGGGCTGTGAGTTTGCGGCGGGGCTGGGTGGGCAGGCTGGCCTGCGGGACTGTGGGCCAGGCTGAGTGGAGCCGCGGGCGGGTGTCGGGTTACAGCAGGCTGGGTGAGCACGGGGGACTGGCTGATGTAGAGAGTGACTTTATAATTACCTCGCTGATTCGTTAGGGGAGGCTTTGTCTTACTTACCAATTAGCATGGATGTTACTGCAGAGACCTCTGAAACCCTGGGTAGGCTTTGGTTTAAAAATAAGGTCTTCCCGATTCCTACAGCCTCACAGTTTGCTGCCAGCATGGTGGAGGGTGGGAGTGCCGCCGGCTTCCCCTGTCTGCCGGTGACAGCGCCTCTTCCCCTTGTGGGCTGTTAGCTCTGTTGCTGGTGCTCCCCTGACCTTGGGCCTTCACTGGTGTCTGAAGGCTGCCTGCTGCCATGCCCACCTATCATGTGCACTTGTGCCCAGCGACCGCCCAGGACCTGGAGGCTGGTCTGTTTCTCTGAGCTTCTCTGGGTCTGCAGCATCCCTGACGACCACTTCCCTTGCAGTGTGATCTTTTGTTCTGGCACTGCTTTGTGTTAAAAGCTTAGATATGATCAGGTGTCGTAGTATAGGTGTTCTTCATGGTGTAACATGTTAAGTGTGGAGAGCTGTCTAAGCCAGTGTGGTTCCCCATTGAAGCAGGACAGGGCTTTTCCTCACTGCCAGCTGCTGCCGCCACAGCACAGTGACTCACGCCAGGGAAGGCCAGGCTGGTAGGGGTGTCTGTCAGGGACCACCTCAAAACAGGACATCAAAGGCGTGAAGATCAGGAACCAAGAAGATTCTGTTTCAGAAGTTGTTTCTGCAGTTTCTACCCCCAACCTTAGCCACTGTTGTTAGAGTGGAAACAGGGTGCCCCCCCATGGGGGTCTTAGTCTCATTAATAAAAAAGGTAAGAAGCTCAGGGATGCTTATTAGAGTTTAAAGCAACACCCCCAGGGCAGAGAAGTTATAAACATCAGCAGCTACTCTAGGAAGAGAGTGGAAGAGAGAGACACAGCCATGGCCTCCGCTGACATGGTGGGCAGACACGGAGGCCAGCTTTAGAAAGAATAAGGAAGCCCAGAGTATCAGAATAAAGCACACTTAGTCTCTAACCAGCCTCTGAGGGAAAGGCAGAGAGAAAGAGGAAGAGTTCTACTTTCCTGGCTGGGCCTCAGAAATGGCCGCGGATCTGGTGACTGGTGACTGGGAGGGGCTGGGCTGAGGGGGAAAGGGTAGAAAAGAAGAGTAGTTTCTCATTAAAGGGAAAACATCCTCTACCAGTCTCCTTGGCTGTTTGTTTGAGCCAGGGTCTCCCCTGGCCAGCCAGGAGCTCCCCAGACGAGGCTGGCCTTGAGCTCACAGAGCCCTGCCTCCCGAGTGCTGCCAAGAAAGATGTGAGCTGACTTCCTAGAGGTGGTTCGGGCCAGGTGACCGGCTAGGCACAGCTGGAGTGTTAGGTCTACTCAGCCAGAGGTGGTCCACCCTCTTGCCAGGAGTTTCCCCTGGACTGCCACTCACTCTCTGTGCCGAGACCCCGAATTCTGCTGTAGAGTTGAGTTAGTTAGGAGCACCCTTCCCTGTCACTGACCCAAGAGCAGCTTTCCAAGACAAGAGCTGAGAGCCGGGCAGCACAGATGCAGGCGAGAAATCACTCACGCTCTCTTGGGAACCTTCTCTTTCTTGGCTCCTTTTTGTCGTCACAAGTAATAAATTAGCGTAGAGACCTGGGGTGGTGGGGGTCAGCGTTGACGCTGTCGGTCTCTTCAGCAGTCCCTGGTCACACAGTGGCCACACTGAACCTGTATAAGGAAGAAGGAAGTGACAGGGAATGTGGCCAGCCTCACAGACCGGCAACCTCTTTGAAGTGGCTTCTTGACGACCCCACTGTTAGGGTGGCGGTGTAAATGCCTTCTGAAAACCACGTCATGGAAGCTGGAGAAGTAGATGGCTCCATGGTTAAAAGCAGTAGTTTCTCCTTCAGAAGACTCGGGTTTGATTCCCAGCACCCACATGGTGGCAGCTCACAGCTGTCTGTGACTCTAGTTCCAGGAGGTCTGACACGCTTTTTAGACTCTGTGGGCACCAGGCATGAAAGTGGTTCACAGACATATACAGGCAAAAACACCCATACATATAAATACAAATTAAATCTTTTTGAAAAAAGAAAAACCATGTCACTTAATTATACTACATCTCTGGAAAATGCAAACCCTGAGTTCTGAGTTACAGAAGAAATTGGTGCACGCCATTTAGAATGTGTACAAGGTAGCAATCAGTCAAGCCCCGGGGTATTCCATGGTGACTGATGACTGCCCAAGTCCGCTTTCATCCTAACCTGCCCACATCCGGGATGCTAAGTATGCTCACATTCATTCTGCTCATCAGAGCACTGCCCCTAGCCCTCCCCGCTCTGATGGCCAGGTGCCGCTGCTTACTCTTAGGCATTCTTTGATGCTTTAATTGGATGTGAGATTAGTTCTGTCTTGTCCAGTCATCTCCTTGCTTTGAAATTGGGACTCAGGTATCAGTTTTGACCCTGTCTGAGTAAGAAGTGAAAGAAATCTTAGTGTGTCTCTCCTGTCAGGTATAATGGCCATTGTTTGTAATGAATTGAGTTAAGACAAACTTTTACATCTCCTTTTGACTGGCACGGAGTCTGCCAGTCCTGGTGGGCAGGACAGGGCTCCATAGTCCAGCAGTCGGCAGGTGTCAGCGAGGAAGCCCTGCAGCATGGGCTGGGGAAGCCTGCAGGTGACAGACAGCAGGTGTTTTGGTGGTGGGATTGCAAATGGTTGTTTGTAAAAGATTTTCTATTTATCCCACAAAATCATAGATTATTTTGGTTTTGTTTTTCCTTTTTTCCCCCGAGACAGGGTTTCTCTGTGTAGCTTTGGAGCCTGTACTAGAATTCACTCTGTAGACCAGGCTGGTCTCGAACTCAGAGATCCACCTGCCTCTGCCTCCTGAGTGCTGGGATTAAAGGCGTGCGCCACCACCGCCCGGCAATCATAGATGTTTAATTTTGACATTCCAAATAACATTAAAAGACAGTGATTTTAAAAATAAAAGAAAAATATCATTTTTGAATAGTTGGAAAGAATTAAATTCACATTGCACGGGAGGGGGGCATCTGAATGCCTTAAAAATAAAAGCTTTGGGATGTCACCCCTTAAACCCAGGTACGACTTTGATCTTTGAATCTTGAGCATGAGGCGTTCCCTCTAGTCTGGACGGTTGCTTGTCCGTTGTCATCCTAAAGTGCTGCTCGTTGTTTTTCACCCTGCCTGCTTAGAACAGAAAGGGGTCTTCACCATCAGGACAGTAGTGTTGTGCTCGGGCCCAGAGAGAGGTGGCCTGGCAGAGACCAGGGGAAATCGTGGATCTCAGCGATCACGATCCAGCATCACTGGAAACTTAGGGAGCACAGATTCCTAGAGCCCAGCATCTAGGATTGAACAAGCCGAAAGCTGAGACTAGGGTACATGTGAGGGACTCACGCACGGGTGGGGTCTCCCGGCTGGAGATCTCTTTCCCCACTGCCCGAAGGCCCACAAGCCTTCTCCTCTGGTGGCCTCTCAGGCACTCCTCCACCCACAGACATCCCTGCTCCGCCCCACGCTCCTCTGCCCTGCGCTTCTCTGCTCTTGTCTTTTCATTTTTTCCCCTTAACTGTTCATTTAATGAGGAAGATTTTGGTGTCAGGGAGGGGCCCTGAGCTGAGTACTGAGGTGACAGAATGAACCTCTTATGCCCCTAGGGGTCTTACATTCTGGAGGTGGTTGACAAACATGCAAATGGCCGAGGGGGCTCCAGAGGGTCTCTGCTGCTCCTTCAGGTTGCTGCAGGCCCCTCCCATACCCTGTGACTTTCTCAGGGCCGGGAGTGGTGGGACCGTGGGTAGCAGATCACAGTCTTCTGATTGTCTGAGAGTCTAGACCTTTGTCTTCTGAGGAAAGTTGTACTGACACTTGTCTTTTTTCTGTTGCTGTGTTTTCAGAGTAGATTATCTGCCTCTGCCTTCCCAGTGCTAGGATTAACTAGAACAAAGCTTTGGAGCATTTGGGTGTCCTGTGAGAAGCTGTGCACTAGAGACCACGCCTCACACAGTTCAG
Source organism: Alexandromys fortis (assembly GCF_014885135.2). NCBI lineage: Eukaryota > Metazoa > Chordata > Mammalia > Rodentia > Cricetidae > Alexandromys > Alexandromys fortis. The sequence goes on from NW_026067920.1 coordinate 21,134,619, forward strand.
TTTTGTTTCTTTCCTACCAATGTGTTTGTCCTTTACGATTACATTTTAGTTTTCTGCAGTTAGTATTTGCTAGATCAGCTTTACAAAATACTGACTGGGGGGGGGGGGGGGCAGTACAGCTCCGTGTCTGAGCGCTTACCCAGTGTGAGTGAGGCTGCTTTGAGTCTCGAATGTCCAGAGTTTGTTCCTAACCATTGGGAAGGGGTCGCATTTTATCTCCAACCTTACAGTAAGAGCCACTAGATATTCAGAAGAAAAGCAATTGTGGATAGTTTTTAGGTTTGGGTAGCAGGAGAGGAAAGGAGGGGCCATCCACCCCTCACCCCCATGGGGTGTCCTAACTTAGCCCAAACCTTAGGAGCTCCTCTGCTCTTTGGGTAGATTGGTTCTTTGCAAGCTGAGGGAGGGGACAGAGTGGAGCACCAAAGCCCAGGTATTTCAGCAAGGAAGCTAGTAGCCTGCGTCCCTTTAGAGGGCCGTGACTCTGGAGCCCTTCCTAACCTTCCCAGGAATCCCTTAATGAGCCCGAGCTACTGCTCCAGCAGGCTGCCCCTTGTGAGGCCTTTGAGAGGTCACGTGCCTCTCCAACTTCCCTTAAAGAGCTATTGTTATTTTTTCTGAGTGTCTGAGGAGAAAGGCTTCTGAAGAGCCAGCCACCCTGCCCAGTAGCCTGCGCCAGGCCCAAAGCAACCAGCAGGGCCGTGCGTGTGCCTGGCTGTTGCTGTCTGGCTGTTGAGAGCATGCCCGGTCTTCTTTGAGTTATAGCTTGCTTAAGGAGTTGGAGCACACAAAGCCAGGTCTCCTTGGAGCTGGAAATTCTCTGAGCCAGCGAATAGCAAGGCTGTTACCTTGTATCAGTCAGATTTGGGGGGATGCTCCGGTCAGCTTTGTTACACTTTTGCTTTACTATATGGCTTAGCTAGATTGTGTACATTTTGCAGTTTCATTGGGTGCAGGGAGCCATTTTTATTTGATTCCAATACAAAACAGAAACATGGAAACAAGCCTGTTTGAGACATAGTCCACCAGAGGTCCTTAAAGACACACGTGAAGAGCACCCAAGATTCAACTTGTCTACCTGGTCCTGGTCACAGATTTTGCATATGGGTCCCTTTACCCTCCTGTTGAAGACAGCAGAACAGGTACCTCTACAGGCTTTCCTCAACACCAGGGTTAGCATGCAGCTCCAGCCAGATGCTCACTCTAATTGGAAGTTAGCTGCTTCTCACACTGAAAACATCTCCACAGATGCCGTTCAGCTGTGGGAATTCTGCTAAATGCCTGCAGCATCACACGCCTGAGTGTGGGTTTCTTTTGTTTGTTTTAGATTTATCTTATTTTTTATGTGTGAGTGTCTTGCCTGCATGTGTATATATGCACAATTTGTGTGCCTGGTGGTGCTCTTGGAGGTCAAAAGAGGGCATGAGGTCAGAGGTAGGCATCAGGCCCCCTGGAACTAGTTAGAGATGGCTGTGTATCACCATGGAAGTGCTAGGACCTGAACCCTGGGTCTCAACAATAACAAGTGCTCTTAACCCTGAGTCATCTCTCCAGCCTGTAGGTGTGACTTCTGTAGAAGTGACAATTATTTCTAAAGAAATGTATTAGTAGGCCAGCAAGATGGCTCATTGAAGAGTGTGTGCTGAGAGCCTTAATCTCTGTGTGAGCCGTGGTGGAAGCACAGAACTCACTCCAGCAACCATGCCCGACCCCCACAGATGTGCACACATGCATACACTCTGAACAAACAGATGAACAGACAAAACCAGGGTCTCACTGAGGAGCCCTGGCTGGCTGGCTTGACCTCACCGATCTACCGAGATCAAAGGCATGGACTTTTATAAAGAAGTGTGTTGTTGAAAAAGTACTGTGTTCCGTGTGTCTGTGACCGAGAGACAGGAGACTAAGACGCAGATTGCTTAAGTCTAAAAGTTTCGATCAGTTTGGTTGGCAGAGATCTCATCTAAAAAATACAGAGAGGGAGATAAAGGAGGGAGGAAGGGAAGGAGCAAAAACTATAGGCAGTGCTGTTGTATTCTGGTCACAAGCCTGTGCTCAGTTTTATATTAACGATTGGATGTCTACATGCTGATACCGAAGGTCATCTTTACTGGAGAAGATCAGTAAAAGTGCCAAATGGCAGTGAGTTTCTGGTTTGGTCTTGACTGTATTTTAGTGTTTCTCAAACTTCCGTGCTGATGGGCCATCTTGATAGCCCCACCTCTACCCAGTCATTTGTGAATTAGTGAATTTCAGTAAAGCATAAAAACAATTATTTGAAAAGTGAAGTAAAAGGAAAATGGAAAAAAAAAAGCTTGTAAAAGCTTGTGTTGTGGGGTAGATTTGCAGACCCAACAGCCACTGTGTAGTTTGCTATAAGCCTCCCTAATACAGTGCCTTTGCTTACATCATCTGAGTGGGTGCCAGCTCACAGGCTAGCCTCTCCCCGAGTAATACAGTGCCTCTACTTACGTCATCTGAATGGGTACCAGCTCACAGGCTAGCCCCACCTATGGACAGTGGTTTCAGAAATGCTGGTCTGGGGTGTGCGTGTACATATTTGTACATTTACACATTTAAGTGGCCTGATCACAGGATAACTAACAGATCAGATAGTGCTGTGTCCAAATTAAATGCATTTCCAAAGCTGTTTAGTCAAAGGAATATTTTTTTTCTGAGAGTATTAAATGCTTTAATTGTAAGCAGATACACATATAAATGTGAATACAATTCAAAATCCAGTTGTCTGGTGACGCCTCTGATGCATTGTTTTGCAGGGTGACGTAAGACTATCTCTTCTCTGGTTTATCAAGTTTAAATGAGTACAGATACTCCCGAGGAAGTGTCCCATGCAGAGCAGACAGGCAGTAGACTCACTAGAGGTAGGAGTCTGTGAGAGGTGGGATAAGCCAGCGGTTCTTTATCAGACCCTCCTTGTCTCACCGAACAGTTGCATTGATTGCTGTCTTTGGTTTTTGGTCCTAATGATTGATACCCATCTTTGTTAATGCTTACGAAATGAGGGAAGCGGTTTCATCCAGTAATTCCACATTCTTTAGCAGCAGCGACAGATCTCAGAGCGGCGTTGGCGTGGACAGGCTGCAGCTGTGTCAGCCTCCCTCCAGGAGTCAGAATCCTCCGTGGGGTCGTGTGCCAGGCTCCCTGGCCTCCAGGATGTCTGGGGGTGTATTCCTTCTGCTAGCCTTTCCTTTGGGGACCAGACTTGAAACTCAAAAGACTTGTGAGACAGAGGGGAAGTTGGTGCGGTGACTCCTCCCACCTGGGAGACCACAGCCGTGGAGTGTGTCTTAGAGAAGGGGTGAGAGCTGGCGGAAAACGAAGTAGCTGCCAAGCGCCTGAGGAGAGGGTTCGCTGGCTCCAAGGCTGAGTGCTTCAGAGCAGTGAGCAGTGTGCCCGGCTTAGTGAGGCCACGCCTCCTACTCTGAGAAGTGGTTAGGAAGCCAGGTTGGGCTGGGCACGGTGGTGAGTAGACAGAAACCCAGGGCCTGGTAGGCTGAGGCACAAGGATTTTGAGTTCCATCTAAGAACTCAGTCCGAAGATTTGTATTGAAAGTCTGCCTCAAAATGTGAAACAAAAACAAGACAGTAAGGATTGTGGGGCAAGGGCTGGTCCTGAGAGCTTGTGTCCACAGCATTTCTGAAAGGGGTGGCAGGGTGGCGGGGGACTAGGAAGGGCTATTGCAATAGTGACCGCCAGCTAGGCAGCAGTATTCAGAACGGGACCTCACTGTGACCTTCAGTGGATTCTCAAGGTCTAGGATATAAAAACCTTACCTCTTTCAGACACCCAGGTCTCTGTGTCGTACACAGGTCACGGTAGGTGTTTGGTTATGACAGGTCTCTGGTACCCAAGGAGCAGGGCTCACAGTCAAAGCAGATGGCTTCAAAGCAAAGCAGTCATGTTCATCCCCAGCTGTCTGCTGTCAGACAGAGCCAGGCAGAAACCCGGGCTGGGAAACATGCATTCCACTTAGTCTAGAATGAAAGGCAGCGGCCGCTCAGTCTCTGTGGTCACTTAGCTTCACCACGTGTCCCCCGACAGGCAGGAAGGCTCTGTGCATAGTGAGGAAGGAGAAGCATTTTGAAAGCACACACGGTTCTACCAAAGCTGTATGTGCTCTTCCTTCTCTCCCTTGATGCTTTCAGTTGTTGGAGTTGTGTTCAAGCTGTGATTTCTAACACCTCTGTCTGTTGAGGTTGTGCGTTGTATGTTCCTGAGCTTTAAAAATAAATGCATTTGGGGGAGGGAGGGTGAACCTGTGTGATAATGTTGGGCATGGGAATGCAAGCACATGAGCTGAGAAAGTCAAAACCATGGTTTCCATGGTAACCCCTAACTTCTCTGCGTCGTGTTGTACACATTACTCACGCAGAACGTTGGCCAGGATTACCTAGTGGTAAAAATTGCTCTGCAGGCGGACAAGGGTGGATGTCCTACTTCTCTGTCTACGGGGTCTACCCCGTGAGTCCACCTGCTCTGAGGACCTAACCTCTAAGCTGTCGTCTTTTTTCACGGTGGAAATTAGCCTTCATGCGATTCACGCTGTTTCCTGTCTTTCTCCTTTGTAGATATATGTTGGGTAAAGGAGGGAAGCGGAAGTTTGATGACCATGAAGATGGGCTGGAAGGCAAAATCGTGTCCCCCTCCGACGGTCCATCCAGGGCGTCCTACACCTTACAGCGTCAGACTGTCTTCAACATTTCCCTTATGAAACTGTACAACCACAGGCCCCTGACGGAGCCCAGCTTGCAGAAGACTGTCTTAATTAACAACATGTTGAGGCGGATCCAGGAGGAACTCAAGCAGGAAGGCAGCCTGAGGCCTGCGTTCACCCCCTCTTCCCAGCCCAGCCCCTCGCTGGGTGACAGCTGCAGGGAGGCCCCACCTGCCTTCACGCACCCGGCCGCGCCTCCCGCTCACCCCTGTGACCCAGGAAGCACTGCACCCCTGGAGGCCTGCCTCACCCCTGCCTCCCTGCTAGAGGACGACGACACTTTTTGCACTTTGCCGGCCGGGCCGGCCGCCGCGGCTCCTCCCAGACTCTCTCCTCCAACCCTCCCGCCGGAAAAGGACAGCTTCTCTTCCGCCCTGGACGAGATCGAGGAGCTCTGCCCCACATCTACCTCCACAGAGGCTGTCGTGACGTCGGCGGCGCCCGACAGCCCCAAAGGAACCTCCAGTGAGTCTGGCGTCCAGAAGCCTGAGGGGCCGCATGAAGGCCGCCCGGATGACTCACGATTCATGGACTCGCTGCCTGGGAATTTTGAAATCACCACGTCCACAGGTTTCCTGACAGACTTGACCCTGGACGACATCTTGTTTGCTGACATTGACACATCCATGTACGATTTCGACCCCTGCACATCCACATCAGGGACATCCTCCAAAATGGCCCCCGTGTCAGCTGACGACCTCCTCAAGACCCTGGCCCCCTACAGCAGCCAGCCTGTCGCCCCAAGTCAGCCTTTCAAAATGGATCTCACGGAGCTAGACCACATCATGGAGGTTCTTGTCGGGTCCTAAGACTGTGCCTAGCCAGGCCCTGCAAGCGCCCCCGCCGCCCTGACAGTTTCTCCGCACTGTGCATGTACCCTTGCTTGCCTTTTTCAGAGAAAAAGAAAACTTCACAAACGGATCACACTAGTATTTTCTTTGAGCAGAGTTGGAGTGCCTTTATTCGAGTATGACCACTTTTAATACACTCTCTGCGTGGGCTCCGCAGAGACCCGCTGCCCTGGCCTAGGAGAGGAGACGTTTGAAGACTGTCGCTAATGCTGAAAGGTGAACATGAGCAGTTCAAATGAAGCACAAGGATCGCGTTGGAAAAGCTGTAAATTGCGTGTGCATATTTGTCTATTTTTTCTATAAGTTTTATTGCAAGAGGTTAAAAAAAGAATATATATCTATATTATTTGGATAATCTCAGTACCTTTCCTGGCGTTTTGCCCTGTATAAGTTGACTTGGCAATTCCGCCTTTTTAGAGGCATTAACTACTCGTAAGTGTTGCATTTACATGGCTGTTTAGAAAACTGCTGCCCAAATTTATTTTCTATTTTTGTACAGATTCTGCCGTTTATGATATTGTTTTTCTAAGAACAAATGCTGTTTATACCTATGAGATAGCTATTTTGATAGGATTTGCTCACGTAGTTCCTGCAAACGTAAGCTGTACAAGTTGCACTTGTACTTTTATAGAGTCGTAATGTTTTATATGTGTATGGTGCAAGAGAAAATTGGATCAAATCAATCTGCAGTCGATGTCCCCAAATGCAAACACACACAGCGCTTTAATAAAGGGCCAGGTGATCTGACACCCAAATTTCACAAGCACCAGCCCTTGGCACGATCACCCGCCAGTACTGTGACGTCCAAAGCCAGAGCCCTGTCTGCTCATCAGACTTGCAGTAAGCCGTTGTGGGGGAGATGGCTGCGGATCCTGGGGTTGATGTGATGGTCTCCTTAGCTCCCTCTTCTGAGCAGAGGCTATAGCACCTTGTGTAATAGTGTACTCGCGGCCGGCTGTGGTGGCACACCCCTTTAATTCCAGCACTTGGGAGGCAGGGGCAGGTGGATTTCTGTGAGTTCCAGCCCAGCCAGAGCTCTACAGTGAGAACCCTGTCTCAAGGATGGGGGAGTAGGAGAAAGACTGTATTTATGCCAAGTTTGCTCTTTTAATTGTTTTTATTTTAATTTTATAAAATGCAAACCCCAGTCTTACCCCTTGGGCATAGCTTTTATGATGAGACCACAATTTTACATAACAATTTTACAACAAGCAACTGACCTCTTCATGGAGCTGAGCCCTACTTCAGTGCTAGGGCTCCTAAAGAAGAAATTCTCCCCGGAAGGCATCCATCATGTGGCTGAACTGCCTTTCCCTGCGTCCCTTCCCTGCTGGAGCTTTGTTCCCTCTGTTGCTAAGAGCTGCGAATGGCATCTTCGTGATCACCACAGTGAGCTCCACTCACCTCAGCCATCCGGGATGCACTCTCTCAACATCTGTGACCAGAGCCACAGTCCACCACCTTACGTCCTGGTGTCCAGTCTGGTTGCTTTCTTTAATCAACTGCTGATTTAACCACACTTTACAAAGCCGTTATATCCAAATACACAACGGGAATTTCTGTGCGTGTTTCTGGCCCTCCCGTCTCCTGACCCCCAAAGCGGCTCTTTATTTCCAGCGATCCCCCAGTTGTAGTATTTGTCTCCGTGTATCATGCCCATTTGTCTGCCGCCCTCCCTCCTTTCTGTTGGCCTTCCTTTCGCAGTGGTACTTCAGCTATGGAGTGCAGCTTACAACCTGTATTGTTATGCAGACGGCTTCTTTAGGAATAACTTCTATATTTATTTAAAAATTTTAAATTATGGGATTTTGTTTTTGTTTTTGTTGTCACTGTTGTCGGTCACCAGTTCTGCTCACTTCTTGCCATGGATAAAATTGGGTCTTTCCGGCCACTTAAAAAGATAAATTTGTAAATGGCACTTTAAACAAGCCATAGATAGTTTTATTTTTATAATGCACATGGCAAGCAAATGTGTTTGTGATGAAGGAACTGCTCATCCAGGCAGAAGATTTGTGTATGGTGTGATTAATACTTTTTTACATTCTAATCTACCCTTTCCCGTGTGCACGTGATTGAAGGCTGCTTCCCAGCTCTGTAGAGCGGTGAGGACAGCCCATCGCGCTGCACCTGTCCTCCTGCGGGCACCCTCCATACGGGCCTCTCACCATCACACATGTGTTTCCTCTGATGCAGGACTAGGGACCATATGGGAAGGTGAGTGTCGTTGATGCTTCCAAGTGTCGTTGTGCCTGTCCATTTGAAGAACTTTTCTTCCGGGAAGAAAGCAGGTCTACCCATCCCATCCTCTGTGTTTTAGAACTGGAGGACCCTGTGAACTGGCCACATGCCACACACATCTCCATACATGTGCTTAGACATGTGTTCATTCTTCCCAACAAGAATGGCGCAAAGCAGTTGATTGCCATTGTCAAAAACTGATTTACAGTAACTTAGAACAACTGTACTTTTGTTGGATTGGCAAATTGCGTGTTTAAACGATCCCTTGTGTTGGGCAACAGTTCAGATAAGCACAGAGACGTGTCCGCCCCACTCAGTTCTCCGACTCCAGTTCTTCACCATCACCTTCCCCAGCAGCAGCGGGCACACGCGCATTCTCCAGTCGTGCCTGGGAAACCCGAGCAAGCCCATCAAGAGTTAAGACTGACTTTGTGTCCTATTTATATTAAGTGATGTCCCAACAGGGAAGAGGTGGAGTCAGAGTGAGATCAAGTCCCAATTTGAGTGTGGGATATGCTTCCAGATGCTTCCTGGCAGCAGCGGCTCACCTTCACAAAGACAGTCTTGTGGCACCCAGAGGCGGGCAGACGGCCTGGGGTGCCAGGGCCCGAGAGGCTGTTACTGACGACTGTGCTGTGCAATGGCCTGGCAAGGTGGGAGCAGACTCCTGAGAGACGCAGAGTGGTGGCTTCCCCATAACTTATTTATTCCTTTGTTTTCCTTTGTAAATATATTTATTTGACTGTGGCGCTCTAACAACAACTGGCTGGTATGGTGCAGAATGTATGGTAGGAATGTATTTCTGGTAGGAATGTAAATCTGTATTAAAGGGGGAGCCAAGGCGGCCCCCACCCTGTCTTTGCATCCGATACACGGTCGACACTCATTTTCACCCATCTCCAGTATGGGTCGATTTAAAATATGCAAAAGCTGTGGGCGGGGGATGTTTTAATACCTCTAAATTTTTAAGAAAATCGAGCATAAAAGGGTTGGTAATTTTTTTAAAGTTTTCTTAGTAGCACTTTGACTTATCGACAGAAGGGGCAACACACAGGCACCCACCTTCATACCAAAGGGTGAGGAGTGGCCACAACCTCCCACACCGCTCGAGTGTCCTCAGCAACTGGGCTTTTTATCGCCATAGCCCCTTGAAGTGCCCCAACCGTCCTGAGGTCAATCAAGGAAAATTTCTTAACGAAGTAAGCTCCAAAGAGCCAAAGTATCAACTTACGGATCATTTTTAAAGCTTAAATTTATTAACCACCTTTGCGGTAAACAATGAATTATGAATACCGCAAGGGCAGCCTTCTTAAATGACAGACATAAAAGACTGCTTATGCGGCAACTGTTCCTCTACTTTGTGTGAATTGTCTTAATTTTGAGACCTTGCTCTTACAAATTGGACCTTTATACATTTCTGACGACAACAGCAAAGAGAGAAGAGCATCTTTGATTTGTCCTAGCTCTAAGCGGTTAATTCCGGTGCGGCCCCGCCCCGGGATGCCGGCGGGTATGCGTCTGCCTGTGTGCGCTTGTTTCCAGTGCTTCCAAGAATGAGTCTACATGGGTCTTGAAGATTAGCCAGGGTCAAATGCTCTTGCAGAAAAAGCCAATACAATTTTTGGACTTCTCTTGGGGAACTTGGGAGGGAAAAGCAGTCCGTATGTACAACTGACGTGTTGAACGTGTACATAGGGACCTGTTGGGGACGTGGATTTCGAGGAGGGCTTCTTGTTGGAAGTCGGTGTGACCTTTCCCCCACAGACCTGAGAGCTGTGCCTTTTCTATGCAATATTACAGATGTCACATCAGAACCCAGAGGGCTGTGTTCAGTGTAGGTTCATTCAGGCTGTATTCCGAACAGTTGGACAGATTAAGTGGACATGGACATGAGGTCTTTTGTAGTTTTATATTATACAATAAACAGTTAAAGGATTGTGTTCTGTTTTCTTCTGACTGTGTCGTGACTGTTGGGTCCACTGAGGTGCAGCCCCGGGTTGCTCTCCCCGCGCTCCTCCTGTCCTGCTGCTCCACAGGCTTCCCGAGACCCCCCTAACTTCCTTCTCCTTCCTGATGCAGCCCAGAGCCTTTGCCCTGCCTGTAACCTGAGCTGTCTCCCACCTTCACTCAGGATGTGAAAATCTGTGACCAGCCCCTGCCCCTTCCAGCTGTTGGGCTTCACCGTCTACCCGAGGTGCAGCGTGTCTCTCCCTGTTGGCCACTCTCCATGGGACCTCGTCTCCTCCAGTAGGCCACTTGGCCCTCTCGGGGTCCCCTCAGCTCCAGCCTCTTTGTCCCGTCTGACACCTTCCCATCGCTGCCTCTCTGACCCATACCCTCTGTCATCTTCACCTACTGCCAGTGTCCGTGTGTCACTGGTCTTCCTGTCATGGCGATTTTGCTAACATGTTTTAATGCCAGTCTGGGCCACCGCACCATCCTCGGGCCAGCTGGGGTGGGGATGTCCAGGCACTGGTTGACGGCTGGGCCACTGCTACCTGGTGAGACGGCGCAGGTGGGTGTGCGAGACCTGGAAAGTCTGTGCTCTGTTAAATCACCTTTGGGATATGGAAGGGAGGAGGTGGGTGGGCTGGAACCGGAGCTCTGCTCCACAGAGCACCGTGTCCCTCAGTTAGAGAAGTCCTGAGTTCTGTCCCCAGCACCCAGGAAGTGGCAGCAGTATGATAAGCTTAAGGTTTGCCTTCCACCTTGGATCCAGGAGACCTTATCCAGAGGAGAGAGAGAGAGAGAGAGAGAGAGAGAGAGAGCGCTTACAAGGCTTGGGTGAGGAATGGCTGTCCACTTCTCCACAAAAAGAGAAGGCCGGCACTCAGCATCACCCCCACTTGTTCCAGGTCCCTGCTCATCGCCTGCACGGCCCCATCTCTGGCACACACCAGCACCCTGCCTTTGTGCCCTTGCTGCCCCGGGAAACATCCTCATTTCAAGGCCGACCTCAAGCGCGTGTCCACAAATCTGTCTAGGCATCCCCCTCATAAGAGCCAGTCTCCTGAGTTCCTGCAGGGCCCTGGACATGGTGAAGTCCCCTGGCAAATCCTGCCCTGGCTTTAGACTTGCTGCAAGTGGTTTTCTCTGTAACACTGCCGTTCTGAGGAGCAGAACCCCAGGGGTGTTCCTCTTCTCCCAGGTTCAGCATGCCACACCCCCTGCTTGTTTTAATAAGCGGTAAAGTCCTAGATCTTGGTCATGCTTGCTTAGCTGTGTGTCACCTCCGGCGTCTGCCTCCGTGGCACAGCTGAACAGGTGCAGTTAAGTTGACTCTCCTAGTTCAAAAGAGTTACCATTGGGACCTTTACAGAAAACCATTGTCTAACTCTTGACATTTACAGCTACACAGTCCTTAAGATAGTGTCCGCCATAGGCAAGCCAGGCTCGGGGCTTTCGGGAAGGACGTGTGCCTCCACACCTCAGTGCACCAAGAGCTGGGGAGGAGGGACCAGAGCGGACAGCAGTCAAGAAAGCCACACAGGAGGGGACGTTATCAGAAAGCTGAAGGCCTGTAAGGGGCCTGGGAGTGGGTCTTCTGTTCAAAGAAGCCTGATGTCAGTTGTGAGAACAGAAAAGGAAAGTGGCACCGCCTGGTCTCCGAGGGATGCGTCAGCCTGGTTCACAACAGACTACCTGAGTTTGTACCAATCTGTGCCCCTTTGTCACCTTCCCCAGCCTGCTCATCTCTCGCCCTCTGGTCCTGAACAAGTTTCGGTTTGCTTTTATTTGTGTGCACTGAAGCAGTTGTCACCCAGGCTGGTCTCAGATGACTGCACACCAGCTCTTCTCTCTCGGCCTCCTGGGTTGCTCACACTGTAGTTTCTGTCACTCTTGAGATCTCTTTAGCACAGCACACCCTGGCTTCAGCCTGAAGGCCTGGGAACTCCTGTCCTCCGTGTGTGTGTGTGTGTGTGTGTGTGTGTCCTGACTTACTACCTACATCACTGCCTTAAGGAGCAGGAGGGAGTGGAGGAGGGCAGAGCTTTTCAGGGCTGAACACTCCAGGTGCTCACAGGCTCTCTTGCCCTGGCTGTGGGACTTCAGGTTAGTCACTGTCCCATGGGGGCAAGAGGAGACTGAATGACTGAATATCTCTGGCTTCCCCCAGATTGTCACCACAGAGGGAGGGCTGGTCTTGGGCTGTATGTAGGCCTCAAGGATTTGCCAAAGCTGAATGCCCTGAGGTGCCAGCCTTCAAGGCATCTGAGATGGCATGTCATGTGCATGACAGGACGGGGCAACACATGGTGACATTGTTCCCGGAGCTGGGAACCCTCTCTGCAGCAGGCGGGCTGTCTCAGACCTCCCCCACCTCCCAGGCAGGGCCAGGCTGCCAGCTGCCAGCAAGGCCTATTGTTCAGCAGTGACAAGAAATGGCTGCAGAGCTCAGGCTGGAGAAAGGCTGGAGGCAACAGTGGGGGAGGGGGGAGGAAGCTCTCATCACCCTTCGAGTTGGCCTGTGTTCCGGGGAGAAGTCTGAGGCGAATCCAACCCTCCCCTCAGACAATCCCCTCCCGCCTTTGCGGGCCAACAGGCTTCCTTTCCGATGTCTCCGCTGGCCGTGTGATGTGGGGAGCATGTGGCCCCATTTCTGTACCCTAGCAGAAGAGTCCATCAGCTGCCTCAGGGTTGAGCTGAGTGACCCAAGTCAGTGCTGTGTGGCCTGCCCTTGCCCAGGCTGTGCTCTACTGTGCAGTGTGCCTGTTGGGTCTGGAGAGGGTCCAGAGATTAAGACCCTGATGTGTGTACAGCCACAGTGTTTCTCAAACGGCTGTGATTGCGCCAGTTCAGAGAGGGGGTGTGTGTGGTGTGTGTGTGTGTGAGTGTGCGTGTGTGTGCATGGGAGAGGGTGGGGCAGTGCGCAGAGGCAGAGGGGACCTCCAAGGTCACTGCAGGACTCTGCCGCAGCGGCCACTGAGGGAAGTTGTGGTTTGAAGACACTGGGAATCCACACTTTCTCTTGGAGCTTTGCCGCAGAGATCCGTCTACTGAAGCCATTGGGAGAACCTCCCCTTTCTCTAAACATATGCCTACCCGTAGTTGAGGGGATGGAAGTGTCCCAGCTGTGAGATGGTCAGCATGAACAATCTAGCCAGAAAGCCAGCACTACTGTGAGCCGAACCCTAGGTCTTCCCCAACCTGTCCTGACCGTGGGAAGCCCATTCTCCCACTTCCTCTCCCTCGCTTTCCTCTCTGCCTGTCCATCAACCCCTTCATCCTGCCTGCCTACTTGAAGCTGCCACAGGACGCTGGGTTGCCCTCTGCCTCATGAGGCCTGTGTCTAGGGGTCGGGTGGACTTGTCTTCAGCTCTGGGCTCTGAGAGATAGACCCAGTGATCAGATCCAGAGCTTGGCTCATGGAGGTCTGGGAACTTCTGAGTCACCACAAAAGGTCCGGGAAGACCCATGACTGGTGGATGCTTCCGAAGTGCCTGGCCACGGCTACTCAGTCCTTCAGCTGTTCCGTCGGTGTGGTAGAAGGTTTCCCTGTTGCCGAGTTGGTCTACAGCTCTGACGTACAGGAATAAAGGAATGGAGGAACAGTCTAGGCAGAGAGGCTGCCCATACTGGCAATGCGAAGAAGCACCTGCTGGCAAGAGGGTAGAAGCCCATGGCGCTAGCACAGAGCGGGCAGCAGGCTTGAGGTGCATGATTTGCAAAAAGAAAATGGGGGGTGGGAGGTCAGCAGCTGGGATAAAAGCCCTGGGGGAGGCAGGGTGGGCAAAGGTACCTGTGGAGGGCATTTTCAGTCTCAGGTCACCTCCTTACTGAGGCAAAAATCAGGAAACTCCAATCCAGAAAGCTTAGGTAAGGTGGTCCAGCTGGCACGGGAGCAGACACCCAAGCATGCTATGAGGCCCCTTTATGTACTTTGGGGACACACTGCTGTGCTGTCCAGGGGACACAGGCCATATAAGGCAATATTATGACCATGCCACGAAACAGAAACCCTGACTGGTTTGACCCTGGCTCAGAGAAGACTTGGGGAATAGCCTCTGGGCTGGCTGGTTTTTGTCAAGTTGACACAAACTGAGATCATCTGAGGAATTGCTTCCATCAGATTGGCCCATGGGCAAGTCTGTGGGACATTTTCTTTCCTTTTTTAAAAAATATTTATTTGTGTATGTGTGTATGTATGTATGTATGTATGTATGCGAGTGCTCTGTCTGTCTGTACGCACGCATTACAGGAGAGGGCATCAGATTCCATTAGAGATGCCTATGAGCCAACACGTGGTTGCTGGGAATTGAACTCGGGACCCCTGGAAGAACAGCCAATGCTCTTGTCCACTAAGAGCCATCTCTTCAGCCCAAGAGTATTTTCTTGAGTGCTTGATGGATGTGAGAGAGCCCCTCCCCCCCACTATGAGCAGTCCCATCCCTGGGCAGGTGGGCCTGGAGGGTATGCGAGCAAGCCAGTAAGCCACCTCCCCTTTCCCCAGTGGCCCCTGCTTCAGTTCCTGCCACTGCATTCCTGACTTGAGTTCTCGCTCTGGCTTCCCTCGATGACAGGACTTGATCTGAAGTGTAAGCCAAGCTGGTCCTTCCTCCCTGGGTTGCTTTTCCTCATATTTTATCACAGCAACAAAGGAGGCTAGGACAGACGTTGGTAATTTAACAATGCGATGTCGCTTTGATGGTTTTTTTTTCATACCTATTTGGGGGGGGGGGATTGTTGTGGCATTTGAAACTTTGAGCTAGAAAAGCCATCGAGTGCTCAGAATAATGGGATGTTTTCTAGGAGCTAGGAAGCTGAGACTGCTGGGAGAAATAACGGAGACCTGGCTTGTGACATTTCACAGGGATGCGTGTGAGGCCCTTAAACTGTCAGAAGCGTGTGGGATATTTGAATTAAGGATCTCTAGTCTCTGGTCAGCTGGAACTGAGGAATCAGCTGTGACTAAGAGGAGACCAGCACGGTTTGAAGCGAAGTCTCCTGGGAGTTGTTTCCCCAGAGGCAGCACACAAAAGCCGTGGTCCAGAAGATGCCAGGGCTGTCTCTCAGCCTGGCAGCTAAACTCGGTAACATGTAAGAATCCCCCAAGTGTGAACTGGGTTTGGCTTCATGAGAGCTACAGACTGGAGCCATTATAAAGAACAGCTGTGGAAGCTAGGCGCGGGCAGCCATTGGCGAAAGTGTCGCTTCAGGTGTGGTAGACACCTGGGGATTGAAGGGGCTGTGGAGAGAAGCCCCTGAGGCTCTACACCGTGTGATAGACTTGGAGTCCTTGAAGAAAGTCCTGGAAGCCATCGGTGAATGTGCAGGCTCAGTTAAACTGGAGACCCTAGGACCATGAGATGCCCTCCAGGTACAGCTCCCAGTATGGAGCCTACCATACAGGCTGTGAATGTGAACAGTCAGAGAAGTGGGATTGTCCAAGCCCTTGGAGCCTTGGAGTCATGAGTGAGTGGGCTCCATATGTTACATAGAACTATATATACCGTTAGATTTGGTTTTACTTTGGTCTGATTGTAACTGTGCCCTGGTCCTTCCCTCTTGGAATAAGAAAGTATTTAGCTTGGTTTTCTCTCTACAGGAACCCACAGGTAAGGAACTTTGGATATTTTTAAAGAGATTTTGAATTTTTAAAACGTTTGAAAATGTTTAAGGACTGTGGGATTTTAGTTTGTTTTATGTTGTGATAGTAACACAAGATCTTGGGGTTGAACAAGAAAGGAAGAAAGTAGAGGTTTGGGTTTAATAGTGACATGTTTTTGTGTCAAGCTGCCAAGGGGTCAAAAGCTCTGGTTAGTTTTTTGTTGATTTGACACAAACTTGGCATATCTAGGAAAAGGGAATCTCATTGGAACAATTGCCTCTAGCAGACAGGTCTACGAGCAGGGCTCTGGGACATTTTTTTCTTGGTGTTGGAGGGCCCAGCCCACTGTGGGCGGTCCTATCCTCAGTCCGTGGGCATTGGCTGGATAAGACCACTGCTTCAGTTCCTGCCTTTAGGGCTGCTTCACCTTTCCTCGTGATGGACTGGGATCTGGAAGTATAAGCAAAAGAAACCCCTTTCTCCCCAAATTGTTTTTGATCCGTTTTTGTTTTTGTTTATTTTCCCCTAGCAACAGAGAAGCAAAGTAGAACAGTTCCTAGTCTCCATATCCTCATAGTCTGACACCTGGGTACCCTGTCCCTTTAAGAGACAAGCCCTGCCCCACTCCCACCCCACCTCCCATCGGATCTTCCACCTCTCTCTGTCCCTCTTCTGAAAAGGTGACTACTGTTTCTCCTCCTCCCCTTTTCCTCCCTTTTCCCTTCCTCCTCCTTCCCCCTTCCCTTTCCCTCCATAACCCACTAAATAAACTCTATACCCAAACTCTTTCTGCATGGTGTGTATGTCTGACTCTCATTCGCTGAGGTCTCCCGCCCGCCAAGGGGACCCGCCACTGCCCCTCGTGAGACCACTGCGGATCATGGGACTGGTCCTCCACCACCTGTTTATAAACAACAGTCTGTGCCCCTGTACTACCAGCCCCTCAGCTTGGCTGCAGGGAGGAACAGGCGGGTCAGGAGAGCATGTTTGCACCTTCCCCTGAGCTCAGCCGGGCAGAGGCCAGAGCTTCTCCAAGGGATCTTCAGACAGCCTGGGCACTGTGACGCCGTCTGGGAGACTGCAGCCTCGTGACTCATTGACTTTCCCCTGCTCCCTTCTTTTTTCTTCCTTTGCATACTCTCTTTGTCTCTGCTACTTGTGCTTGGCCGAGAATTCCTATATAGACAAGGCTGGCTTCGAACTCCAGTGTGCCTGCTTCTGCCTCCCAAGTGCTAAAGATGTGAGCCTCTGCTGCCTCTGTTTCTGCAGTTGTTTTGTTTAAGATTTTTGTATTTTTATGCATTTTATGAGTGTTTTGCTTGTGTGTATGTAAGTGCACCATGCGCATGCAGTACCCGAGGAGCCCAGGAGAGGGCGCTAGATTAACTAGAACTAGAGTTGCCGACAGTTGGGAGCTGTTGAATGGGTGCCGGGAACTGCACCTGGCTCCTCTTAACCACCAAGCAGCCGTCTCTCTGGTCCTGTCATTCTGGTTTGGTTTGTTCGTTTTGTTGTTTTGTTTTTTTCTTGTTGATTTGTCTGTTTGTTGAGACATGATCTCACATGGTAGCCCAGGCTAACCTGTAGCTCACTCTGAAGCCCAGGCTAGCCTGAAGTTACAGAAGGTCCTCCTCTCTCTGCCTGTCAAGAGTCAGGATTACAGGTGTGTGTCACGCAGGCCCATCTGCTTCATTGGTTTTCATTCAGCTAACCATAGGCTCAGCCCTTGTGCTCCAGAGGGTTGGAAGTGGCATGAGGTGCCACCGCCATTCACCTAAAACCAAATCTCATCTTGACCCCCACCCCAGGAACCTCTCCTGAGAGTCATTCCACCAGGAAAGGCAAAACCAGACACGTTCCACCCCCTGTCCAGTCAGCCTCAGCAGCACTTCCACCTCCCGGGTGGCTTCCTGTCCAGTCAAGCCTTATTCGGGTCCTCTGTCCACAAGGCAGTGCCCAGCGTGAGTCTTTGCAAACACGGGTGAAGTTCAGGAGATGCAGCTCAGTGGTAGAGACCTGTCTAGCAGCACGCCTGAATCTCTGGAATCATATTAGAATCTCTCCAGTCCCAAAAGGAAGGAAGAGAAGGAGGGGAAGAGCAGAAGGGGGGGGGGGACAAGACATAAGGTTGCAACAGCAACGCAGCTTCTTTCTTACTTGGGTGGTTGGGGATGCATCCGGAGCTCCTAGTGTCTAGAAACTTGCTAGGCCATGATGGTCCAGCCATACACCTGGAAACCAAATGTTAGGCTATGTTTTTCCCGTGCTCTGAGGACCTGGCTTCCCTGGACCCCAGTCCAGAGCGCTTGTCATAGCCTTTGTGGCCCCCACAACATGTCCAACCCTTCACCTCCCCTCTCCTCCACTCACCTCTCTCCTGCCCCAGCCCTCCTGTGGTTCCTCCCCGTGACCTTCCCTTCACCCAGGTGGCCTCACATTCCCTCCCCAGGGCCTGCCTAAGCTAGCCGCTGGCTCAGTGGCTCCAGTTCACCATCACAACCCTGTCACTTCCTCACGGCATAGCCCCGGAGTGGAGTTTAGTTGATGAACATCTCTCCTTGAGGAGTCTACGCGCCTGGGAGGGCTGGACACTACATGCTGGGGGCGAGAGCCTAGGGCAGATCTGGAACCTGTCCTCTGTCCAGCAGGAGAGGGCAGAGGGACAGGCAGTCACGTAACTGACTCCTGACCTCTTCTGTCTGCTCTGGGCTGTAGTGGGTTTTGTTTAACCTTATTTAATTGTCACTGCAGCGAGATCAGCACAATATTTCCCACCCAGCACCCATCCGAGGGCCTCCTGCTTGGCGCCACACAGCTTTTTAGAGGGTTCCCTTTCTCTCCATCAGCGGCTTAGCTTCCTGTGGAACTGTGTCTTGCCCTGGGATCGATACTTGACAGAAGAGAGGCGTCCTTGGGGGCTTGGAAAATCCATCCCTGAAGAAGGTGGGGACAAAGGTGGAGATATACTGTGAGGACTGGGGTGGTGTGGTGGGGGGGGGGTGAGAAAGGAATGAAGTAAGGATAGCCCACCCGGAGAGGGGACCCAAAGACATCACTTAGGCTGGATAATGGACGGAAACACTGATTTGGGGGCTGTAGGGGATCAAACCCAGGTCCTTATGTTTGCATGACAAGCACTTTGCCGCTGGAGCCACCTTCTCAGATTGGCAGATTTAGTTTTAAAGACCTTAATTAGATTTAAGAATTGAATATAACCTTAGAATTGAGCAATACTTCATTCCACAAAATAGAAGAGGTTGATTTTCCGGTCAGAGAAGGGCTGAGGAAAGAGGAAAACAAGGCCAAGTTCTGGTACTGTTGTTTGCTTGCTTAGAGAGCCGCTCGCTGTGTGGCCACTAGGGGTGGCCGGGTCTGGCGCCCCTTCCCGCCTCACACTCTCAGCTTCCTGGCCTTCTTGTCCCTTGTGATGTGAGTCACTGTTCCGTGCTCCCCCTGCCCCAACTTCACCATGCCTTTCCCACAGCCACGGTCTGAAACCTCCCGAGACCATGGACCCAAAGACCTCCTCCTTTGGGGCGTTTCTCTGGGCATTTTGTCCTCGAAATGTGAACATGCTCAGTGTGCGTCCCTGGAAATGGCTGCTTCTCAACGTCAGGCAAGGGCCACGAATGTAGCCTGTAGTGTTCCTCCCTCCTCACCGGCAAGCCTCAGCGCAAACACCGATTCCTCGGCAGAACTTCCGACCACCTCATCCCCATTGCAGGCCCCAGACCCTCGGGGTGCCGGTTCAGGGAGCTCCAGGGGAGTTTGGACCTCTTTTGTTACACACTCCTAGTGGCGGCTACGCTGGAAGCAAGGGTCCACCCGGTGTCTACACTGCCCCTGTGGAGAAGAGAGAGACCCTGGGCCCTCGTGAGACCGCACTAACTAAATTCTAAGGTGTGTACTCTGCGCGTCTCTCTATTTCACCTTCTTCAAAGGAAGGAGCTGCCAAGCAACCCTTCCTTCTCCACATAAGCACTCTCTTTTCCAGGCTGGAGAACACAGGCAAAAACAAGGTCACTGTGGCCACCTCAGACCCTGACAGTGGGTGGGCAGTGTGTCCTGGCCAGCGAGCCTCTCAGACAGCATGAGCCTACAGACCCTAGATTTGTGCACCACCTAGGGAAGAGCAGGTCCTGCGCCCACCCCAAAATTGGCTAATGTCATATTTCTGACCAGCTCTCTGGTTAGGAGTGGAGCCTGACTTATCTGACATACCTGTGCTATGATATTTCTGTCGTATACGCTGAAAACTACATTCAGAATCTCCAAGAGCACATGGCTGAACAGTAGTGTGGCTTGTTCAGGAAAAGGATTTTGTTGGAGGTGAGAAGCCTGGGTAGGAACCGGCTCTGCAACACCTTGTTGTTTCCTTGGCAACAACAAAACCCGCCCCCTTGCTAAGCAGAGCTCCTCCTCTGGGGTTTGGTCAGAGTGGCTCCCGGGTGCCCTGCAGAGGTAAATGTTTTCCCAGGCCTCAACTCTCCTGACCCACTGACTCCCGAAGTCCCCCGAAGGATGCTCCTGTCCCGAGTAGTTGTCCCGTTCCCCCTCCCGTCCCCTGCACGCAGCTCAAGCCCCGCCTCTTCTAGGAACATTCTACTCCGCCTAAAATGCAAGTGTCCTGAGAACTCAGGGGCTTGCCTGGCTCTCTGGCAGCTTGGAGGATTGCTGCAGCCTGTTTTCAGCGTCCAGGCTTTGGAAGGCCCGAGTTGAGTCCAGAAACGTTTTGGAAGGGCTAGGAGGGCAGACCAAAGGACTCCTCGGCCAGAAACAGGCCTTAACAGTCATCACCAGCTGCACGACCCCCAAAGTTACCAGCTTGAGAAGTGGGGCGTGGTGCCCTGAAGGGGAATCCGTGGCCTAGTTCCTTCCCTCTTCTTCCCGCCCCTAAGTGTGGAGCCAGCTGGCCGCTTAACTCGAGTGACAGGAGAAATGTGCCCCCTCCCAAGCTGCCGCACATCTGTGCCCAGACAAAGCCAGCTATTAATCCTAGCCTTTGTGTGAGTGTTTGGGTGTTGGATTCCACTTGGATCTGCCAGCTTTTGGAAGGGAGATTGGAGGGGATTTAGCAAGGACAAAGGGAGTCCACCGAGGGGAATTGGGAGGCTGGGGGGGGGGAGCTAAGAAACCCAAGTACATTCACTTAAACCCTGGTGAGGGCTCCGGGGATCATAACTCTAGCTGGAGCCAGCAAGCTTTCAGATTCCCAGGATCTGAGTCACAAAAAGGGGGCCCCTTCTCAAGCAAAATACATTCGGCTTGACGGAGGCACACCTCCTTGCTTGAATGCTGTTTGGGGTGAAGTCTGTCAACCTGGGCACTCTCCGCTCACACTGGGGAACTCATTACTCAGGAAGTCCAGGTGTGAGACGGGACCAGGTTGAAGCCCCAGAGCTGTGTCCAGTTCGAACAGAGTATTAAAGCTCCTGCTAAGACAACACAAGGTCTGGGTGGGGCTCGGGAATTCTTAGGTCCCTAGTTCCAGGCAGAAGTTCAAAGTCCAGAAAATACTATCTATAAATTCTATTCTCCCTGTCTCTTTTGCCTATAAATTCTTTTTTCTATTATCTTATTATTTGTGTGTGTATGTGTGTGAGTGCGTGAACGTACATGTATGCACATGGTTATAGGAACCCATGAGTTCTGAATCATCTCATCTCTCTGGAGATGGAACTACAGGCAGTTATGAGCTGCTCAGTGTTGGTGCTCTTAACCTCTGAACCTTAAGGTGTCCAGGTACTTGGAGAAAGGCTCTGGCTTTGGGGGACTCCCTGTTCCCCAGACCTCCCTCTGTATTCTGGAGCTGGACCATCTTGGCAGGAAGCTTTCATTAGGCTGACTGCGAGGTCCCTGAAGTCATGGGTTAGACGTGGGGTCCAGGTGATTAACGAGAAGAGCTGGCCTATGATTCCCCAACCCCACCTTATTACAGGGGGCAATGACCTGTAGTCTTTTTTTGTTTGTTTGTTTTGTTTTGTTTTTCGAGACAGGGTTTCTCTGTAGCTTTGGTGCCTGTCCCGGAACTAGCTCTTGTAGACCAGGCTGGCCTCGAACTCCCAGAGATCCGCCTGCCTCTGCCTCCCGAGTGCTGGGATTAAAGGCGCGCGCCACCACCGCCCGGCTGACCTGTAGTCTTAAGTCTCTTCGTCCCTGCTGTCCCTCTTTAACTCAACCGTCTATAAATTCTAATTGGCTCAAGCATTGAGCACTCAGCATGGCTCCAGACAGGGACATACTGGGCGTGTGCAGATGCACATGTGCACACACACGTGTGTGTGCTCGCGTGTGTGTGCTTGTGTGTGCATGAGTGTTGTTTGTGTGTGTGCATGTCTAATGCATGTACACGCACATCCATGTGTGTGCTTGTGTATGTTTGTGTATGTGTGCATTGCACCTGTGTGTGCGTGCGTGCACATGTGTGCATGCATTGCGTGTGTGTGTGTGTGTGTGTGTGTGTGTGTGTGTATGTGTGAAGGGCAGGCAGCTGGAGAGGAAGACCTGAGGCCTGGCAGGTGTTCCTTCACTAGCTGACAGAGCAGAAGCCCTGATCTCATTGTCAAAATGCTAGCGGAGCAGCCTGGGGTACGAGCTAAACACTGCGCTCTGCCCCTGCCCCTCCTACTCGGTTAATTTCATTTTAAAAATGTGCTTCCAGTCTGCAGGTGCTTGCCTTCACGGCTCAGAGAGTTGTCAAATCACACCAAGTACAAGCGATTTTAACTCCCTGTGGGTGTGGAGACACAACACTCGAGCTTCCTGCCACCTCCCCACACCTTCTCTGAGATGTGCGGTGAGGGCCTTTATTCATTCATACAGCTGAACCGCAGGCCTACTTTCTGGGTCAGCTGCGGGTAGACGGTGCAGAGTTCACCGCCGGCTGACACTTATGCCATGCTCGGTGACGTTTCGGGACTTCTCTATTTTTAGTTGGCATTAGCAAGGCGGATGTCTTAGTCTTTCTCTACCTTAACTAACTATGCCAAAAGGTGGACAGGAGACAGTCATTGGCACCTTAGTCAGGAGGTGTGGAAGTCAGAGCTGACCATGTGTTCTACCAACCCCTTAGTCTAAGGGAAGGGAGTTTACGAATCTCAGGGAGGGCCCAGCCTACTCTATAGTCTTGGAAAGCATTGGCGAGCAGGACTCCGGGAGACCCTAGCCTCAGTCAGGCAGAGGCTGGAGGACTGGGGAGAGAAGGTTGGGCCGGCAATTCTGACCTC
The DNA here is from genome assembly GCF_014885135.2 of Alexandromys fortis. Classification (NCBI taxonomy): domain Eukaryota; kingdom Metazoa; phylum Chordata; class Mammalia; order Rodentia; family Cricetidae; genus Alexandromys; species Alexandromys fortis. The sequence goes on from NW_026067920.1 coordinate 21,157,219, forward strand.
CAGATTTGACTTTTAGAATACAGCCGTTTCACATTCCAGTTTTGTCCACGGAGTTCTGCATGGCCACTGAGGTGTCCAGGTGCTTGGAGGAAGGCTCTGGCTTTGGGGCACTCCCTGCTCCCCAGACCTCCCTCTGGGCCATCTTGGTAGGCAGCTTTCCCTAGACTGACTGCAAGGTCCCTGAAGGCATGGGGTAGAGGTGGGGTCCAGGGGATTAGTGGAAAGAGCTGGTCTATGAGTCCCAGGAACCTCCTTATTATAGGGATGATGACCTGTAGTGAGATGTGTCTCAGGAGGTTCTGTCAGTAGAAGGCTGAGAGATAGAGAAGGCTCTCGGGTCAGAAGCCCTATTCGACTGGCTTCCAGTAGGCCTGGAAACCAGGAAGGTCCTACTGATGGGGTGACTTTGGGGCCTGACTCTGTCCTCAGCATTCCTCCCAGACTGGACCAGGTGGGTGCTGCGGAATATCATTTTAAGATGTGTTACATTCGTTTATGCTGGGGAACATTTGTTTAATGATGCAAAGATGTGTTGCATTCTTTTTTGTTGCATTTGTTTAACTCTGTGGAGCTGTGTTACTTTGCCTGCCTAAAACACCTGATTGGTCTAATAAAGAGCTGAACGGCCAATAGCTATGCAGGAGAAAGGACAGGTGGGGCTGGCCGGCAGAGAGAATAAAGAGGAGGAGAAATCAGAGGAAGGAGCAAGATAGAAAAAGGAGAGAGGACTTCAGGGGCCAGCCACCCAGCTCCACAGCAAGCCACGGAGAAAGAAGGAAAGAAAGGCATACAGGAGAGAAAGAGAAAGACCTGGAGGCAAAAGGTAGGCGGGACAATTTAAATTAAGAAAAGCTGGCTAGAAATAAGCCAAGCTAAGGCTGGTTACTTATAAGAAAGAATAAGACTTATGTGTGATTTATTTGGGAGCTGGGTGTTGGGCCTCCCAAAAAAAGCCAAAAGAGTAAAACAACCAACAATAGTTTGGCATTCCAGTATACGGCAGAGTAAAGGAAAATCCGACAACAGCTGGATCTGTGGAAGCATTGCCGCCCAGACACTGTGTGCGTGATCTCCCCACCTCTCGGCAGGGAACTGACTGTCTGGCTTCCCAGAGTGAAAGCAGTCAGATGGCAGCCAGTGGACGTCCCGTGCCCGAGGACACAACGTAAAAGTCACACGCAGAGCCTTCTCCACTGTGTCAGCTCACTAAACTCACACCCAGCCCGGAAGTCAGGCCTGTGGTTCTTCTCATTTTTAAAGGAGTGCACACAGGCCTGGGGTGGAGGCGTGACCCCAAATCACATGGCTAAACAGAACAGGAGCCAGGATCCCTCAGATCCCTGAGTCCTCTCTCCCTTCACAGCCCAGCAATATGGGGAAAGGCCTGAGGAGGAAATAAATCCCGTCTACTAGTCATAGGTGAGATGCAAAAACAAGAAGATCCGGGCATATTTGGAGGCTTCATTCAACTTGTAGATCATCAATCATCTTCCAGGAAAAAAAAAAAAAGACACTGTTCAACTTGTCCCCGCAAAGCAACATTTTAAATAAAACGTAGTTTTCTCTTTAAAATCCAAGTATGCTATTGGTAGGAATGTACAGAGAAACAAAACAGAGAAATAAAAACACAAAGGTTCCTGTCTTCCTTCTAACTGGAGGTGTAGATGGTTAAAGCTTGGCAGGCGTATTTTCAGGCTCTGAGTACTGGTGGATACAGTCTGCACTCTGCCGTTGTGGCTGGCACCCAGCGACTGTGGCGATCTAGTCTCCGGAGACCCCACAGCCCACTGAACCGATCTCCTGGTATCCGGCGTTAGAATGAGCAGTTCTCTCTCTCGGCAGCGATTGACGACTCTGCTTCCACCCCTGGCAACCTTGTCTAGAGTCTTTATGAGAAACTGATGAGTCAAAATTGTGTGCCAAACTGGCCTCTGAAAATGTGATCGACATTCATTCTTACAAATGGGATCTGGACCTAATCCCCTTCCCTTTAGAAAAACAAATGCCTGGAAACGCCTTTGTGATTCCTGGATTCCTGGGAATAATCTATCACTAGGAAAAAAAAAAAAAAGCTTGGCAATTGATACATGAAATGTTATCTCATTATTGTTTATTTAGCGTTCTTTAATTATTCACTGGGGTCAATGGGTTCCCATGTGCCTATTAGCCTGCTTTATTCTGGCTTTCTGTTGGGTGTTCTTTTTAATACAAGTGTCTCATCTTAGATGGGTAGTTCTCAGGCCTGGCATAGGACAATCACATGGCTGACTTGTAAAACCAAGGAAGGAAGGAGAGGAGGGTTTTGTCCCAGGGTCTCCGCTGGAGGGGCCTAGGCACTAGTGGCCTGGGAAGCATTCTTTTTTTTTTTTTTTTTTTGGTTTCTTCGAGACAGGGTTTCTCTGTGGTTTTGGAGCCTGTCCTGGAACTAGCTCTTGTAGACCAGGCTGGTCTCGAACTCACAGAGATCCACCTGCCTCTGCCTCCCAAGTGCTGGGATTAAAGGTGTGCGTCACCATC
>NW_026067920.1:21161403-21162686 GCF_014885135.2 Alexandromys fortis
CCCCAAGCTCTCTCAGGTTTTATGTGGATGTAACTGCCCCACGTTGGCCACCAATTTGTAGGTGGAGGCCGCTTGTTTCCCCGGCTGCCCAGACCTGAATAATCACACAGAAACTATATTAATTACAGCACAGAAGGGCTAATAGCTTAGGCTTCTTATTAACTAACTCTAATATCTTAAATTAACCCATTCCTATTATTTTATATTTTAACATGAGGCTTGTGGTTTACCGGTAAGATTCCAGGGCATCTGTCTCCTACAGTAGCCTACATGGCCTCTCTCTGACTCTGCCTTCTTTTCTCCTCTATCTGCCTGGAATTCCTGCCTTGCTCTAGACTGCCCTGTCGTAGGCCAAAGCAGCTTCTTTATTAACCAACGGTAATAAAACATATTCACAGCACACAGAGAGGAATCCCACATCACCTTATGGCCAGAGGATGGCACCTGCAGGTCTTCAGGTAACCTGAGCAGCCTCTGTGATGCCCAAAATAAGCTTGAGCCTCAGCTTTTCCATCTGGAAAATGGAGATGGCAGTGCAAATATTTGATGTTGATGAAGGGACTAAAAAAGTAGCAGGTGGCACACAGCAGACCCCAGGAGTGTGCCAGCATGCTCTGTGGTGGCTTTCCACCCCGGGATGGCAGGTGTGCAGCATCGAATCTGAAATTATATCTTTTCTGATTTACCGTTCATTCTTCATATGCCGTGGCTCTAGAGCTGCTGGTACGCCCAGCTAACCCTCCTTGCAACCTCCAGTCCCCAGACACAGTGTCTTCTGCCTGTGCCTGTCTTTTCTACCTAAGGTTTCCATCTTCCCTGCCCCATCTCCCACCTGCTCTACAAAGGCCATGCCTCTGACAGCCCTGTGCTTTCCTGCTCAGGCTTGACTTGAGTTACTAAGTACTTTGTGCTAGGGATCATTTGTCTCCATTGACTTCTTAATTGCTCGTTTTAATTAATTAATTAATATATATTTACAATACTTTATAAAAAACATTTAAAATATTTATAATTATATTGATTATATAATTAATATTTATATTCATAATAAGTATTTTAATAATATTCTATTTATTTTTAGTTTATTTTTAATTTATTTTTGAGACAAGGTCTCATACATACCAGACTGTTTTGGAACTTGCTATTTACACACACATACATCCCGCCATGTGTGTATGTGTGTGTGAGTATGTGCACACACATGAGTGTGTGGGCTAGAGATTGACTTCCGTGTTTTTTTCCTGTTGCTTTCCACCTTAGATTTTGAGACAGATTCTCTCCCC
>NW_026067920.1:21168054-21170037 GCF_014885135.2 Alexandromys fortis
CCGTTCATTCTTCATATGCCGTGGCTCTAGAGCTGCTGGTACGCCCAGCTAACCCTCCTTGCAACCTCCAGTCCCCAGACACAGTGTCTTCTGCCTGTGCCTGTCTTTTCTACCTAAGGTTTCCATCTTCCCTGCCCCATCTCCCACCTGCTCTACAAAGGCCATGCCTCTGACAGCCCTGTGCTTTCCTGCTCAGGCTTGACTTGAGTTACTAAGTACTTTGTGCTAGGGATCATTTGTCTCCATTGACTTCTTAATTGCTCGTTTTAATTAATTAATTAATATATATTTACAATACTTTATAAAAAACATTTAAAATATTTATAATTATATTGATTATATAATTAATATTTATATTCATAATAAGTATTTTAATAATATTCTATTTATTTTTAGTTTATTTTTAATTTATTTTTGAGACAAGGTCACATACATACCAGACTGTTTTGGAACTTGCTATTTACACACACATACACCCCGCCATGTGTGTATGTGTGTGTGAGTATGTGCACACACATGAGTGTGTGGGCTAGAGACTGACTTCCGTGTTTTTTTCCTGTTGCTTTCCACCTTAGATTTTGAGACAGATTCTCTCCCCAAGCCTGGAGCACCCCAGTTCCCCAGGTTCCACCTCCCCAGAGCTGGGATTGCAGGTGCACTGGGGGTGTGTCTGCCTTATTTTTTTCTCAGTGTGGGTGCTGAGGATCTGACCTTGACTGAGCAATCCTCTTAGCCACTGACCTTGAACCCATCCTTCCTGGGTGTGGAGATTAGGCTGGTACCACTCTGCCCAGTTCTCTGCAGTGCTAGGGGCTGAACCCAGGGCTCTGTGCATGCTAGGGCAAGATCTGAGCTGAGCTGTGTTCCCAGTTTACCGTGCCTGCCCATGTCACAGGGGAACAAAGTTGAGCCCGCTCAGCTCTTGCACTGTGGACACTGACCTGTGCCTGCCCTGGGGGTTAAATGCTAGTCTCCTTGGATCCTGCTTCAAGCTCCTTCTCTGCCTAGTCCTCCACCTGCCCCCAGAGTGTCGCGCTTCCATTTTTTCACGTCCTTTCTGTGTGTGGGGAGTGGAGAGGGGCCAGAAAATGTGTCTTTCAGGTTTTTGTTTGTCGGTTTTGTTTTTGAGTCAGCTTGGTCTCCAGATGTTGCTCTAGCTGGCCCCAAACCCTTTCTCTTAAGGGGTCTTCCCACCTCAGCTTGTCACAGCATGGTGCCCCACTCAACTAAAATCTTAGTTTTCCTTAGACAAGTAATACTTGTTTTCACAGTGTGGGCACCATGGGCATTGTACTTTATCATCTCCTGTGCCGCATCTCACCCTTAGCACACCCAGACTCTCATCTCAGGGATCCTGAGATTGTAACTTCATCTCTCTTAATCCTGAAAAAGTATCTATCTATCTATCTATCTATCTATCTATCTATCTATCTATCTATCTATCTATCTACCTATCTATCTATTCGTTCATTCGCTCACTGATTCATTCGTTATTTATTTATTGTTTCACCTGATTTATGTATGGGCAGTGTCAGGTGACTGCAGAGGTCAGAAGAAGGCATTGGATCCCCTGGAACTGGAGTTACATGTAGTTGTGAACTGCCATGTGAGGGCCTAGGAACCGAACCTGTGTCCTACGCAAGAGCAAGAGCTCAGCTATCCTGCTGAGCGGTCTCTTCTTTTTATGATTATAGGGGTCAAACCTGTGTGTGTTAGAAAGCACTCTGTCACTGAGTTACATCAAGGCCCAGATGGTGAGTTTTGGTGGCTGCAGAATTGTCCTCGCCATGGCTGCCACTTTTCTCCTAACTATCCTCATGAAGGCCTTTCTAATTACTACCCCAGGTAACTCTTAAGTGGGGTTGTTTGGGTAGAGATGAGGTTTTTACACAGTTAGCCCTGAACAGACACTTGTTCTGTTAAACCCTCTCCTACCCTCCCCACACGGGTCCTCCCTCCCCACACGGGTCCTCCCTCCCCACA
>NW_026067920.1:21170320-21213039 GCF_014885135.2 Alexandromys fortis
CTCCTCCCCACACTGGTCCTCCCTCCTCCCCACACTGGTCCTCCCTCCTCCCCACACTGGTCCTCCCTCCTCCCCACACTGGTCCTCCCTCCTCTCCACACTGACACACTGCTGTGGAGCCTCTTGGTTGAAGGCAGAGCAGGAAGCGAGGGGCCCGAGCTCTGAGCTGTAGCTGCTTATATAGGGAATCTGCCTAGCAACCTTTGATACTTTGATACTTTAACTGCTTTTCTGGAGACCCACCGGCCAGAAAGAAAGCAGGGGAACATCCTTGTCAATTACAGACCACAAGGAAGTTTTCCTGCCAGTCAGGGGGAGTGTGGGCAGCTAGATCACAACAACTCACCCTGTTTTCTGGTGGAAAAACTGCAACCTTAATATGGAGTTATTTATCAAGTGAGGCCGGGGCCAAATGCCATCTTGTAATGGCAGCCACTCAAATCGGCTCCCAGCAACACACCCTCCCCACACTGATCCTCCCTCCTTACACCGATCCTCCCTCCTCACACTGGTCCATCCTCCCCACACTGGTCCTCCCTCCCCACACTGGTCCTCCCTCCCCACACTAGTCCTCCCTCCCCACACTGGTCCTCCCTCCCCACACTGGCCCACCCACTCCAGAAAGCCCTGTCCTCTAGGCCCTTCTCATCTCCAGTGTCACAAGCAGATGAGAGAACTACCTGGGAGTTGACACTGAGAAGCCTCAGTGACTTGCCCCAGAGCTCTTCTCTCTGTTCTGGACTCCATCATCAGAAGTATGTTCTTCTAGATTCTCCAATCATCAGGACACAGATAGCATCCCTAACCTCAAGGGGTCTGGTTTACCCTCCAAGAGAGCTGTGGCCAAAGAGCAGAGGGTGACCAGAAACTAGTGGAGGGCCAAGAGACTGATCCTAGAGGTCCCGGGGATGCTGCTGCCACTGGTCCTAAAACAACACTTAGAGAAACACGGATTGAGCAGTGACAGCCGGGGCGTGGTTCAAGGAGGTGGAGGTTCAAAGGCTCAGGGCCAGGCATTATCGCCTAAAACCAGGGACCCCAGAGCTGTGGCCATCAGGGATGCCTGATCAGGTGTGACATCACCCATTCCCTCCAATGTACTGGGACAGAGGATCGGGAAGAGTGGGGACCAACCCTGTGCCACCTAACACAGCAGTGTCCTCCAACTGCCAAGAAAGCTGGCTGTGCCAAGTGAAAGGCAGAAAGGCTCGTTTTCAGAGCCTTCCTCCTCAGAGCTCAGCTACCAGAGAACAGGGTGGTCCTTGCCTACAGGAGATAAAGGTCCCAAGTGGTTCCACCTCCTGCTGGGCTCTCAGTCCAGCCACCTATGCGGTTCTGTTCAGTGAAGGCCTCACAGGTGATGGCCTTCCGCGACCCCTTTGTGTCTCTGGCAGTGTCCCTAGTGGACAGCAGGGTCAATGGGATGAGTTTCTGAGACTCCTCCCAGCTCCAATGACCCTTCCTTGCTTTCATTCAACAGTCTGATTTGAGACTGTCCATCTTAAATACCCCATGTAAGTGGCAGAGGGTGGCAATAGTCTGCGCTGGGGAGGACAGCCAAGTGCAGCTGGCAGAGCCTGGAGGGCTGATAGCACAGAAGCTTCAGGAATCCGCCTACTCTCCAGTGGTTTGGCAGAAATGTTTGCCAGAGGATGAAGGAAGGAACAAGGAGCAATATACAGGCTCTACTGGAAAATCCAGCTGGGCAGGAGGCTCTCCCTGGAAACTGAAACTTTACTTGGGTTTGCCACTGTTTTAGTTAGGGTCTCAATTACTGTGAAGAACTCTTATAAAGAAAACATTTAATTGAGGAAGCTTACAGTTTCAGAGGTTCAGTCCATTACCATCAAGGCGCAACATGGTGGCATGCAGGCAGACATGGTGCTGGAGAAGGATCTGAGTCCTACATCTTGACCCACAGGCAACAGGAAGTGGTCTGAGACACTGGGCATGGCTTGAGCTTATATGAGACCTCAAAGCCCACCCCCACAGTGACACACTTCCTCCAACAAGGCCACACCTCCTAATAGTGCTTCTTCCTGTGAGCTTATGGGGGCTAATTCCATTCAAACTACCACACCACTGTGTCACTTCTCACTGCTGGACCTCAGGAAGCCCAGTTCAGGCTAGTGACCACCATCAGGCTTCAGACTCCTGTGTATAAAGTCTGGGGACTTGTAGCTTTGGCAGCATACCAATGTGTTTCTCGGGTTGGGCCGATGACATTATTTTCAACTTGAATTCACTGCCCTATAGATTTTTTTTCCCCCCCGGTGTGTTCAAGAGGGCTGCTTTTTAGTTTGTGAGTCTGATGGCAGCTTCTCCCTCATCTAACCCATAGGCCAACGTGTCCGCAGACCTCTGCATTAAAGGAATCTCCCATAAAGCATCCCGATGGTTCAAAGAAGCGTTCTAGAAAATCTGACAGTAAGGTCCACACCAGGAAGCTGAAGGATGTATACTCACATGCGCTTGCTCGCCTACTCAATGTAGATAAAGGTTGGATGGTCAATGGGCGAGAGTACAATTGGGCCCTCACGCGTGGGCCTCTTGCCTGTTTCAAGTCTGCCATAAAAGGGCTTTGGTTGTTGCTGTTTAAAAATTGCTCTAAATCTAGATAAGAGGATCTTTAGACAAGGCTCACCCCTCCATCAATCAATCTTGAAATCAGGCTTCTGTGATTGAAGGTACCTGAGCCACACCCCACTTCTGGACCAATCAGCAGTGCCTAGGGGTTGGCACGTGCATCTTTCACTTGCCCTAAAGTGTCTCTGCCAGCAGGATTTAGAGAAGCAGAGGCAGGCCAGCCATCAGCTGGATGCAGAGAGGAAAGGTTACCTCAAGCGGTAGGCAGATGAACAATGCACACAGAACATCTCAGAAAGGTCTGCTCTGGCTCTGCTTTTGGGTAATGGTTTCGTGATACAAATCTCATTCCTCCTCAGGTGGGACGGATTCTGTACGGTTCATATACCAAGACACACTGGCCACAGCCGGAACTGGGGGAGCCTGGCCCGCCACTCTGAGTTACCTGTCAGTTAGCATTTGACCTCTTCAGAAGTGTCCAAGGTCACCGTGTGGCATGGTGATGTGGCGTGCAGCAGCTTTTGTGGGGGGAAGGCAGGGCACCCCCTTTGTTGCTGACTCTGAGAAGGTTCCCCCTGGAATTGTACAGAGAAGTATTAGTGGCCCTGGGGGAACCTTTAGAAACCCTTCCCCCCATGTTTATTTATTTTTTTTTATTTTATGCACACTGGTGTTTTGTCTGCATGTATGCCTGTGTGAGAATGTCGGGTCGCTTGGAACGGGAGTTACAGACAGCTGTGAGCTGCCATGTGGGTGCTGGGACTTGAACCCAGGTCCTCTGGAAGAGCAGCCAGTGTCTCAACTGCTGAGCCATGTGTTTGTCCCCCACTTAGAAACCTTTAACAATGGCTTCCTCAGACCTGCTCAGACGAGCTGTCTCAGCATTGCCCATAGCGGTGGCTACCAGTGGGCCCAGCCTTCTCATGGCTTGCATCCTGGCACTGTGGTCATCTCTCTTGCCCATGGGAGAGGCTATTGTTTAGGGACTGGAAATAGGTACCTGCTCAGAAGGTTGGGCAAGGCCCAGTGAGGGGCTTGGGTGGCAACCCTGTTGCTGTGCTCACAGAAAGCTTCCTCCGGCAACCACCGGAGACTGTGGTGCCTAGAAGAATGGGCGCCATCCTTGAGGACTGGGTCTCATTCTATGTCTCTGGAGAAGAACCCATCTCTTGTAGAAGGGGAACCCCTATCCACGTAGAAGGGGTCCGTTCGGTTCCTGCTTCAGGGCCTTTCAGATTTCCACTGTTCCATGTTTGACCCTTTCTGGTCAAGCCTTTCCCCAGAGATCTCTGAATTCCTCTGGCTCCTCTCTGGCACTTAGCCCTCAAAGACAAAGCACAGCAAGCTTTCCAGCCTCCGTGTGCCCGCCTGCACTGGTGTGCCTGCCTGCACGGGTGTGCTCACCTGCACTGGTGTGCCCGCCTGCACGGATGTGTCCGCCTGCACAGGTGTGCCCGCCTGCACGGGTGTGCTTGCCTGCATGGGCGTGCTTACTTGCATGGGTGTGCTCACCAGCACGGGTGTGTCCACCTGCACGGGTATGTCCACCTGCACTGGTGTGCCCACCTGCACTGGTGTGTCCTCCTGCACTGGTGTGTCCTCCTGCACTGGTGTGTCCTCCTGCACTGGTGTGTCTGCCTGCATGGATGTGCCCACCTGCACTGGTGTGCTCATCTGCATGGGTGTGCTCACCCATACCATGGGGTAATTAGTGCAAAACTGAAGCTCAGGGACCACAGCTTGTGAATGGTTTCTGTCATGTGGTTTGAACAGGTGCGCTATGGACTTCTGAGCAAGCTGCCTACATCATCTTCTCATTCATATAATCTCTCTCCTATTACATTTATTTATTTATTGTTTGTTTTATTTATCTCTCTCTGTATGTGTGTCTGTCTGTCATTGTGCCCCATGCACATGTGTTCAACTGGGCATGCGGAGGACCAAAGTGGATGTCAAGTTTCTTCCCCAGTTGTTTCTCTACCTTATTTTTTGAGACAAGGTCTCGTGCTGAACCTGCAGCTTACTTTCTTGGCTGGTATCTTAGTTAGGGTTTCTGTTGCAGTGATAAAAACAATCGGCCGTGACCAAAGCAGCTGGGTTTATTTCCTCTTCCTATTGAACCCCATCATCCAGGAAAGTCAGACAAGAGTTCACAGCAGAACCTGGAAGCAGAAGCTGATGCAGAGGCCATGGAGGGATGCTGCTTACTGACTTGCTCACCATGCTTGCTTAATCTTTCTTTTATCACCCAGGACCTCATGTGTAGGGGGTAGCAACCCCCCCCCACACACAATGGGCTGGTCCCTCCCACATCAATCACCAATCAAGAAAATGTACCACAGGCTTGCCCACCAGCCAGCCTGTTAGGATCAGTTTCCCAGTTTAGGTTTCTTCTTCCCAAATGACTCTACCTTGTGTCAAGCTGACACAGCACTTGCCAGTACAGCTAGGTTGACTGGCCAGTAAGCTCCAGGTGCCACCCCTTCTCCACACCTGGATACAGGTTAGAGCTGTGTGCCGGCAAGCTCAGCTTTTTACATAGGTGCCGGAGACTCAAACTCAGGTCCTCATGCTTAAAAGCAACGAAGATCCTGCCCCACCCCCTCCCAGGCCTTGTCTCCTACAGCAGTGTGAGATCCTTGTGAGGTAGGCGGCCTAGGGCAGGAGTTTGACACAAATTTTGTTGGTGTGTAGCTCAAACGCCTGCTCTACATGCTACGCACTACAATACAGTTTGTGAGTCAGGCAAGGGCCTGGAGATTGAAACATACACAGAGAGACACGGGTGCCAAGAATGCCCCTTTATTGTGTTCCAGGGCAGCTTTTATAGGCTCTCTTTGACTAATAGTCACACTCTAACTCTCAGCTGCAAGCCCACCAGAAACCACTCCCCTGCCATCAGGAACTCCTGAGGGTCTCGTGCTCAGAGGAGCTGCAAAACAAGTTGTTTGCTCAGAGCAGCTGCAAGCACAGGAAAACAAGTTGTTTACTCTGGCAGCAGGGGTCACAGGAAATTCAGGGTCTGGGGGGCCACAGTCCCCAACATTAGTGCAGTTTCTGTTTTTTTTTTTTTTTTATCTTCTTTTTGGGAGAAGGGGGATGTGTCACAAACTCCAGTTGACAGTCACAGACCCTGTCTCCCCAAAGGGGTTGGGAAACACTTACAATGCATTGCAGGTAGTTTCAGGAGGTTGGCTCCCCAGCCCGGGCACGACAGGAAGCCCCACTTTTGCTATTGCGTCAAAGCAGAAGCTAGCCCTTTTCCTTCCTTTGTTAGTGGACGGTCTCTCTTCACAGGGCCTCTGGCTGCGTCTGTCCCAAGTTGCAATCCTTGGTTGAGCTGTTGAACACAGCCCCTGTTCAGAATGTGAGGCTAAAAATGAACCAGGAAGGGGCACAAATTCATCTTTAAAAACCCAGACAAAATGAATCTTTCAGTCTTAAGGCTGTGGCTCACAGGCACCTTATTTGCTGAGTTGGACTAAACAGTGTCTATGGCTGATAGGCCCAGGCTCACCCGAGTGGAGGATGAGGGAGAAGAGGGCCCAGTGCTTGGGGGAGTCAGCCAGCATACTGGGAGATTTACTGTTACCAGTGGGTATCTCCAGCTTAACATGAGGTATACTTTTAATCATGCATGTAATCATGGGAAGCTGAAGCAGGAGGACCGTGGCAAGTTGAAGGCCAACCTGGGCTACAGAGTGAGACTCTGTCTCAAAAGCATCCTTAAGCCAACCCCAAGTCTATTGAGTAGAGTTTCAGAATTTTGTTCTGTGTCCCTGCAAAGATGGCCAGTGCTTGCTTCAAACAGTGTTGTCTTGGGGACAGCTGTGTGCTTGGCATTGGATTAGGTGCTGCGGGCGTCGTCATCCCTTCCTCCCAGTTCTTTAGGTCCTTCCCATGTGGGACCCGCTCTAAGAGCTGGAGATAAGCCAGGGCAGTAGCGGTCCCTGTCCTGATGAGGTCTCCGGTGTGGGCAGGGGGCAGAGGATGAAATAATAAGGACACATGGGTCGTAGTGTGAGCTAGAGGAAGACCAAGGTGAGCAGCGGTGTGGAGAGAGCAGGGGCTCTGCCTTAGGTGGCAAGCAGGAGGACAAGCTGCCCAAAGGAGCGAGGGCCAGGGCTGTACTGAGGGCTGGGGAGGCCCAGGCAAGGATGGAAGGTCTCCCAGGAGGCTGCCTACTCTGCTTACTCGGTCAGCTCAGCAGGAGTGCTGGCCACAGAGCCAGTTCCCCCTGCAGGGGTCTCTGGTGACAAGGTGGCTGAACACAGTCAGGGGAAATGATAGGGAACCAAGGGATAAGCTAAAAGACACCAGAAGGAGACAGTCAGATAAACCCTGGTGTTGAATTAGGAGCGGCGGCAGGGCTGCGTCCCCGGCACCCGGCCGCCCGCATGGCTAGCTTATGTCCAGAAATAATTACAAGGAAACTGTATTTTTTTAAACACTGTCTGGCCCGGCTAGTTTCAGTTTCTTATTGGTTAGCTCTTACATATTGTTCTAACCCATTTTTAATATTTTGTGTAGCCCACAAGCTGGCTTACCAGGGAGGATCTTAACCTGAGTCTGTCTGGAGCGGGAGAACCATGGCGACTACTCTCTGACTCAGCTTCTTTTTCTCAGAATTCTCTTCTGTTTACTCCGCTTACCTAATTTTTTGTCCTATGAGGGCCGAGGCCCTCTTTATTAATAAGAAATCACTCCCACATCACCCTGGATGTGAGAAAGTCCACAGAACCACTGTGTAATGGGGGTGGGGGGGTGGGGGAATGGAGAATGGGTCATATCCAAACGGCCACATAACAGGGATGCGTGGTCTTCTAGCAGACATAACGCATACGCTAAAAGGGTCTGAGCTTCAGATGGCGTCCAGGAACTGCTGCGCTCTCAGGTGAGGTGAGGGTGCAATAGTGAAGAATATGGTCAGAAAGAGATGGCTCTAATCTGGGTTCGTTCATTAATACTGAAAGAGTTCAGCTAAGTCTATAAAGTAAGTCTACTAATTAAGGCTTGAGATAGAACTCATGGCGGAAGAATGAGATACTTCCAGAGACGGGCAGCCTTCCTGGGCTGGCCAGGCACCAGAGGTTTGGCAAACCCTGAAGTGTGCCCTTTTTGGCTGGGCAGTGTGCCCTAGCCTCTGGCACCCGGAAAGTGTCTGATAACGTTGCTGGAATTCACTCCAAGGATGGTCTCAGCTGAGCTCTCTCCCGCATCTACACCCCACCCACCTTCAAGCTCACCAGGATCAGGTACACCGTGAGACAATTAAAACTGTGGGGAGACGGTTCTGGAAGTGCCTAGGAAGAAATGCTGCCCCTGCCCATGCTGTGCCCCTTCAGGCTGTCCTGACCACAGACAGCTGGCTTGCTCCTTCCTTGGGATTTGATTCTGCCTAGCCAAGCCTGTCATACTGTAGGCATTCAATGGGAACAGTGCCCTGCATAGCCACACCGAAGGTTCCTTGAGCTCTTAGCATTCCCGAATGCCATGCTGTAGATGAGCAGTGTGGTCCCAGGGCTGTTGTCCTTCCAAATTCATAGAGAAAGCTACCCTCCTCCCCGCCCCCTTCCATTGCCAGCTGAGGCATCAGGGAGGAGATAGGGTCCTAAAGAGCCTAGTCCTCACAGGTGGGGTTAGTGGCCCTAATGAAAGAGGCCCGAGGGCCCTTTCCGGAAGCCTTCCTGCTTGTGAGCAGGCTGCATGAAGACATTACCTATAAGGTAGGATGGCCTCTGGCCAACATGGAGTCTGCTAGAACCTTCTCTTGGACTTCTCATTTCTGGAATCGTGAACAACCAATTTCTGTTAGGCAAGTGCCTGATCTAAGACAAGGAGTCCTCCCTAAGCCTCCTAAGGGCTGTGTTCTCAGTAGGCGTCAGTGCCAGGGTCCTGAGTGCCAGGGTCCTGGTGGGGCACTGTGGCTCCTCCTTGCCTGTCTTTCTTCTGGAAGCAGCAATGCAGGCCACACCCACGCCATTGAAGGCTCAAGATCCTTCACTTAGTTTTGTTTTGTTTTGTTTTTCAAGACAGAGTTTCTCTGTGTAGCCCTGGTTACTCTGGAACTCACCCGGTAAACCAGGCTGGCCTCGAACTCACAGAGAGCCAACTGCCCCTGCCTCCTGAGTGCTGGGATTAAAGGCATGCACCACCGCAGCCTGGACTCAAGATCTTTTTCGTTCTGTGGCAGGTGTTTGCTTGTGAGCAAGGACGTAGGGAAGCCTTGAGGCTTGAGGCTGTGAGTTGTCTCTGATGCAGGCATGGGCTCCAGCCAGGCCTGGTCTTTGTTCCCTCCCTGGCCACATGTTGAATTATTTAAAACAATAGCTCATGCCTTTCTTTCACAATCCCCAAACTGGCAGATTGGCTAACATTGCCTTTTATGGAAGGGCCTGGAAGGATCCTTTCTCTGTGAAGATGTGTACCCACATCTGTGGAGAGTGTACCACGGTGGCAGATGCTCTCCTTCAGGAGAGGGTAGGTAGAGGGCTTTGCTCTCTCAACAGTCGGTCGAACAAAGGAGCCAGAAGCAGCTTGCAGGCCACCTTTGCTGTCTTGGCTCCCCCAGCGCACGGCTGCCCGTCCTTTTCCTGTTTTCCCATTGGCTGAGGCTGATATTGGATAAATACCAGCTGTCCCTTGAGGGCCGTGCCCAGATTTTCTACCCCTAATGTATCCTTTCAACAGGTGTCTGTGACATAGGACCCATGCTGTCCTTCTGCCTCACAGATGTTAGTCTGTAGCCACAAAACCAAAAAAACCTGGGGCAGGAAAGAAGCGTCCAGATTTCAGAGTGGAGAACGCCAGGCTGCTGACTAAGGCATTTTCGTTCCAGACTCTACCACAGCCAGCACTGTGAATGAAGAGCCCAGCAACACCCGTCTCCCCTGCTCCAACCAATGCTGCATGGAACCAGGGGAAGAGGAAGAGAAGCATAGACGGGAGAGGAGTTGGAGGACGGGGAAAGGTTAGGGCCTTCGCTGTGAGCCAGATTAAAAATGGGGGCAGCAGGAAAAGGGCCAGTAGATGGGGCCATCTCCTGGGGGCGACTCTGGTAGGATCTTGCTGGATTTGGGATCCTAGGGTCATTCTCAGAAGCTCTCAATCAGGTGCAATCCCAACCCTGCTTGCGTGGCTATTGCTATCACCAACACAGGAGGAAATCCTCTCTGAGTAACTGCTGCGAGCCAGCGGCTGGCCAGGCAGCTTTCAGCAGTCTGTGCCGTCAGCCTTTGAGCACACATCTTGTGCCAGCTAGAGCTTAACAGCTGTTATCACATCTACGGATGCCTTCCTTCAGCAATCTCAAAAGTTGGGGGATCCAAGAACTGGTCACCTGAGCACTGCGAGCCATGCATGGCCTGGTCAGGGACTAAAGTGTCCTTACTGATTTCCTGTAAGCACTGTACCTAGGTCTCTTCTGCAGAGCTGGTGTCTTAGTTAGGGTCTCTATTGCTGAGATAAAGCACCATGACCCTAACCCTAAAGCAAAAGCAACCTTGGGAGGAAAGGGTTTATCTCAGTTCTCCATCACAATCCATACTTAGGTCGGGGTAGGGAAAATCAAGGCAGGAACTGATGCAGAGGCCACGGGCGAGTGCTGCTTACCGGCTTGTTCCTCATGGCCCGATCCAGTGCTCTCCAGTTCATACAAGCCAGGGGTGAAGTTCAACCAAACCAACTCGCAGCAGCAACAATGAAGCCCCGCAGACTTGGGGTTGCTGTCTGAGAGCCTGGTGACTGAACTGGGGGTATGAGGGGGTGATTGCCGACAAAGCTGGAGATCGGGCATACATTATTTGCAGGCAGGCAGAGCAGTTTCTAGAAAGAGCAGGTGTGCTCAGCGTCATGCAGAGCCCAGGGACAGACCTGGCAGACCTTGTTCTCAAGGAGCAAAGACCAGCGAGAATGGCACATGGCTGACCAGGAAGTGAGGTGGCGGGAAGTGAGGTGGCTGACAGTGTGTCAGGCTCAGTGGTCGTCTTGTCCTGGGAGGAGGACTTTGCTGCCTGGCTCAGTGGCCTTGAGGGAAGGTGTAGACATCTCCTGTCTTGGTGTCCTTACCAGCAAGTACACTAAGTACCTCTTGGTGTTATCATAGAACAGGGCTGTCCTTCGCTGGGTAGTGCTCTATTAGTTGGCTTTTGGGTCCATGTGACAGAACCAAACAGAAGCAACCTGAGGGAGGAAAGATTTCTTTTGGTTCAAGGTTCATTGTGGTGGAGAAGATGGAGCTGTGTTTGTTGCTGAGGGAGCGTGTACTAACGGCAATTCAAATCACTGTGGACCAGGAAGCAGAGAGGGAGGGACCAGGATATAATGTTCAAAGGAAGGTCTGTCCTTAGTGACTCCACAACTCACGCCTTTCAGAGTTTCCAGAACCTTCCAAGTTAGCACTGCCAGCTGGGAACCACATGCTCAAATATGAGCTGGCAGGGCGTGGTGGTCGTGGTGGACGTGGTGGTGGTGGAGTGTATTTCACGATACAACCAACCTTTAATTAATATAACTAGGTTTGTTTTAATTGTTATGTGGCTAGAGGGTTTACAAACAACCTGGGGATGTTGGAAGGGGCAGTCCTGTTCAGTGTGGGTGGCAGAAAGGTTTCCAGAGGAGATGACGCTGGCTAATAAATGAGGACATGTTCTCCTGGGTAAGAGGGTGGTTTTAGCCAGCTGCTGGGGCATTTGGTAGCCAGGGAAGAGCCCACAGTGTAGAGAAGAGGCAGAACCCAGGCCTTAGCCATGCGGTAAGGCTGCATTCAGGGGGCTTCAGGAAGGACTTCTGTTGGTCAAGAACATTCTGTCAGCACAGTGGAAGATGAGATAGGGAGGAAGACAAAGACTGTCACCTGGAGGTGAAACAGTCAGGAGAGATGAGTGGGCCTGGAGGAGGAGTTGGCAGTGGAAGAGGCGTGACTGATAGGACGCTAGAGCCACAGGCTGAAGGGTGAGGCGGGGGACCAAGACAAGAGTGAACGTTGGGCTGTAGACTCTCGGAGAGAGGGCCCGGCAAGGGCAGTGAACACGGGGCCTGTAAGGATTCATTCATGGTGCATGGGCTAAAGCTGGAGCCCTGGACCTCCAGTGGGGATGGCCAGGGGCAGAAGAGACCTGCAGCCCAAGGAGAGGCCAGAAGGCTCCACCCAGCACACAGGGACTGGTCCCCCCTCCTCTCCTTCTCTCATTTGATGTTTTGAATCAGGATCTCGCTGTGTCGTCCAGGTTGGCATCAAATGTGGAATCTTCTCCTCTCTGCCTATTGAACGCTGGAATTGTAGCACACACACCAGGCCCCATCTGTTGGAAGCTTTGTGCTTGGGGAACCTAGGGCGGAAAGAGACTCGAGTTAAAGAGTTAAAGGCTAGAGTGTTGGTTCTGAGGCGCTCTCCTTATTCTTTCGCCTTGGTCTGTGGTGATCTGTGTCACTGAGCCTCAGAGATGGAGATGGGAGAGGGCAGAGGCTCCATGGTGGTATTGAGGAGCAGGGAGGGAGACAGGAGTTAAGGTCACACAGGTCATGCAGTCACTCAGAGTTTAAGGTAACTGAGATGGTGGCTAACGGAAACATGACACATACGGCAAGGGTGGCTTTAGCTCTCTGGAAGGGAGGATGACATTTTGGCTTACTACTGTTAGGGAGACAGTTATCTGTGTTCTTCTACCGTTATCTTTATCTTCATCGGTAGTGACAGAATACTGACCCGAATAAATGATAAAAATTACTGTGTGCCACAGATGACATGGATTATCCGTTCTCCTTGGGCCTGAACGGATACCATTTTAATCCTTTCAAATCTCTCTCTGTAGCCCAAACTTGCCTTTCAACTCCCGACACTCCTGCCTCAGCCTCCCGAGTGCTGGGACTCCAGCCGTGTGCTGCCATACCTGACAATTTCGTCCTAGACTTACCACCTCCTGAGGCACATAGAGTAAATGCTTATGATGGCTTTGCCTGTGGTATTCTGTACTCGGTTGAGAAGCCATAGTGCCTGAGCCTGCCTGGTACCCCGTGCAGGCATTTATAGTGGTTCCTACTGGTCAGTGTTCATTCTGGCCATCTGGATCATGAAGGACGTTTATCAGTCAGTGGACGACAAGACTGGGGAAGGAGGGAAGAGTCTGTGCACAGTGGGATACAATGACCATTTGGGGCAGTGGGTGTCAGAAACAGTGTCTGAAATGGACATAGTAGGGTTGGAAAATGATACATGTAAAAACTGTTTTTAGGTTTTTAAAAACTCAGTGATATGATAGTCTGATTTGATGGTAGTTTCTGGAGGGGAGGGGAAACTACCCACCTACATGGGTTAAAGAGGCAGATTTATCATGACTAAGGATAGAATTTTAGGATAGGCTAAGTGTCTGAAACAGAATAAACACGAAGCCCACATCAGTGGTGAGGTGATACCTGGTCTAGCCTGGGGGACACATTGACATTTACAGAAGACTCTGTACAGGGGAAAACCCAGTGAAAGAGGAAGGTGACAGTGACCTTCAGGTGCGTAGGGAAACGGGATTAGGTTTATCAACAACACAAGGGGACAGCTCAGAACAGCAGGGTGGTTCTGGTGACAAAGCAAGTATGTGTGGGTTCCCTCGAGGGGTCGTGAGCCCAGTGGCGACCCTGCACATGCTCAGACCACACAGGCTGTTCCTTCTGAGGAACACATAGGAAGGTATAAGCCAAGTTGGGTTTGGGTCCTGCCTCTAGATATAGTTGTGATGTTGTACACAAGTCAGCTTCCTTATTTATGCTTCAATTTCTTCAGCTATGAGAACTGACTCATCCCTGGCCCTTAGTATTTTACAGAATAGAGTGCTTTTATTGAACAGGGTTTTCTGTAGCCACTTGGCCCTGCTATTAGCCTAGGGTGTGTTAGAGCAAGACAACCCAGCTGCATGTGTGTCCTGGCTCTGATGCCATTGGGAGCTCCTGGGATAGTTTGGCGGAGCAGAGTAGCTTATCTTTCAGCCCTAAAAGCCTAGACTCCCTAAGGTTGCTTCTACCTCAGTTTTCTGTGTGTGTCGAGGTTTGGGGTCTACAAGCATATGTGCTTGGGTCAAATTCAGGACATTAAGCATGTGAAACACGCTCGATTGCTGAGCTATACCCCACAGTCTTGATGCTTTAGTCCTTTCTATTAGTTAGGGCTCTACAGTAGCAGAGTTTATAGAGTGAAGCGCTCTCTATAGAAAGGGAATTTATTAGAATGACTGACAGGGTGTAATCCAGCTAACCCAACAATGGCTGTCTATGATTCGAGGGTCCAAAAATCCAGTAGCTGTTCAGTGCACAGGCTGGATGTCTCAGCTGCTTTAGCATATGCCGGGATCCTGAAGAAGTAGGCTCTGCTGCCAGTGAAGGAGTGAACTTGCTCTGGCAGTGAGGGCGAGAGGCAAGAACAAAGCTGCCTTCTTCTTCATCTTTATGTAGGCTTGTAGCAGAAGGCGTGACCCAGATTAGAAGCTTCCCACCTCAAAAGATCTGGATTAAAGGCGTATCTTCCTACTTCAAAGATCTGGATTAGAAGGGATCTTCCTACTTCAAAATGATTTAATTTAGCAAACATCCCTCATAGGTGTGCCCAGCCATCTTTGGGTTTTAGCTAATTCTATATGTAGTCAAGTCTACAACTAGAACAGCCATCACACTCCTGCTATGAGCATTTTCATCCTGGGTGGGGAGACCATGCAATATACCCCTGCTCCCTGTGAAGTCCCAATGACGGAGCATGGCTTGATTCATCAGATCTCTTCCCTCCTCCCACACACCTAGTAAGTTTATCAGGCACACTTGCAGGGCAGGGATGAGGGGCTATGGACAGGAGCACCAGAATATCTTCACCCCATGGGGATGATGGCTTCCTCAGGGCTGTGTAGCTAGAGCCCAGTCTTCCTCAAACTACACACTATAACCCCTTCTCAAGACCCAGAGACCACTTGCAGCTGTCTGGGTCCTCAGGCGTGGGTCCCGTGACCCCACATGCTCCGTTCTGTAGAGGGTCAACAGTTAGCAAGCACAGCTGTCAAGACAGTACGTAGACGCCGCAGAACTCGTGGACATGTTGGCTAGCTGGCAGGACAGTGCGCCACAGTAGCCTCAATTCCTTATTTTATGCCCGAAATATCAGAGACTTGAAGTATCTGAGACTCTAGGCAATACTTTCCCGACAGGAAGCTGTCAGTGGTGTCACGCCTTCCACTAGAACATTCTAGTGGACACTGTAGGCTGCCAGCTTGTTCTCTGGCAAATGTCATCTAACAACAATATTCTAAAACTACTTTTGTCTTAGGCTTAGGTATTTTTATATGTGTGCTTATTTTGCCTGCATGTATATATGTGCAACTCGTGTGCTTGGTGCCAGAGGTCAGAACAGGGTACAGGATCCCCTGGATCTGGAGTCTCAGATGTTTGTGGCTGCCAAGAAGCAAACCCTGGCCTCTGCAACACTTGTTCTTCCCGTTGTGCGTCTCTCTAGGACCCCCACTTCTTAGTCATTTTCTGCTCAACCTAATTGGACACAAACATTTTCGGGGAGGGGCTCCCTATAATTTTTTTCCCCCGAGACAGGGTTTCTCTGTGTATCCACCCTGGCTGTCCCGGAACTCTCTGTAGACCAGGCTGGCCTCAAACTCAAAGATCTCTGCCTGCCTCTGCCTCCCAAGTGCTGGGATTAAAGGCGTGCACCACCGCTGCACAGCCCTCTAAGTTCTTATTTATCTCAATATTCTGAAGTCATGCTACCGTGAATCATGGGGATTTCTTTTACAGCTCATGTTGTACATATGATAGTTCAGCTGTTAAAAAGAACCGATCCTATTGGTATGTGTGTGCTGGGGGGGACACGTATGTCATGCAGAAAACCTTGCGGTTGCCCTTCTGAAACCTCGTCTGAGACAAACTCTTATCACTGTGTGAACTGGGCTAGTTGCCCCTAGAGCCTGTTAGCCTAATTTATTTCATTTTCTGTGTATGAATGTTTTGCCTGCATGTATGTCTGCTAACATAATTGTGCCTGGTGTCCTCCAATGTCAGAAGGGTCGGATCCCCTGGAACTGAAGTTATGGGTGGTTGTGAACAACCACGGGTCTTCTATAAGAACAAGTGCTCTTGACCCTGAGCCATCTCTCCAGCCTCACAATTCAATTCTAAGAGACCAGATTCTGATTCTTCCTGATTTTAACCAGGTAGAAGTCCTACCAAATCACTTCATTTGGAACAAAAGTCATTAATTCTGAATAAAACCTCACATTCAAATGGATTACATTTTTCCCTGAGATGTTAAATACAAAGACAAAAGGCTAAATTTCTTTTAAATTATTTTATTATTGTGTAAGCTAAAAGGAAATTTACACACCGAAATCTCAAAAGCCTTGGGCATGCACATTGACCTTGTTAGAGGCTCCTCTACATGGCTCTCTTTTTTCCATAGGAATTTCCCCAAACATTTAAAACCCATAGTTTTTTTTTAACTGTATATACAGCCTAAACCATAGCAATCTATGATTATGTCATTTTACACTGTGCAAAATCCTCAAAAAATAATGGTATGATAGAACAGAAAGATTCCTAACAAATTTCATTTTAAGACATTCATATCATTTGGTCCTTCTCCAAATCAAACTAATTAAAACAGGCACAATCTCGGTCAAGCCTCCAATCCAATTCTGACAGTGATCCACACCCTACAACCAGAGAGCAGCGATGACCTCTGCAAGACTGAAAAGACTAAAACAGAGCCCAGAAAAGTTAACAAAAGCCAGGCCTGACACAACCCATCACAGACAAACTGAAAATCGGACAGGATCTGAGCTGTGTGACGGGCAAGTGACAGAGCATCCAGGAGGAAAGGAAGAGCGGCCAGTGCAGCGAGAAGAGACCGAAGGGGATTGCAGACAGTGGAGATTTGAGGTTTTAATTTTCTTTTTTTATTTCAAAAGTTTTTTTTTTTAAAGAAGGACACCACCAGTGTTATTTCACAAAGACATAAATGTATACACCCCAGCAACACAAAAGAATAAATCTTCAAAAATGTTCATCCCCAATTATTTACATTTTTTTCTAATATAAATTTAGGACTTCAGTATGTAAATAAATATACATTACTATGTATACCTTTCTAGTGTGGCTTACCAACAAATCAGCTGAACTTGAATGTATTTATTCATTTTTAAATTACAGCAGATATGTTTTTGATGGTAGGGAAGGGATAGAGGAAAGGAAAAAGTATTTGAAACTGTCCAGTTCAACCAGCTATCCTTCTGCTTGTTCCTGGGAGCTTGTGGAAGGTGTCAGTGTGGCTGGGAACATCAACACCTTGGCATGCATGAAGGTTAAGTCCGGAAGGCTGGCGATCACCTTCACAGCTTCTTCACTTAGGTGTTCCTCTCTTTTTGGTTTCCTATCAGCCAATGAGAAAAGACAAATGTGTTAATGGGAATTCCATCTCAAGGTGTGCAGTCAACGGTCTTGGGCATCTGACTGGCTTTTCCTCTGCTAGTTGCTGAATGAAGAACAATCTATGTGGCTTTTTGTTGTCCATGAAATCATGCATAACCGGATGCAGACATCGCTATCACATGTGTACGGCTCAAAGCTTTAGTTAAGGCCGGAAGCACCCTCCCAGCCAGTCTTCCAACATTACCAAGCACAAGTAGAGTACTAAAGCCTTGCTAACAGTCCACCCATCTGGATTTCCCCTGCTTGCTGCAAAACTACCAAAATTACCTCAACATGAAAGGTGTGGTGCAAGGCCTGGTAAGTCACTTAACCTCAGGCTTTCTTAACCTAATGGGGAATTCCAAGAGAGCCTTCAGCCAAGCTGGGATGCAGGCGGCAGCATGAGAACTGGGTGCAGGCAGGAACCAGGCGAGGCAATCTGTAAACCTTCCAGGACTCTGGCCTTGTGGATAATGTCTATTTAACCACCTCTCCCTCACTGTAACAAGTAAGTAGCCTGAAGCATATCACAGGTGCCCAAGAATTCCTGGTGAACTAGTGGGCAAGCGGAAAAAAGTGCCCAGTGGGCATCACATGTGCCCAACCAGTGCACAATGCCATTCAAACCATCCAGGCTGTTAAATATGTTGAAAGGATTATTATAGTCACACAGATTATATTTGTACACAGATCAATTTCAGACCAAAGATCATTTGAAATTGCCTAGAGAAAGTCCAGTTCTTTCTTTTATGGTAATCATATCAGCAGATGAATCAAATTCAACCCAGTCCTACTTTATTCTATATATAATGGCTATCCTACATTTAAAAAAATTAAAATTTATATTTAGATTGCACTTAACGGTAACACATCATCAGATGCTTGAGGAAGTAGAAGACAACTGCATCACTTCTAAGTCAAACAAGTGTCTTGTTTCCTAGGCTGGGTCTTAGCATCACTAATACGGTCAGCCCATAGCCATCCAGTCAGCAGGGTGTCGGATGTTTTCAATGTGCTGGGAGATCTCGGACGTAGTCTAGACAAATGTTTATTACCCTGTATTTGCAAGCCTCTGGATATAATGTCCAGTTTATAGAAGACTGGGGAAATGAAGAACTAGTGGACACTACTTCAGAAAACACCAGCAAGTAGAAGTGGTCCTGCCAGCTTCCCCATTTGTGAAGTGCAGGCAGGTCGGGAGAGGACAAGGGGAGTTCTAAACCAGGACACAACTGTGACAACTGGGCTAGGTTTGACCAAAGGATTTCAGAGGCAATAGGAAACTGAATTTAAAAAAAGCTCCTACAATGTTTAAGATTTGCAGTTATTTGTGTGAACTATTCTTATTAAAATATACACAGCACATGCTTGAGAATTTGGGAACAATTATATGGCTCTCCATCTCTTTTAATGGCAGGCCAACATGGCCTATGATCAATTCACTCCCCCCCAAAACGGACGTAAGGAGACCTTTCAATAGGGTAACCAGATATCCCTCTGCAGGGCAGGGCGGCAGGAACAGAATATAGACCTCTCCCACCTTCCACTACATGAAAATGAATTAATAATGCATTAGAGAGTCGGTTGTGGTGGCAACGCCTTTAATCCTAACATTAAGTAGTCAGAAGTAGGCAGATCTGAGTTCGAGGCCAGCCTGGTCTACAAAGCAAGTCCCAGGACAGCCTAGGCTACACAGAGAAACCCTGTCTCAAAACAAACAAAAAGCACCAACCAAACCCCAAACTGAGATGCATTAAAGACCCACATACGAGGGTGGAACTATAAACTCTTAGGTGTAAGATTCTCCTGATTTTTAATCAGTCAATCATTCAACCTAAAGCACAAATAACAAAAGTTTGATTTTGATGAAGCTCAATTTTTTTTTGAGTGTCAATACATGGTATAAAAACTGAAAAGATAACAGAATAGCAAATATTTGAAAAATATGTATCTGAGAAAGGTGGTATTTTTAAATATAATATATTGATTTTTATTTTATATGTATCAGTGTTCTGCCTGCATGTGTGTCTGTGTGAGGGTGTTGGAAGTCCTGGAACTGGAATTACAGACAGATGTGATCTGCCATGTGGATGCTGGGAACTGAACCTGGGTCCGCTGAAAGAGCAGCCAATGCTGTTAGCCACTGACCCATCTCTCCAACCCCAAGATCTGGTATTTGTAGCCTACAAGGACAGCTTACAAATGGTCTGACTGGAAACGGAAAGAATCTGAAGCAGCATCCTTGGAGGCAGGGGCATGGATGCTAATAAGCACATCGGAAGATGCTCAGTAGCTCTGCTACCAGGGGAATGCAAATTACAATGATGACAACTTGGTACCCACTGGCATAGCTGCGACTGAAAAGTCAGACAAGCTTGGAGAGAATGAGGAGAAACTGGAAAGCTCCTGCTACTAGTGGGAACACAAAACATTACATCCTAGCACTCTGGAGGCGAATGCTAAGAGATCAGGTGTTCAAGGCCAGAGGGCAACAGAAGCCCCTGTGTCAACCAGTCACCACAGCCGCAAAGCCCTGTGTGGTGTGCACATCTGTAATCTGGCACCTAGGAGGGCAAGGAGTACTGAATTAGAAGCTAATGTATACAGGAGATTTTAGGCTTAAAGTAATAAACATTTTCTGGGTTAATTTAATGACGTCAGTTGCAAAGCTTTGTGAGCCCACTAAAAACTAGTAAATTTACACACAGGAAAGAAAAACAGATTTTATGATGTTAACTAAATCAATAAAATCCAAAACCGAGAACCCCAAAGCATTCCTGTCAGCCACTAGTGCTTTGGCTTGTACACATGTCAGTTAGTAGCCTCTCTGTAGCTGCAATAGTGCATAGCGGCTATGCACTAATTTAAACTAGAAATTTAAATTAGAAAATAACCTTTCTCCATAACAGGACAGTTGAGCAAGAAGATGGAATCATCTTCAAACTAAGAGCTTGGGTTTCTCTAAAGACAACACACGAGCGCTGGCAATGCAGACCAGGGTGCAGTGCTCGCCTGGGAACAACGCCCCTGCCATAGCCAGACGCAGCGGCACAAGCCTGTCCTGTGCTATGCCAATTTGGTTTGCACAAAGTCTGACATCAGGTGGTGGCCCCTCCAGTGCAGCTACCAGGTTGCTTAAGGAGGGACAAACTGGCCTGGTCATCAAAACACCCGCCACAATAAACAAGACGTGAAGTGAGAAATTACAGTCCATGGGAAGAAAGACCCATCATGTTCCCTCAATATTCAAAGGCTCTTAGGAAACATGTCAGCCAACAAAAGGGCTCAGTCAGTCAAGGACCCTGACGACCTGAGTTCAATGCTGGAACCACAAGGAGAGAACTGACGCCCACAGTTGTCTGCCCATCACCCTGACAATTCCTAAACAAACATCAGTTGAGACACGGAAAAAAGACAAGTTCCATGTTAAATGTCCTTCTCTATCTCAACTACAGTTTCTTTGCTCTTAAGAAACAGAATTTTCTTTGTAGCTGAGGCTGGTCTCAAGTTTATGATGCTCCTGCCTCAGCTTTTCTGAGTGCTCAAATTATAGGCTTTGACAGTGACACTACACCTATTTTAACCCTTTCTTATCTTATAGCTCTCAAAGCTCTTTCATTCAACCTTTTATGTAATAAGAGCCAAGTTGCTTTTGCTAACCTTTACTTACAAAGAAAAAGAAATAAATCCTAAAGATGAAGGTATTGAAAGAGCCTTTTGAAATCTCACACTTGCCTGTCTTTTCTAAGTACAACTAAGAACTGTTATTGGAAGTCCGGGGCTGACGCTGCTTTTAAACATTTGCCTAGCATGCAGAGGCTTTCAGTTTGATCTCAGCATTGACACAAACAAACACAAGAAAACAGCTCTCACCCCTGCAAAAACAAAAATAAAAACAACCCCCCCCTGAACCCCTCTGGTGATACTTTATAATTTTAAGTACTAAGATGTGGATATTTTCTTTCACTATTTTAAAAGAACAAAACATCCTTCAAAATGAAATCCAAAGTTGGCAGCTTGTTTTCAATATATTTCATTTACATGTCAAAGTGAATCTGAGAAAACAGCCCAGTGGTAAGAACCTAGAGTTATGCCAGGCCCTGGGCTTGTTCTCCAGGCCCTCACTAACAGAAAGGTCAGGTAATTATTAAGAGAATCTCTTTGGCTGCTACAACTTGCCTCCCAGATGTGTGCTACAATTTTAGTTTATTCTTTTCGTTCAGAGGATGAGGGAGACCTTTAGTAGTAAAAGAGGTTGGGCAATAAATACAGTGTAGTCAGGAGTCTTAAAAAGGAACACAGCTAACAACGTGGATAGAGCTCCTCCTACCGGCACAGAGGATGAACTGTCGCAGCCGGGAAGTTCTCTAGGTGGTACAGGGGAAAGGTAAGGGCTGGCTCAGAAGCAGGGAGGGATCGCACAACAGATGACATTAACAGAAGGTTCATTTAAAGGCAAAGACACTGCAGGGCCATTACAGCAATGCAGTGAACCTGTGGATAAAAGGACCCTACGTGCTCCAAATCTATTTCCTGGGAAGGTTAAGGCATCTACAGTCATAAAAGCAGTAACGGCAGCTTTTCAAACCTGCTACTATCTGTTGAGTAGACACCCACAGAGAATAAAGCTCAACAGACACTGCGGTCATTTAAGTCAGGGGGTGGTGGTGGCAGCGGCGGTGGTGCACAGCTTTAACCCCATCACTGGGGAGACAGATGCAGAGGGTTCTACGTTCAAGGCCAGCCTGGTTCCTATAACAAGTTTCAGGACAGCCAAAGCTACACAGAGACCCTGCTTCAAAAACAAACAAAAAGAGATTGCAATCACTTAAGCTAAGATTTTTTTTAAAAAATTATAAAAAAATGAAGAAATAGATGTTTCTTATGAAAGAATTAACTTTAAAAGACAAATCTAAGTGGCACGTGTTATCCAATCGGAATTTCTAAACTTCTCCCAAAGTGGGCAACTGACACACAAACATCCCTCTAGGAAATGCAGCCTGACGGTCGTCTGGGAAACGGAGAATCTAACCAATCAGCGCCTGCCCTGGCACTAATGATGTCCTGCCAGGAACAACTCCCTTCTACTAGGAACTGGCTTATCCGATGCCTAGTGTGTCAAGGCAAGGATTACTTAACTGTGTTAAACTCTAAATACAAGGGCCAAGTGACAGTTCTACTACCAGGAGGAAACTGTCCCTAAAGAGGCTCTCCATAAGTTTGGGAAAGGAGTGTACGAAGCCTAAAGTTAGGGTGTACAATAGAAAATGTTCTGAAAATAAAAAGGTCTTATCTTTACTGTTTTAGCTTCAAAGTAAACCTGGTAGTCTGTGTGACACCGGTCTGGAAAAATGCTCTTCTCCACAAATATGAAGGGATGGGGGCATTCCTCAGTGGCACCAGCATCTTAATACTTAACCAGAACTGTTTTCTATGGAGGAGTGCGGGAAAGAGAAACATGGTCTGTTAATCTCTAATAAAGTTCGTCATGGAACGTTAATTTGATGACGTTTCCTAGGCTCCGCCATCTACCGGCTTTAACACGTGTAACACAAGCACTGCCACTGGCATGCTTTGCTTGTGTCAGGGCCGAGTCAGGCCTTACCTGGTCGACGTGCTGGTCTTCTCCACCGTAGACATGAGCTTCGCAAATGCATCGGTCACTTTGAGGCTTGAGGTGGAGGTCTCCAGCTTAGCAGTTGTTAATTCATACAACTCTGGATCCACACCTTACAGCACAGAACGATAGTGAGTGAGGGCAAGCTGCAAGGTTACAGTGAGCCACAATCCAAACGCAACAGCAATACCTAGCCACACCTGAGTCTGCATAAGCACTCACTGTCAGATCACATACTACTCTTGTGAATGTGACAGTCATTACTGTGTGTGCCACAGTCGGTGGGTGCCAGCTAACTTTGTGCAGCTGGCTCTCAGTTTCCACCCTCACATGGTTTCTGGGGATTGAACTTGGGTCACCAGGCCTGGGCAGCGAGCACCTTTACCTACTTGAGCTATCTGGGTTCCCCTTTTCACTTTATGTGTGTTTGTCTTAATTATGTACACATGTCACATGCATGCCTGAGGAGACCAGAAGGGGACCTCCTGGAACCTGAGTGAGATAGCTGTAAGCCACCATGTAGGTATTGGGAACAGAACCCAGGTCCTTTCCAACAACAGCCAGTGCTCCTAACTACTGAAACAATTAACCTCATGTTTATTTATTGATTTTTAAACAGTAGGCTCTGAAGTATCTGTAGAAGGAACATAACAATTCCATTTTGGAATTAATGCTGTATGTAGCTGATGCCTCTCAAATGCTTCAGGAATCTATCACTCCATCTTACATTCATTTCTGACACATCCTCAGTGTTTATAAATAGAAAAAGCATGCCATGATAATCTCAACTTCTATCTTTTGATTTTTTTGAGATGGGTTCTTACTCTACAACCCACACTGGCTTTGACTCATGAATGACAATTATCCTGCCTGAGCTTCCTGAGTGTTGGGTTATAGGCATGAGTCACCACATCTGACCTCCAACATTCTCAACTTTTTAAAACATTTTTTATTTTATGTGCGTTGATGTTTTGCCTGGCTGTATGTCTGTGAAAAGGTGTTTGGATCCTTTGGAACTGGAGTTACAGACAGTTGTGAGATTCTATGTAGGTGCTGGGAATTGAACCCAGGGCCTCTGGAAGAGCAGCCAGTGCTCTTGACCACTGAGCCACCTCTCGAGCTCAACATTCTCAATTTTTCAATCAGTCAATGAACCTCATTTTGAACTTTGATCTAATCCCATCTCATCTATTTTTTTTAACTCCAGGATTTTCTTCCATGTCAGAGACTTGGAGAGTAATATAAAGTCTCCACTGTAGAAATGACTAAAGGTGTGAGCGATTACTCAGAACATCAAGTTATTACTAGAAATATGCTAATGAACTTCAGGTAAGAGGTGGGGAGGGCAGCGCACTCCAGAGAGGTGAGTGGAGCTCTGCTTATCTCCAGCTCACTGTATGCCTGTAGTCTCCCTGAGATACCGAGCTGGAGCAGCACAAGAGAAGCCAAGTTGGGGCTATAGTTAAGCATCAGTTTACAAAAAATGTTTGATAGCTTCTCCAATGTTTTCTTTCTCTTTTTTCATTGAGATAGGACACTTTAATATTGCTCAGACTGGCCTTGAACTCAGTTCAGGTGATCCTCCTGCCTCAGCTAGAACTACAGATGTACGCATGTGGCTGTACTTGGCTTAATTTTATTTTTTAAGAAAAGCCTACAAGATTAGACAAAAATCTAAGTGTATGAACAAGCTTTTTCCTTTCTGAACCCACCCTGCAGATGAGCAGGTAGCAGTGTGGATTTCAGATGTCTACAGGAATAAAGGAACAGCTGCTTCCACGGCTACCAAGCCCACCAAGGGAGAAAGGCCAAAGAAGGTGCATGCTGACTCCCAAGTGCTTAACAGCTCGTTCACATACATACACTTTTGAGACAGACTTCCTAACTTTTTCTACAATATGCATACAGGCCAAAGTTGTTTAAAACGGTAGCTGTCTGTATAAAGACCAAGTGATCCCAGACTGTTCCCTCTTCCACGGCTAAAAGTTAGCTTCTAGATCTCTATATGGTACAGAACACCTGCATTCTGACTGGAAACAGGGAAGTCCAAAATCTCAGGTGGGTTTATAAAACTGGACACTCAGCTGTCAAGAGTAAAGTGTAGACTGAAAGCAATAGTGTTGACCATGACTAGAAAACAATCACCTTTCTAGGCCCCCAAAGCATTCTTCCCCTCCATAAACTGCCCCCAAACCAAACAATGACTGAGAGCTGTAACAACCACAGTTAACAATTTTAGAGACAAGGCAATTATCTACTAAAAACTAGAGAGAATTTTTAATGGAAGTTTTTTAAACAGAACTTTAATGAGGCACAGCTTAATCACACAATTAAGTAGCCATCCAAGGTCTATGCCAGCCTCCTAAGAATCACACACAAGATAATTAACAGCAAGCTAAGATAAAATGACTTTCCCATAAACAAGTTGAAAAGGACAAACAAGTGTTAAGATGGAGCACTAAGGAAGGCATGA
This sequence comes from Alexandromys fortis, assembly GCF_014885135.2. Taxonomy (NCBI): domain Eukaryota; kingdom Metazoa; phylum Chordata; class Mammalia; order Rodentia; family Cricetidae; genus Alexandromys; species Alexandromys fortis. The sequence goes on from NW_026067920.1 coordinate 21,195,442, forward strand.
TACTTGGAGCTTGAGGGGAGTTTTAATAAAACCCAATAACAATAAAAAGCCAAAGCAAATTTATTGTAATCCAATTTGTCTACAGCTAGAGCATACTGATGAAAATTGAGAATTGTAAAGTTTTAACAGGGGTAGAGACTGCATTGGACCATGCTGTGCTCTCGTCCACCGCAGCATTGAATGGTTCACACTTAGAGCTGTGTCCTGAGCCCAGGTATCAGGAAATCTGCACTTCTTTAAGCAATCAGGTTACTGGTGTTCCTATTAATGCTTTCAAAAGGAGTTTAAAATATAAGCAGATTTAATATCTAAACCAAGTTTTAGGCACCTCAAAGAGAAAGTGGCCTCATTTTAATTATAATGCAGATTGCAACCAAATTCAGCTAAGAGCTGGATAATTCTCAGCTCCTTCTTTACCTTCAGTAAGTATTATGAGTTGTCAGACAATTCTAGCTCCCCCAGGCTGTTCTATAAATCAGATATATTTAGTAGAACTTTAAGTTGTAAAATATCAAATTTAAGTAAGTAATAAAACCAGATTACAGACTTTTTCATATACTTACAAGGATTTTGAAAACTAGTAGCTAGACTTGAGAGATCTTGTCATTCTACTCTAGGATCTATGGCTCTCCTGTGGCAGGGGCAGGTTTCAGCAGCTGGCTATGAGAGATGGCATCCTGGGTCCAGGCTTGCCCTTAGCTGACTTTTGTTTTCCTTCCTATACCACCACGGCTGGGAAACCACTGAAGTGGTGGTGGGTTACCTAACAGACTCACCCCAAACAAAATACTCCCAATTCTCAGGAACTAGCTACAAAACTGGCCACTAGTAGGTACAGAAGGGAATCCTTAATATGCATTCCAGAAGTTAGCATCTGAACAGAACCCCAGTAGCTGTCTGATGATCAATGATTACCAGATCACAACTTGGGATGGCAGGGACTCATTAGAATCATATTCAATAAAATGTAAACATTAAAATGCCATTATAATTTCCATCTTTTATTTGGTTAGAAAATGACAAAGTACATTAGTCTTTTAGTTAATGAACTGCAGGGCTGAACATTAACAGGTATAGTGAGTTAACTTTTAGGGTTAGGTTCATAGCAATTCCTTTCTTCTATTAACTTTTGTTAACATTTTTATTGCTCTATGGAAACTAACAGTATGCTTTCTATTTAAGAGCTACATAAAAACAGTCATTTTTTTGATGTGGGACATGCTAGATTCCAACATTTTGGATTCAATTATATATTTAGCAGCACTAATAAGAACTAATTAAAATGCTAGAATTTGTAAAATTTACATTATTATAGACACTATAACATGAAGCCATCTTTGTGTACTGAAACTTTCTTCTCTTTCTAAACTAGCGTTACTTTCAAATGGCTTTATAGAATATGCTTTCAAAATAAGCATATAAATACATTTTCCACTTAGAGAGGTGAAAAACAAAATATCCTTAGTTGTCTAAAGCCAGTAGGGCTGTATTACTGTAGAAACCACTGCCAACTCTGAAAACGAGAAAGTTTTCTTTAAAACGTATCCCGTGTAAGTTGTTTCTTACAGTCAGGCATTGGAAAGTGACGGGGAAGGAAAAGTGCGAGAGAGCCATCATCTAGCTGTTTCCTTGTTTATAGGAAAGTCAAGTGTGGTCATGCTTTAGTAAGTAACCAGAACTGTGCTTAAACACTCTGCTGACCTGGGATTGTGCTGCTGCTAGAGCTACTGTCATCCACGGGCCCAAAGAAATCAAGGTTCAGAAGAGTGGAACCTCCACTAGCTTGGAATTCAGTGACCGTGTTGGTAGGCAGCCACACAGAAGGTAAGCCAAGGGAGGAGGGGTTATGTGTAAAAAGGGGTAAGACACACACTTGAACATGCAGGTTATAATTAGTAGTCATTACACATTTTAAAAATCAACATTAAAACAATGTGTACAGTATTAGGTTTTCATAACTAAAGTAACAATTTAACTCAATGTACATTTTCTCATGTACAATGTAAAGAATGTTAACACTTTGTTAGGTTTTAGCTAGAAGTCAGTTCTTTTAACCAAAACTGAAAGGTATCAGAAAGACCAGGGAAAGCAGACTAGTTAAAGGGAAACAATACTTAATCTTAACCCAACATTAAATCACTACATGCCCAATCTTTCATGTTAGTTTCTGTGAACAATTTCTGGTTTCTAATGCTTTTTAAAAAACAATGACAAAGTTGTGAGCTTCAGGACATGCATCAATACTTTAAAGTATTTGAAGTAATATGGATGGTGTAACTGCCCTACCCTGATGTGCAGGCTGTACTGTTCCCCTTTAACTCTGCAACAGTAATCACAAATAGTATACATTTTTAAAGAAGTTGTTAATAAAAAGCATGATGATTTGACTGAAGACACCAGACAATAGTAGCAAAAGGTGCATCCAGGCTTTCCTTCAGCAGGACATTCAATTGATGGTTTCCAGGTGCCCTAGGAGCCTAGTTACAAGGAAAAGCGGGCAGCAGTGTCTCAGGCAATGGGATGGTAAATGCCACTGAGATGATGGTAATAGATATTCTAGACAATGGCTCAAACGGCTTAGGAAGCAATTATAACTCAGGGTCCACTGAAAACCCCTAGCACGGGCTCTGAAACTAGCACTGTGTGTTAAAGACCCTACAGCACTTGTGTAAGGTACTCCCTGCTCAGAGTTTTAAAGTTGTAAGAAGAACCACTGACTTCTGTTAGTATTTGGAGATAAGTTATTTAAAAAGAATCATGAAAATCATTCATCGTCCATTTGCATTTAAGTATTCTATAAAATGCTACTGAATCCGAAAACTACATTATATCAATAAATATGGATCTATCTGCGCAGTTTTTGGTTAAGTGAATAATTGTGCTTTATGCTTTGAAGCAACCTCCTCTAATCACAAGACTTTGTACCCAAGAAAATTTCACAAAGTAATGCTATAAAACATTCAAATAAATTGGTTCTAGCTAAAATATCATTTAAACTATTTAATTATGACTTAAGATAAAGGAACTAAAACTTTACCTTGCTATTACTACCAATACTTGGGCATTAATATTGTTGATAATAGTAATGGCTGGTATCTTGAGCAATTACTATTTAGAAAGAAAGCCTGAATTTCCAAAGATAAGAGTAAGAAGTTATGTTCAAACAAAAAAGGAAATCAGCAGAGAGAAGTCTGTCTGAACTGTGTAGCTTTCTTAACTCTAGCTCTGGTGCTAGAGGCTCTACGGAGAGACGTACCATCTAAAGGGTTAGTAAGGCCACTGCTACTCCAGTCAAACTGGACGGGTGGTAGAGACTCCTAGAGTTGAAAACAATAAAAACAAACAAACAAAAAATTAAAATTAATCAGTACAGGTAGTAGCAACGTAAAGAATCCTTAAAGCAAAATCCCCAAAACATAGCAAGACCATTAGGCAACAATGTACCTATAGACAAAATTTGGATAATATACAATTTCAGGTTATTTGCAAATATTAACACAATCTGAAATTGCAGAATTAATAAACAGTATACTTATTGACATTATAAAATTTACATCCAACAAATGGAGTATCTTTAAATTTTCAAACAAACTTAGGGACTGATTCTGCGATTCTATTTTAATCTTTCTCAAGTTGTGTTTTAAATTGTTAGATTTCAAGAAAAGGATTTAAAACACACACATTTTTATTTTTTTTAGTGACTACATTAATTTTAAAAACTAGCCATGTAACACTAGCAGATAAGATGCAACATAACAGAGAAGGAACTAAACCAAAAGTGAATTTAGATTGTTGAAGACGGTAACTGGTTACATATGATCTATACTAACTTCACTGGTCTCAGGATACATAAAATGAGAAGGAACAGATTCCAGAGTCTCTAGTTCTTTACAAGTTTCCTGATTCCTAGTAAGTGGGATGTATACTTTTTTGCTTGTTCTTGAGACAAGGTCCTGGCTGTCCTGGAACTCACTCACTGTGTAGACCAGGCTGGCCTCAAACTCAGGAGATCAATTTGTTTCTGCCTCTGATCTGAGTGCTGGGATTAAAGGTGTGCACCACCATGCCTGGCTAGGATGTACATTTTTAAAGTGTTGATTTCCAGATATTTAAGTGTGTGTGTGTGTGTGTGAGAGAGAAAGAATTTGTGTGAGTGGTGGGGGGGTGAGCACTGGACATCCTGCTTCACACTCTATCTCACTCCTGTGAGACAGGGCCCTCAGCAAACCTGGGGCTAGGCTGCCAGTCAGCAGGCCCCAAGACCTTCCTGTCTCTGTCTTGCACAGCACTGGGTTACAGACTTCGAGTGGATATGTCCACGGTTATTCAAACTTAGGACCTCATGCTTGCACAGGCAAGTGTTCTTAACCACCGACCCATCTCTCCAGTCCAATTAATAAATTAATATATTATTGAGATAAATTTCTCAGCCGAGTCTCAAACCTGTGGTCCTTGTGCTTCCAGCTATTCAATAGCTAGACTGCAGATATGTCGTGTATACCTCCAGAACAGGCCAGGGATTTATTTTAGTCAAGTTTTCTGGCTTAGAAATTACTTGCAATCAGATTTTTTTTTTCTTTTTTTGAGACAGGGTCTTGTTTTGTTGCTCAAGGTGGCCTTAAACTGACTATGTGAAGCTAGGCTGGTTTTTGAGCTAGTACTTTGTTCGGTCCTCCCAGTGAGATCACTGCATGTACTACCTAGGGGATTTATGCACGACAGTGAATTCTTACAACTGCTTTGACTACTCTAGGTTTTTAAAGTTCATAACATAAAGTGAACAGTGTAACATCAAATAGAAGATAGTTGGCAGACGTTCTTTAAATAAGCAGTAACTTCATTTTAAGATTTTTTTATACAGAAAACTTTTTGTTTTCTCTTTTGTTGACTGTATTACAACACCTATGGAAATAACTTGTGTTCTATTAGATTTTTAAATACAACATGTTGTTGCTCATTTACATTCATGCTGTTGGCATTCTAGCCATGCTTCACTGTAAGGAAGGTGCTATTGCAACATTATACTTACTTTTTTCCCTGGGAAAAGATACTATTATATGTAGGATAGGAACATGAATTAGTTCTTTGGGGAAGATAATATAACTGTTTTGGTAAAATAGGGATAGACAAGTTAATATAAGCATTTAATCTCCATAAATCAGGCTCAGTCTGTCCAGCTTAGAGGCTGAGGAGGAAGGTATAAAACCGAGTAAAATGTTGACATTAAGAGATGCCAGGGCTGAAAGACAGTGGGACAGAAGGGAGAGTGACCACTGAGGGTGTCTATGTTCCATGTCTGTGCTGTGCACAGCTCCCAAGGACCTGACTACATTCTCCTCCTAAGAAGCTCTCTGTGGCGAGTGAACATTCTCTATGTTGATTGTGGGGTAGTTACCTGCATCCACATCTGTGACCAAGGGGTTCATAGCTATATAAACAAGATCATATCTTATTCCTGATTATACTTTATATTTACTATAATCATGTAAAAGGTAGCCAAGAGGGTACATAGGCAAAGGACGCACAGGGCTTTTCTTTGTTCTACCTTATTTGAAATAACTTAGATATCTGTAATTATTTCAAATAAGCTAAAAACTAATTGTGGGGAAAACCTCGTGCTAACAAGAACAGAAATATGGAGGCTGGCGAAAGGAGACCCACTGATGTGCAACCTTGGGCAAGTCATTCGGCGTTTCCAGGTATGTTTCCTTACTGAAAAGGGGGTACATGGTATCCATTCCCCAGCCCCAGTCTCAACCTTCTCATTCACAACTGAAATAGCTCTATCAAGTGGCTGAAGCTGCTACTGATGACCAGGGGGATGATGTCAGTCACACTCGCCTCTGTATAATGAAATGTGAGTTCAAGACCCGACCCCCCCACACACACACAAAAAAGCTACCTTGGTGTCCCCTCCTTCCGAGGCTTTTACCTTTTCACACTGTCATGGTGTCATTACTAGTTTCCCCCTCAGTCTGAACCCAAGATTTCCTTGCCTCAGTCTCCCAAGCGCTGGAGTTACAGGTGTGTCAGTACACTTGGCTCCAAGGCTTTCAAATCCCTCAACAACGGTTATAGGACTGATAAGTCATACTCAGGTTGGGGGGGGGACCCACACCATGAGGCAAGTATTTAAGTTGGGATGGAGTAGGGAGACTGAGAAGAAAATAGGTAGCTGTGGTGTGGCAGTGTGGTTCAGTGATGCTAAAAATGAAAACAAAAGGAAGCACGGTTTATGGCTTCTGGGGAGGAAAAGAAAGAAAAACAAGACAGGGAACAGGTATTCCTGATATAATTTGCAAGCTTCCAGTATTACAGATTACTGTCATGGCACCTGAAAAGCACAACCACCACCAGACACAACAGCATTACTGTATGGACCAAAAAAGTAACATAAAAATTATACATGGTGTCCCAATGACTAGTGGACTTTATATGAAGATCTTTATGATGCACTTCAGGTCCTGTTTTAAGGTGAATCACAGGTATGAAGCCAAGCCAACTAGCACAAAATTCTAAATTAAAATACATGTATTTCATTTGGTTACCTAGAAATATGCCTTCAGTTAAGTCTGAATTAAATTATGTAAGAATATAACATGGTGTAAAGTTATGACCAGGAGCTTCTAAGCTGTAGCTAACGCCAATGGAATAAGCAATAGTGATGGGGAAAGAGGAAAGAAGAAAAACTGACATTAACGTTGCGACACAAAAGCTCCATTTTCAGTAAGTATCCCAGAGCAGTGTGGGCCTGCGGGTGCAGTGTGAGGGCAAGGGAAGAGTAACTGAGGCATTCTGTCCTACCATCACAGAGCCAGGCGGTGTGCACTCCAAGCCTGGCTATCTTACTGAGCCAGTGATATTCTGGCTTGGAAATGAACTTTAAACTATGCCCAAGAATAAGCCACAGCGGCATACAGCAGTTAACACCAGATGCTTCCTGAAACATACTTGAAAGGATCAGACCTATGTTTTACGCATCATTTTCTTTTCTTTTTTTTTCTTTTCTTTTTTTTTTGACAGGATTTCTCTTTGTAGTCCTGGCTGTCCTAGAACTCGCTTTGTAGACTAGGCTGCCTTTGAACTCACAGAGATCTGCCTGCCTCTGCCTCCCAAGTGCTGGGATTAAAGGTGTGCGCCACCACCGCCTGGCTATCTTTTTATTTTTGAAAATTAGAGATAATTTGTCCATTGTATTCTAAGAGTGTTAATTAACAATCAAAACACATCTACTGTAAAGTTTTACAAATATAAAGATAAAAGATATATTAAAGAAAATAAACCAGTATGTGTACTTATGTGTCCGTATACATGCTTACAACACATACAAATATTTTTACCTGGAATGGATCAGATGTACATGTGTTCATTTCTGGTGTCATAATGGTTGTCTGACCAATAGAAGCAATTTTTTCTGCAGCAGACAATGGTTTCAATGGTTCCTTGGTGGGCTCTAACATACCCTGAAAAAGGTAAACTCATCATTAGTTGGAGAGGGATCAATACAAAGTTTATAATAATGGCAATTTAAAAGAAAAAGATCATTTCCAAAGTACTATATATATATTTTAGAATAAAATTTTTGAAGTCAAATCTTCCATTTAAATTAAGATTTTATTTAATGATGTTTAAGATACCAATATGACACAAAAAGGCAATCTTTTTACATGTGGTATGTTGAAAGCACAATGTCTGTTAGTATGACTTTAACATATTTAAACCTGAGCTGGTGTCTTGGTACTTAGATCTTTATACTGGAAAAGAAAGCACAGAGAGACTGCCATTTCAGAGAGGAGAAACACTGTTTACTCCACTGATCTGAAACAATTCAAACACACTTTTGTGTGTGGAGGAGTTAAAGAAAGGGTTTCTCCGTGCAGCCTTGCTTGTCCTGGAACTCACTATGTAGCCGAGGCTGGCCTGGAACTCAGAGAAATGCACCCACCTCTGCCTCCTGGGATTAAACGCAAGAGCCACTACTGCCTGGATTCTTTTGGTTTTGCAAGACAAAATTTACTCTGTGTACCTCTAAAACAGAGAGTAAAATCCCATTTGCCAGAACTACCTAGCATATCTGAAAAAATACAATTAACACATTAAAAATATTAAAATATTAATGGAAACTAACTAAGGTCGTGGCTCGTTTTCATGTACTATAATTTGGTATTTTCAAGCTCTTTTGAACATCCATAACCTCAATGTTGTTTTATTTAAAATTAATAATGAATTTAAAACATATCTCAAAGGTTCTAGGCACTTTTCTTTTTTCTTTTTTAAAAGTTTAGAAAATACAGGCTGGGGAGATGGCTCAGATTCAGTACTGCCTCACGAGGGTGAGATCAGAGTCAGCACCGTGCCGGTGTAGGTAATGGTGGCGCATGCCTTTAATCCCAGCATTCAGGAGGCAGAGGCGTGCAGATCTCTGTGAGTTCGAGGCTAGCCTGGTCTACACAGTAAGTTCCAGGACAGCCAAGGCTGATATCACTGAGAAATCCTGTCTGGAAAAACAAACCACCCCCTCAAAAACAACAACAACAAACAAACAAACAACAACAACAAAACTAAACAACAAGAAGAAAAACAAAAACAAAACCAAACCAACCCAAACCACCACCACCACCACCACCACTTTCTGGCAAGTGTGGTGACGCATATCTTTAATTTAAGCACTCAGGGGGCAAAGTCAGACAGGTGAATCTCTAAGTCAAGGCCAGACTGTTCTACATAAAGAATTCTATGTCAGCCAGGTCTACATACAAAGACCGTATTTCAAAACAAACTTTTTTGTCATGCTATAAAATGATTTAAAAATTAAACATGATAAAGATGAATATATGCACAGATATTCTGTACTTACCAATCCTGCTGCATACATGGGTACTATAACAGGCTGCTTCTTATTGCCAGTGAACAGCTATGTTTGTATTAGGGAGAAAGAACATGTATTTAGAGAATGATTTGTCTGTCTTGAAAATGCTTCTAATATGCTTACAATGTTTTTATTATACTGTGAATGATGAACAGAATAAACTTAAGTTTTCCTACGGGCTCATACAGACACACACACTACATGTGTGCACATATATAAATGTGTGTATATATGTAACCCAGTCCAATTTTTCATTTTACAGTTAAGGAAAAACAAAACTTTTCTAAAAAAAAAATACTTAGAGCAGTGGTTCTTAACCTATGAGCTACAACCCCTTTGCGGTCAAACAACCCTTTCAGAGGGGTCGCCTATCAGACAATCTGCATATCAGATATCTACATTATGATGCATAACAGTAGCAAAATTAGAGTTATGAAGCAGCAACAAAACTAATTTTATGATTGGAGCTCACTGCAACATGAGGAACTATATTAAAGGGCCACAGTGTTAGAAGGCTGAGAACCACTGACTTGGGCTGGAGAGGTGGCTTAGTGGTTAAGAGCACTAGCTGCTCTTTCAGAGGTCCTAAGTTCAATTCCCAGCAACCACATGGTAGCTCACAACCATCTATAATGAGATCTTCTTTTGAAGTGCAGTCATGCAAGCAGACAGAATACTGTATACACAATCAATCAATCAATCAATCTAAAAGAAAAAAAAAGACCACTGACTTTAGAGGAACATTAGTGTCTTAAAATTGCCACGTTCAAAATAAGAGAACATTCAAGCCACCATTTCTCTGTAGAGCTGGATAATCACAGCTTAAACTGAATAGTAAATTTAAAAAATACACAGGTTGATTAAAGGGTTTTCCAAGATTCTGACAAACTCACAATGTTTCGAGTGTCTATTCCCAAGGAACACAAAAGCTTCTTGTTGCTATGGGAGCCACCCCACTGGTATCTCAAGCCATGTGCATCATGAATATCCTGCAGTTCCATCCATACATCCAGCAGTTCACTGTAAAGGCCACAATGAAGCCAACAACAGGTTACTCGAGCGCTTTCACCATAAACTTCACCTTCAATACAGTGACGGTATACTATGCATTGCAATCAATCTTGTATCAACTGTTATCTCAGGGCAACCAAAAGTCAGCACTAACAGTAATTAGAAAGGTTAAGTTAAACTTTTATGAAGGAATACAGTCCAGGAATTAGCTTGTTCCTTCAAAAAAAATTTATTTATTTATTTAATATTATGAGTATTTTGTCTGCATGTGTATATGTGTACACATTTGTGCCTCATGTTCAGAGGCTAGAGGAGGGTATCAGATCTCCGGAACTGGAGTTATGGAAAGCTGTGAGCTACCATGTTGGTGCCAGGGACTAAAACTAGGTCCTCTGCAAGAGCAAAGTGCTCTAAACTGCTGAGCCATCTCTCCAGTTCTAGCTTGTTCTTTTTATTGTAGAAGAAAGACATTTAAGGGCTGGGGTACAGCATAATTGGGGTGCTGCAGTGCATGCCAAGATCCCTGGCTTCCATCCGCAGCACTGAGAAAACCTGGCATCGTGGTGCAGGCCTACATCCCCAGCAGCATGCAGAAGAAAAATCAGAAAGTCAAAGTCATCCTTGGCTACAGGGGAAGTTCCAGGCTAGCTAGCCTGTGATACATGAGATATTGTTTCAAAAAATTAGTATTTAAAAGAAAAAAAATCAGCAGGCACCCACCATTTTAATAGAGTTTCCCAATTATTGCATTTTCTCCTTTTTGTGGCTTAAGACAGGCTCTGGTAGACCTGGCCTATGGCTGCTCTTGCCTCAGCCTCTAGAGTGCTGGATTTGTATGCTACCACCTAACTGTTCTTCAGGTCTTTCTCTCTCTCTATAGTTATATAATATGCAATTTTCTATTTCTTTTTCTGACTGTATTTTCTGGCCTGCATATGCACAGTAGCATCTTCTACCCCATCTGCCATTGCCATTTCTTTCTCACGGTTTTCAGTTACCCGTGATCAACTATGTTATGAAAATATTAAAAAGGAAATTCTAGTAAGAATAATACATTAATTTATTAGGTGCTATTATAAGTATCTGCCTCATATCTCATATCACAGTACAGTAAGGTATGCTGAGATCAATTCATATAACTCTGATCACTTTATGATCTTCTACTCTTAGTTACTATTTATAATTTCTTACTATTTTTAATCTATAAATGAGGCTTTGTGAACATATAGAAAAAAAACAGCAGGTATGGAGATTACCACTATTCGATATTTTAGGCATCTTCAGGGATCTTGGAACACATTCCCTATGGACAGGGAGGGATTGCTCTGACTCTTTGCCAGTGGCTACATAACTTAGTTAGGTCAATGCACTATCATTAGTTTAGTTACAGCCTTCAGCTCTCAGTAGATGTCTTTTACTACTTGGATCCTATTATTAGGCCAGCAATGACCACTTTTTGGTATTTTATGAGGTAAATTATTGTATGGTATATTTGTGCCCTTTTTGAAAGTCTAACAGAAATACTGAGGCTACAATGAGACACAAACAAGTTACAAGTGACTTAATTAAATGGAAGAAGGAATATTTGAGAAGGAAAAGGTTGCTTTCAGAGGCAGAGAATGAATAATAAATTAAAAAAGCCCCAAAATAGAAGTAACGTTGAAATTAAAACCAGAAAATAAATTTAGACACCCTAACATCAAATAATTAATAGGAATTCTAGGAAAGGAAAGTAGAGGCAAAGGGGAGATGGTAACCATAAAGGTCAAACCATAAAGAGTGCTCATTACTGAAGAACAAGCCATCACCATGATGAGTGAAAGGACTCCAGCAAAAGACTTCATCGAAAAAAGATTTCATTGTGAAATTTCAGATCAGCAACAACTTACAAATTTGTACTAAAAGAATACAGTAAACTTTGTCTGTGTGCATTTTCCCTTACAGGTTATACCAAACTGGATAAAGGGGAAGGAAGTCTTAAGATGACAGGTGTAAGGAAGCCTAGGCTGAACCAATCTAAATAGGAGCAAGGCAGTTGGTGGAGGATGAAGCAGGAGATGACAGCCTGACAAATTTAATCACAAGTAAAACCTGATCAAGTAAAATTGTAAGAATAGACTGTTAGGGCTCAGGGTAGAAGATAAAGGACAGACTATGTGAGGTGCTGGAGAGCAGGCGTGTTTTAGCTTTCAGACTGGTAGGTTTTGGAATATCTGGGTAGATTTTTCCAGTTGGGCATCTAAAATCTGAAACATTCAAAATCACAAACTTTTTGAACACCATGTCAATGCTCAAAAATTTGTGGATTAAAACAAAAATCAACCTCTCTGCCTTTTTCAGTGCTGGAGACCAAACCTGGAACCTTATACAACCAGGCTAGGCCAACGATCTACAGCTGATCCACACCCGCAGTTCCCTAGGGCTGGGTTTCACAGCACCTCAAAGTTTGGATTTCCAGTTTGGGAATGCTCATCTTGCATAAAGTTTAGGAAGATAGTGTATAAAAGAAAACAAGGGCTTACTTAGCACTGCATAGTATTTACACAGTTAAAAAGAAAATGAGAGTTAAAAAAAATAAACCAAAAGCTGTGATGTAAGTATCCTGAGAAGATGAAAACAAAAAACAGAAGATCTACATTTTTAATTAAGCCAAGTGTGGTGACACATTTTCACAGATGTCAGGTGGGTAATCTCAGCCCTTGGGAGACTGAAGTAGGAGGTCCTTGAGTTTGAGTGTAGCTTGGTACTTGTGTGTGTGTGTGGGGGGGCTTTTTATGGCTATATAGTCAGGCATTGCCTAAAACGAAAACCAGCTCATTTATCACACTAGGTAGTCAAGAGGTAATATAACATTGGCTGATTAGAATGTTAATTTAAAAACTTCAAAAGAAACATATCAAAAGTAGAGAAACAGGGATATTTTTCTAGTCTTATAGTGCATGATTAGGCTACAAATACAATATTTTTAAACAATGCTGTGAGATTTTTTTAAATTAGAACTGAAACTAGCAGTCATATGTTCTCAAAGAACTATCTACTACTTACCCATTTTCAGCTAAGGCCTCTCTTGTTTTTATCTGCGAGGTGTTTGTTTCCAGCAAGTGCTTCAGGGAAGTAACTTCCTCGACAGCATCAGGGACAAATACAGAAGGAAAACAGGCTTCGAAAATTCTCTCCAACCGGTTGAGTAAAGCTGTCTGAATCAACCCCCAAAAAGTTCACTTTCATTTCTTCAGTTTTAATGATGTCATAATTTTAGTGCAAGCTCGCTCGCGCTCTCTCTCTCTCTCTCTCTCTCTCTCTCTCTCTCTCTCTCTCTCTCACACACACACACACACACACACACACGCGCGCGCGTGCACATGCACTCACACATACACACACAGAACAATCTACTATTGTAAGAATAAAGGAAACCACCACTCCAGTACAGAAAACAGTGACAGAGACAACTTCAACAACTACTCTAAATGACCACTGCAATTGGTTGTTGCTGTGCTCAGCAGGTGACAAACTAGGGAAGTATTAAGAAGCATCCACTGTACTTTCCATATAGTATCTTAGTCTGCTAGAGTCTCCTCAAAGAAAAAGTCAGTACTCTGTTGTATAGTAAGAAAGTTACTTCCAAGTTTGAATAAGCTTCCAAAAGTCAAACCAAAGGAAAATAAAACCACTCAGCGCTCATCTTCTTTCCATTACTCAGTGAGCAGAGTAAACATGGAGACACACAGGCCAAGGAAGGTGGGGGTATTTGGAAAAGTAGCTGCGGCAGCTAATCAGAACCATTTTCTTGACATAAACACTCAACCAAGAAAGCTTTTTTTTGAAATACCTCTGATGCAACAAGTGCAGAATACAAAAAAAAAAAGTGTCTCAAAAAAAAAATTGGAGGTGGGGCTGGAGAGACGGCTCAGTCAGTCATTCAGAGCACTTCTCCTCTTTAGAGGACCCAAGTTCCTACATCAGGTCGCTCACAACTCCAGTCTCCTTGGGCACCTGCACTCATATGCCCATGCCCATTTGCAAACACACACACCTCCACAGACTTAGAGATAATAAAGTCACTATTTTTACATGTATTTATTTTCTGCGCAGCAGTGGAGGCGGGACTGCTGGCCACGGTGTACATCTGGAGGAGAGAGGTCCCCTTTGGGGGTTGGTTCTTCCTTTCTACCACATGGATAGATCGCAGGAATTAAACTCGGGCCTTCAGACTTGGCAGCAAGCACTCTTACCCACTGAGCCATCCTGCTGGCCTGAGTGTTTCAATTTTTACTGATAAAAAAATTCAACATATCTTTATCATTTTTAATATTATGCATTATCCTCTAGAAATTCCATTTCTTTACTTACCTTGAGATAAAGCCTGGACATTTATTAGAGTATCTTTCACCATAAAATAAACAGATAAATTCACTTGGCATTTTCAGTTTTTTTTTTTTAATTAATTCAAATTTGTTGGATTCAGAATAGTGATATTTTTTTTAAGGGGAGATACCACTGTAATTTGTTGTAAATATGCAACCTTATTTCCATTAATTGTGTTTCATATACATACAAGACATTTTAAAACTGGGTAAAGTTTATTATTTAAACATTAGTAGAAATACAACTGTTATAACTTAAAGCTTGTCAGAAGATTACATGTACTACTGAAATTGATAACAGAAAAATACCACACCAAAATTCCTCCTGGCTACTGACACAAACAAGTTAACACTTGAGTTCTCCTTTTTGTAGTCAGTAACTAGGAAAAAGACAAACAAAGGGCATAATTTCCATAATCACATTTTCCAAGCGCTCAAATCTCCATTTTGGAAGCTGTACTAGAGCAAAAGCCTTATCACTTATAATTAGTCTCAGGGCACTCCTTTGCTAACTCTGCCAAGTTCTCTGACGCCCTCATTAGATTCATGGGAGATGAACAAGTCTCACTTTCAATTATGAACCCTAAAGCAAAGGGTAGACTTAAGATCCCCAGGCTCCTGAAACTTGAGCCTGTCAAGGGGACCCAGTACTAACTGGCTTCAACAAGGGGAACGGACAGACGTGCCTCTGAAAGAGATCAGATAACTATCTAAATGGAAACCTGATGAGCACTTTCCTCCTGTGCAGGGAAGGAAAATAAAAACTCACCCAGGATTACATTTTATTTACCAGAAAATTCAATCTTTACTGTATCATCTTTGTTACTTTTTTAAAGGGATGGGGGAAAGACTCAACCTGTCACCAGAAGAAAACACGAATCCTAAATTCGACTGGCTGGGCAATCCTACAAGTAACTTAGGCGTCTGAGGTTAGCAATGAACAAGCGCTCAAATGACTGCAGTGTATTTGAGGGAGGAAATTTCATTAACCTAATGACTTCGACCTCTTTTTCTTCAGCGTTTCTCACAAAGGATATAAACTACATCAAATATTTAAAACTGAGTTTTACGTATCTTTAGAATTAGATATAAAATACATTTGCTTCCAATCTTTTGTTAGATGAGGCAAAATGGGGGTTAGCAAGGTTTTCAGCAGACAGTAATACAGTAAATACTTTAAGCTTTGTAACCCATCTCTAAACAAGCAAGTCTGAGTGGGTTCCAGTAAAACTTTATGTACAAAAGCAAGAATTAAGGGACAGATTTGTCCTGTAAGCCATTCTGTGCCAACCCCTGAATTGGAGCAATAAATAAATATTAAATAACCAGTATCTGCTAATAGCACCAGCCACCGGGAAAGAGCTCAACACAACGCAGCTAACAGAATCAACAAAGATTCTGGTTAAGTTAAATTTGTGGTGACATTTGCCTTTTTTTTTTTTTCCCTCAAGACAGGCTCTCTCTGTGTAGCCCAGCCTGTCCTCTGAAGGGCTGGGATGTGTGTGCCACCACTGCCCCTTTTAAAAGCACAATGAGGTTAAAACTGTGATGAAATATAAGTTAAAAAAACTTGGCAAGTAGAATAGGTACAAAAATACAACCAATATCATGCTCAAAAGAAAACCTACCCTCAAACTCACAGAGATCCGCCTGCCTCTCTGCCTTCTCCGGAGTGCTGGGATTAAAGAGCCATCACCACCTGTCCCGACAACCATTTCTTTACCATTATTGTTTGAGCAAAAAAGTCATCACATCAAAGGCTAGAGTTGCTCAGGTAAAATATTAAATTTGGATTTACTTTAAAATTTATACGAACTATTTCTAAGCAGAGTATATCACATGACATTCACTTCTAGTTTTGATATAAGGGAGGCATCACCTAATTTTTGCAAGTTGTAACTTATTATCTAAATTGTGACTTAAAAAATATTTAAGTTCTATTTTGCCAGTGGCCATGTCAGAGGAGCAGCAGGTGGCAACTGACTTCAGAGGATGGGCCCACCAGCATGTACGGTCCTGATGGTCCTCATAGGCAAGGCTGAGAGTCTGGGCCCCAGAATGTCTCTGCTACTGCTGTGCCTTTCCATGTTTGCCACTGCCATTCTTCTCTGGTATCAGGCATGGTGTGAATGGGCATGGGGAGAGCCCCACTGGCCCTCATGTTATATGATTAACTAATGGACATTTTTACCTGTGGATTGTTAGGAAGATGTTTTCCTCCTAAGCTGTTTAACTGAAGCAATGATTTTATACAATAATAGTGTTAGGTTAAATAGGATTTTGATGACTGAGGGTCTTTAGTAAAAGCAAGATATGGTGCTGCCTCAACCCCTGATAATGCGGGGGCTGAAGAGGATGGAAAATAAGAACAAGAAAATGTCACACAGTTTGTTTCTCTTGAGAAGACATATAGACTGCGGCTTAGTTAATGATTAAGAAAAACAGCTGTGTCCCAGAAGCTAAGTTAGCTCAAGTTCTTTTAATCTTAATGTTGATATGCTCATGAGTTTCAGTGTGCAACATAGCCGAAACAAATCTTTAAATAGAGATCTTAAGTTAGGTTAAGATGTTTTTGTTATTGGATTTGTGGTGAAAAATCTTGGAAAACAATTTAAAGACAAACAAGAACAAGGACAGTCTGGCTATTGCTGACTGACTTGCTAGGATGGGTTGATGATTTATTCCTGTACTCATTTCTGCCCTCAGCTTCCTGAAATTAAACAACCAAACAAAAAACTACTGATGAGTGGGCATGCACCCTGAGGATTTAAAGTAGAGCTGACTGTTTTTCATATACAAACGTTTAGATTTGTGATTATTCTAAGCTTTCTTAAAAGATTACCTTTTGAGATAAATAATAAAATGATAGGTCCTTTCTTTCTAATGGCAAAATGCAGTCTGCCAGCAAAAGAATTGGCCAAGAAAAATACCTTGTTTTGCTTGCACTCTGTTAATCTATAACAAGTTGCTTGGACATGAATACATGTGGGTTCTTGGGACAACTTGTTTTTCACCTGTAATACGTAAAATGTTTAATCATGTGAGGGATCGGGAAAACATGCTGTTTTTTTACTTGTATTCATTGTAATCATTCACTTAAAAATAGATTGTAACCACACTGTAATTTTTATACTGCTTGAAAGATTTTGCTGGATATAAAAGCACTTGAGAGATTCTGCTGGATATAAAAAGGAAAAATATAAAGTTAGTTAGAAGGAAGAACTCAAGAGAGACAGAAGGGATACATCTAGGTAAAGGTAAGAAAAGAAACTAAGACTGGAGAGAAGATAACAGAGAGACCATAAAGAGGTGTGTGTGTGTGTGTGTCCTTTTTTTTTTTTTTTTTTTTTT
>NW_026067920.1:21213911-21257139 GCF_014885135.2 Alexandromys fortis
TGTACTTTGTAAGGAATCTCATGTAAACATGTCTTCAATTGTTGTGCACTTGGTACTGAGTGAATTGTTATCTGAATACTTTTTTCAAATATGTGCTGTGCTAAAATATGGCTAAAGTAAAATGATCTGTATATTATTGTGTTGTCTTTGAATTTTTTGGGGGCTAAGAGACACTGGATTATAAAAACTGCTAGATTAAACCAACCTCTATATTTTAAAAAATATTGACTTCAAAATTTAAGTAAAAAAAATGTTACTTTGGGGGAAGAGGTTATGATGTGGGAGTGATTTCTTATTAATAAAGAAACTGCCTAGGCCCATTTGATAGGCCAACCCTTAGGTGGGTGGAGTAAACAGAACAGGATGCTGGGAGAAAGAAGCTGAGTCAAGGAGTCGCCATGATTCTCCCACTCCAGACAGAGGCAGGTTAAGATCTTCCCTGGTAAGCCACCTCGCAGGCTACACAGATTATTAGAAATGGGTTAGATTAATATGTAAGAGCTAGCCAATAAGAGGCTACTGATAACAGGCCAGGCAGTGTTTAAAAGAATACAGTTTCCGTGTAATTATTTCGGGGCATAAACCATGTGGGCGGCCGGGTGCCAGGGACGCAGCCCCGCCACTCCCTCTACAAGGTTATGCTTTTATTTCCACAGGAAATGAGAGGCTATGGATTCATTCCAGAGTTAAGGAAAATCAGGTTTGATCGAGAAAGACTCCTTGAAAAATCTGACTACAAACATAAACAAATAAACCTAGAAGAACTACATGACATATGATATATATTTTACCTGCTCAAACATAAAACAAAAATCATCTTTGGCTGACTTGTGTACAATGAAGTCTATACTTGTATTATTAATGCAGATATATATATATAAAGATATATACATATACATATATACACATACATATATATGTATCTTTAAAAAGTTTATGTACACCGGGTGTGGTGACATACACATTTAATCCCAGCACCCAAAAGGCAGAAGCAGGTGAATCTCTGTGAGTTCGAGGCCAGTCTGGTCTATAATGCAAGCTCCAGAACAGCCAAAAATATACAGTGAAACTGTGTCTTGAAAAACAACAACAACAACAAAACAACAAAAGTTTATGTATTTTCAGAGCAAGGAGGCCAACCACACACACACACACAAAAAAAAAAAATCCATGGTCCATGTGATACAACATTTCAAAATGTCTCTGATACAGTCTCTTCAAAATTCTGCATTCAGAACAGCTTCAAGGTTATTGGTTGAAATAATACAGCCTCTCAGAATATTCCAGTCAGGACTTAACCATAATCCTAAATTTTCTCAGGGTTTCCCAAAGATAACAGCATCCACAAACAAGAAGAAGTAGTCTAGAGAACTACACCCATATTCCCAAAAGATGGGTTACAGATATTTACTATTATTTAAGGGGTGGGGGGGCTGGTTACAAGTTGTCATTATTAATGTTCAGTAAAAGAGCTGAACAAAAGAGATTAGATTCAGGGATTTTGTTCTAAAAAGAAAAGGTGGGATATAGAAATAATAGGATAAAATGGTATATTATTGAATCTACTTTAATCCAAAAACGAACTATTAATTTTAAATATTTTACATTGGTATAGATTTTGGCTTATTGATACAAATTTAAAGCTAATTTTGTTATACTGTATGTATATTTCTATTCTTGTTTAAGGTGTTTATGCAGTTAATCTAAAAATGTAATGTATAATTAAGAAATACAGACTAGTAGTCATCTATAATAGTCAAACTTATAGGCATGTTAGGTATGCTTTCAAGGTCATACACAGGTAGATATCTTCAAACACTTCCAAGACCTAGAGAATATGGGCATTTAATATGACTAATAACCTAAGGATTTTCATGATTGTTAGACACATCTGCTCCTGACAGTACCAATCTACTTCAGAGAAGATGATGGGCATGGAAGAAACTCTGTATAGAGTTTTTTTTTTTTTTTTGAAAAAGCTAGTCATGTGGGCAAAGAACCTGCCCTTGCCTCAAACATTGACAGTATACTGTTTAAACTGGACCAGCAGGATGCAAAAAAAAGGGTGACTGTCAAACTTTGCCAAGACAAAGTAGGACAGTCCTTCAAAATTCCCTCCTTCACAAGAAAGTTTGTCAGATATGCTAGGCCTGTGGGCCAGAGTTGGATACCCCAACATTGCAGAGGAACTCTGGATGACAGTCCAGGCAGCCTGATGTCTCTGTCATTAACAAACATTTCATCCTTCTGGGGTCTTTGATGGCATTAAAGACTAAATAGTTAAACTTATAGTTTTCCTTAGTTATAACAGAAATCAAATTAAGTATAAAACTTTTAGACTCACCAAAATAAGATAGATAATAGAGTATTTTCTAATTTTGTCAAATACAAATAGACTGGATATTATAAATATAATTCTCACTTGATAACTGTTTTTGTTGTACTATGCTAATAAAGTTAAAACCTTCCTAATTAGACAAAAAGGGGGAAATGCTATGGAATAATACTTCTGTACACTGTAAAAATATATCACCATGATTGGTTTAATAAACAAGCTGACTGGCCAATAGCTGAACAGGATAAAGTTAGTCAGGAAAGTAAACTAAGAATGATGGGATGAGAAAGGGCGGAGTCAGAAGAGTTGCCAGCCAGGTGCAGAAGGAACAGGAGATGAACATGTCATGCTAATAAAGGTGCTGCCATGTGGTAGAGTGTTAATAAGGAATATGGGTTAACTTTAAATATAAGAGCTAGTTAGTAATAAGCCTGAGCTATTGACTGAGCATTTGTAATATAAGCCTCAGTATGTTTACTTGAGAGTGGATGGGGGGGGGGACAAGAAAATTCTGTCTACAATAACCCAGTTCAGAAAAGTAAGGAACTAAATTTAGCAGAAGACTAAAGGTATTCATTCTCTGAACACAGACACCGAAAAGGCCTGATGTAATGTATTACAGTTTTTATTTAATAAATCATAGTTAAATCATACCTGCCATGTGCCATCATTCTACTTGCTTTACAAATACTGGCTCATTTAAGATACAGAAGCATTTTGGAAGTGATTATACATTATGCACCATCTGCATGCAGCTGCCTGGGGTGACAGGTGTTTATAAGCCATGTGATATGGGTGCTGAGAGCTAAACCTAGAAGCAGCAAGTGCTCCTAAACTACTGAGCTACTTCTCCAGCTCCAGAAGTAGCAATATTATATCCATATTCTAGATGAGAAAAATGGAGCACTGAGAAGTTACATTAATTTGCCTATGGCCACATAAATATTAAGTAAGTGGGGAGGTTGAATTTCAACGTCAAATCACTGTATTTGTTGTCATGAAAGAAGGGGTTTGTTTTGTTTTGTTTTTGGAGACAGGGTTTCTCTGTGTATCCCTAGCTATCCTGGAATTCACACTGTAGATCAGGATGGCCTCGAACTCAGAGATCCACCTGCCTCTGTCTCCGGAGTGCTGGGATTAAAGGTGTGTGCCACCACTGTCTAACCATAAAAGTAGATTCAAGCTGAGCTCCTTAAAATTACAGGGGCTTTGAAGGGACAGACTGTGTCTTTAATTCTTAGATCCTGAACACTGCTGGGAAGAGGATAACTAAATCAGTGCATATGTGAGATTTTAAAGAGCACTCGTTTTGATTTAAGACTGTTGTACTTACAAAAGTTTCTTATTGTATGCTATCTAAATTACATGCAAAGGCTGGCATGTTGATCCAATTACAATATATACTGGTAACAACAGCTGAATGCATTCTGTGTATTATGCTATGTTTGATGTTGGAAATGTATTATGTGCTAAATCTTTTAATAGAAATCCCACCAGATTGCAAACTGGTCTAGTTATTCTATAAATCAGTGTGGAGAATTCTCAAAAAGCTAAAAATAAATCTACCATACAGCTCATATAACCCAACTAAACCACTCCTTAGAGTCACTCGAAGGACTCAGTATCCTACTCTACAGATATTTACTTGCTCAGCCGTTCACTGCTGCTCTACTTACCATAGCTAAGAAATGGAAACAACCTAAACACCCTTCAGCCAATGAATGAATAATGAAAATGTGGTACATATACACAGTGGAATAATACTCAGCTATAAAGAAAAAAGCCATGAACCCCGCAGATCAATGGGTGGCCCTATAAAATATCATATTGAGTGAGGTAACCCAGACCCAGAAAGACAAATGTCACATGTTATCTGTCACTGGTGGCTCCTAGCTCCAAATCTTTAGATGTGAGAACATACCCTGGAGTCACTGCAGAAACCAGGAAAATAAAATGATACTACTACCAGGATAGGAGGATTAGAGAACAACAGAGAGGGGAATATCAGGGTGGGCAAAAGGAGGGGCTCTAATTAGGGAAGGGGGAGGGGGAATATAGAAGGAGGAGGGCAAAATAACAGTGATGTCTGAAAAAAAACCCGTAAGAAGTAGTCATATTACTATCTACCTAAAAATAGCTCTATAATGTATGAGTTTGTGTATAATTATACTTATATAGTTTAAATGAAATTTTCTCATCTGGTCAAGCAATGCTACACAAAGACCATCAAACAAAAATGCCAACATCAGGCATGAGAAACCCTGCTTTGAGTTGTTGGTCAGAGTCATCCAAGAGACTCCCTTACAGGCTCTTTATTACAGGCTATTTATTGCAATTGTCCTTGTTTGTCTCCCAGAGGTAGACCATTAAGTCTCTATTGCTGAAAACACCATACACTTCAGATGCAGGGCCCATAAGCTGGACCTGACCTGAAATGCCTCCTTCCCGCGTACTGGCTTTTATGGTACCAGAAGGCACCATACAAACTTCCAAAGATGGGAAGCAACCCACAGTCCTACCCAACTATGCTACCATTGACTTATGTCACTGACCAGCATGGCATAATATCCCAAAGGGTGCAGTAGTGGCAGACATACCTTGGCAGTGATTGACAGCTTTCTAATTGGACTTAAGATCCACCAAACAAGATAGAAATCATTCTTGGTACTGCAAACCTAGCCAACTACACACAGATGGTGAAATCATGGATTCTGGATGAGAACCTACAATCACCACTAAACCAGAATAATCTCTAACTACATTCTTAATACTTGTCCTTATACCCACAGGTAATTGTACTATCTTACCCCTCATTAAGGAGACTCCTCTTTGCAACAGATGGAGACCACCACAGAAAACCACAATCTATGAAAATGCAGCCTAGAGACCAGTTCCAATGGATATGGAACTGCAGCACCTAAGGATCAGGGAACATTACAGAAGAGGGGGTGGAGAGATTTTAAGAGCCAGAGGATCAGGGTGTTTGCTGTGAAACTGTGTCTCCCAGTAATGTCAGAAGCTATACCCATTAAGTCTTAAAACAGGATTGCCTAAACCAGAGCTGATAAAGACAACAGGTGTGCTAAAGAGGACTAGAGTGGGGTGGGGTGGGGAGAATCAATAACTCGAGGCCTCAACCCTTAAAAAAACAAAAACCCAAAAAACTACTGGCAATGAAGGAATACTGAGAGTGGGAGAGAAATCTGTCCTCAGGGATGAGTATACCAATTGGTTATCCAATACCAAACAGTCAACTCTCAACACATACATACAAGGAAAATATTACAAACTGAGACGGTTGAATTTATGTATTTAGGAATATGTATGCATATACATATATGTATGCAACAATAATCAATAAAAAAAACGCCACGAATTTGAAATAGAGCACAGAGAAGTATATGAAAGGGTTTGGGGGATGGAAAGGGAAGAGATAAATGATGTAATTACATTATAGTATCAAAAATAAAAGTATTTTAAAAAAGCAACACCACCAGATAAAGGCTATTATTTCATAGTATAAACAAACCGAAGCTCAGACAGCCTGTGATCATTAATGATGATCTTTAATCTTATTAACAATATGCTAAGAACCAAGGATTTAATCCAGATCTGACTACATTCTTTGCTACAAAGTATTTGTTTGCCTGATTTGTATGTGCCATTCAAATATTTCTAGCATTAGATTAGGGTGATGATGACATACTGTATGGAACAAGAAAACTGGTGGCTGGCTAGCTAAATACTAACCTGCTTATATAATTCAGTTGTATTATCCCATTTTCCACACGTACTAATTCCAAGTCTGGTATACAGTAGCATATTTGGCCATTAAACACATTAAGAACTGGGGCTTTAATAAAGGGTATAGTTGAAAACTCAGAATGTTCTGCAATGCAAGTGTCAGAATTTTCTCTACTGGTGTCCAATGCTATGCCAGTAAAGGAGGTCTGCTAACTTGTACACAAGTCAACTTTTATTCAGAAATCTGCCTACTGGAGAAAACTATGAGAAAAGAACAGGAGATTTGCTCTGAGTAACCTGGAACTAGAGTGAAACCCATGCAAATCCTGATTTATCTCCCTTTTCCTTTCCATTGTTAATCTAATCTAATTATTAACACTATTTCTTGTACTATGAAGGATGGTCTTTTTATTCCAAAAAAGATTTACTTATATTTCTGTGTGTGTTATGTGTATGTATGGAGATGCCTACAGAGGCCAGAAGAGGGCACTGGATCCCTGGAGCAGGAGCTGCAAATAGTTGAGCCACCCGATGTGGGTGCTAAGAAGCAAACTTGGATACTCTGTCAAAAGCAGCAAGTACTTTTTGCTTACCCTCCTTTTGTTCTTATTTATTTACTTACTTACTTACTTACTTATTTATTTCCTGAGACAGGGTTTCTCTGCGTAGTCCTGGCTGTCCTAGAACTGTAGAACAGACTGTACTTGAACTCTGAGAGATCTGCCTGCCTCTGCCTTTTGAGTGCTAGGATTAAAGGTGTGCACCACTTCTGCACTGATTCTTTTCTTTTTCTGAGACAGCATTTCTTGATGGCCTTGGATGGCTTAGAACTCTCTAAGTGGACTAGGCTGGCCTTGAATTCAGACCTAGCTTCCTCTGCCTCCCAAATGTTAGGATTAAAAGTGCATGTCACCATGACTGTTTTTAAAAGATTTATTTATTTTTATTTTGGGAGTTATTGTTTTGCTTGTATGCATGTGTGTGTACCATGCCTATGCCCGGTGCCCTCAGAAGTCAGAAGAGGGCACTGGATTCCTGGAACTGGCATTACAGATAGATATGAACCACCAGATGGTGCTGGAAACCACTTGTCATCTTTCCAGACGTTCTGCAAGTGCTCTTAATAGCTGAGCCATCTTTCTAGCTACTTACAGTTATTTTCTAAAAAGTTTGAGGTTATTCAGGAACAGCTAACATTTACTGAGCACTTACTGTATACAAAATCAATGAGCTGAGTGCTGCTGTAGGTACAACTTTATCCTCACAAGCATTTTCTTTCTTTCTTTCTTTTTTTTTTTTGTTTTGTTTTGTTTTTTCAAGACAGGGTTTCTCAGTGGCTTTGGAGCCTGCCCTGGCACTAGCTCTGTAGACCAGGCTGGTCTCGAACTCACAGAGATCCGCCTGCCTCTGCCTCCCGAGTGCTGGGATTAAAGGCGTGCGCCACCATCGCCCAGCTCCTCACAAGCATTTTCAAGCACTAGTATTCTCTAAATCTTTGTGTGTACAAATGACGTGAGGATGCATGTGCATATGCAGGCCACTTGGCTTGCTGAGACTGGGTCTCACTGCATCTAGGGCTAAAGGAGTTGGCTCGGTTGGCTGGCTATGGAGTCCAGGAACCTGTCTCTATGCCTCCCCCCCCGCCCCCCCTCCAGCCAGTGCTGAGATCACAAGCACTTTACTAACACATCTCTGAGGTCTCTTTACTGTGTATGTCATGAGACAGAGAAGCTGCTCAAGGGGAGTTAGTATAAACTCTTAGAGGCACTATAGAGGCTTGCTTTTAATCTTTATACTATGCTTAGAGCTAAGGTGGACAGAAGGCACAACACTTATTAGCTGTTATGAGAGCCCACAATATTTATTGGAGTCCATGAAAATGTTTTAATAGTTAATATTATGCAGTATTATGTTTACATAAGAATAAGTTCACTGCTATTTCAAGTTATAGAACAAAATTTTAAGCATTTTTTTTTTATGGTAAAGGGACTTGTAAAAAAGTCATAATGTGGTACTAGCTATACCACTGGCTTTTCTTTTCTATCTTCCCCAGTTTTCTCATTTCTCATATATAATTTGCTATCTGAGTCTTTCATTGTCTTGAATGTCTCTATAATTATATTTTAAAACCAAACTGACTCCTGGAAAAGTGACAATCATTAATCACTTGAAAGTTTAATTCATCCAAGAGGATAAAGCATCACGTATGACTCATTCCCACTACTACCCCATCTTTGTCTGCAGGTAGGGGACCCTGGGGTATGTAGGCAGCCATTTCATCTTGTCTACTGATACACATAAGCTACACATACTGCCTAATACAGAAAGACCTTATGGTATGTCTTAACCACGAATGGGTTACAAGTCTTCCAAGCATCCTCAACAGTATGTTTACTCACTGTTAATTTTGAACATCAACTTGATGAGGCAATCAGACGCCCAGATATTTGGTCAAACATGAGGATATTTCTAGGTGAAATTTAATATAGGAGTTGATAAACTGACTAAAACAGGCTGCCTTCCCTGAGATGAGAGGGTTGCATCCAATTAAAGACCCAAAGAGAAGAAAAAACAAAACCTGAGAACCATAGAGTTTCTGTCTAAAGATACCAGTTTTCCTGTCTTCTTACCTGAACTGTATTCTGAACACACAACACTCTCCTGGTTTTCAGGCCTTCACATTCACACTAGAACTACAGCTTTTATGGTCTCCAGCTTACTGTGCATTATCTACTATGTACTTATTCCTTCTTCCTTTCCCCTCCACACACCCCACTGTTTCTACTTGTTCTATCTATACATCCATTTCCTTAAATGATACACCTCTATTTCATAAATGACACAGATTATAAAAAGGGTCTATTGGGTTAAGGATGTGGCTCAGTGGTAGAATGATCCCTAGCACAGACAAGGTCCTATTTTGAATCCCGAGTATTGTAAAAACAAACAAAACTCAGGGAGTTTCGTGTACTGAAAGTGTAGCTCGGCTTATCAGAGGCACGAGTGCCATGGCTCCTGGAATTTTAGACTTGGCTCGTCTGCCATTTGAAATGCACATGTCTTTACAGTACCTTGTATTTAAGGCACCTGTTAAAACTTCCTCAGCTTATTTCCAATTAGTTTTTCTTTCTTGCTTATGATGAAATCCTGGTTTTTCTATTGCAATAGAACACCAAGTCTTATGTTAAAGAAATTTAAAATCCAAGTAATCTAATCTTCCACTTCAAAGGACACCTTATGCCTTACCACCATTAAATATTAAGTTAGATATCAAATACAAGCTACACTTGCATACTTATCAATCCCTAATTTCAAACTATAAAAAGAGTGACCATCGTAATATTTACTGTGCTCTGAAAAAGATAATTAGTTCCCTCTGCACAGTTTCTGGACAAATCTAACACATACTTCTACTTGGTATTAAAGGCCAGAATGACAAATTTTCTGAGGGCGAAACAGTAAAAACAACAACAATAACAACAAAACCAATTCACCAAATACTTAGTAAACAAAGATTCATAAGGCCAAAATCTTAAATCTTACTATCTGGTGTTTTTTTTTAAAGATTTACTTACTTACTATCGTTTTATGTATACGGGTACTTTGTCTGCATGCACATCTGCACACCAGAAGAGGGCATTAAATAGTTGTGAGCTGCCATGTGGTTGCTAGAAACTGAAGCCAGGTCCTCTGGAAGAGGAGACAGTGCTCTCTTCATGGCCAAGCCATCTCTCCAACACTATTTTTTTTATGTTTTTATTTTGTGTATGTGTGACTTATGTATACTTAATAAGTACAGGTGCTCAGGGAGTCCAGAGGCGTGGGATCCCTCTGGAACTGGAGTGACAGGCAGTTATGGGTCACTTGGCACGGATGCTGGGGGGACTGGATTCGTGTACTCCAGAAGAGCAGCTCTCTCAACTGCTGAGCCATCTTTCCAGCCCCTATACCCTTCATTCTTAAAGGTCTCGAATTTCATCTAATAACCTTTTTCAGTAATAGCAGCTGGATGGCTACTAACAAAAAATAACTTCATGGCCTACCATCTAGAAGAAAACCTTAGTGTTTACCAATGACCTAAATTCTCAAGTAAAGTTCTGAGTAATATTTAGTTTTACAAAAACTCAATGTTAAATCAATGCTTTATGTTATAAACTCTTTTGCTGAAAAGGCTCCTTGGCCATTTAATCAAGACTCCTGGCCAGGTGTGGTGGCTGGCGCTTGCAACCCAGCACTTAGAAGACTGATAAGGAAAGCTGCTGCAGCTGGGAGACATTTTAAGAAAAACATTAACCAATATAATCCTCCTTCAAAGGGCAAGATTAGGACTAATGTACGTTTTCAGCAGAACCTGAAGTCCCGGGAGCAAAGTCCAGGCCAGCTTCCTTCAGAACAGCAGGCCAGGAAAGTCACTGTCTGATCTGTACGTACTGACCCGTCTACTAGGCTAACCCATTTCCCACTCGACGTCCACCTCTAAAATTCTGCAGGTCCCATTCCCCATTTATCAAAGTATGAAGCCTGGCCCAAAAGATTTCAGCAAACTTCATATTTTTGCTATTTCTATGTAATTTACATTTTAACAAAACAAAATTCTTTTCTGTACATTTCCACTCATTATCCCAAACCATAAAGGTTTCACGAGGCTGTCAAGATGCAACATCACATGTCTTATTCCACTGAAGCCCATATATGATACATGTATGTGTGTATATACACATTCAACTAAATTATATATAAACAAATTCAACATGTATGATGCAAGAAATTTCCATTTGAAGTGGTTATACTTTTAAAAACTCATGATCTGATGTTAAAAGTTCTCAGACTACAAATTAAAGATAAAGATCACCCAGTACCACTGTCACCCTATACTGCACTGCAGGGAAACTAAATAGGGAAAGGGTTAGGTCAAAGCAAAAGTCTTCATTTTGTATTAAAATTATTTAATTTGCTGTTAGACTTATAAGGCTTTCCTCAATGATAAATTATTAAGCAGTAATACCGTACACTAGCCAAGTCGTGCAATAACTGAACTGGCAAACAAACTACTCAGACACTCAGAGTCCAGAAAAAGTGAGAAGCTCTGAGTATCAACTGGTCACACCACATGGATCAAAGCTGTCAAAGCAGTGAAGCAGAATCTTTTCAGTTAACAGACTTCAGAGACAGCTCTAGTTGAAAATGGATTTCTTAGCAAGAGACAACTGCAAAACCAATAGACAGAACTACTGTGGGAAAGAAGCCTGTGGACAAGATGCCCACATCAATCACCACTGTAAAGAGGAGACTTTTCCCCTCACAACTTGGTCTGACTAATGGTAAGAACTAGTACAGAGAACAACACAGGATTGGGAAACAGTGATACCAAACTACAACTACAGGGGCTGTTTTAGGTCAAAATAAATATTAATGAATCTTTTCTGAAAGCATATGAACAAGAAAGAATTGCACACAGGTGTTGAGTGGTAAAGATATTCTCCCTGATACATCTACTCCCTAAGAATTGCTATAAACAAAACAAAAACCACATATACACACAAGCAAGAAACTATAAATAAATTACTATAACCACAATAAGATAAGCCACAGTTACTTCTTCTTCTAGGGCTAAACCTTAATTTATCTTATGCGAGATCTTTTTGTGGCTGTTAAAATTATGAAGTTTCAAATCCCATTAGCTCTCTCCTGTAATCAAAACTGTACTTTAATTTTTAAGGGACATAGTTAAATGACCTTTTTTAAACTCTAAAGTTAAAAAAAAGACAACCTTCTTTAAAAATCACTGTAAAGATAAAAACTGAAGGAAAATGGCTAATATTTAAAACCAACATTATTAATAAATAATTTAAATTGATGCATTTCTGTTAACTAAGAAATTCCCCATGATAGCAATTTTACAACTTTCAAAGGTTGTGAAAACTCTAATCTCTAAATCAGGCCAGCAAATATCATATTTCATATAGAAACCCCCTTAGCAGGTATTTAGTTAATTTTTTTAAGTTGTATTAGAAGTTTCCCTGGCAATTAACACGCTATTAAAAATAGAGGAAATTAGTAAATACCTGAACTGAAGTGGCTGAATCCTGCAAATGGCCACTAGCAACTGTTCCTTTGGAAGTGGCTAAAGGGATGCTGTGCATCTTAGGGGTTCCCAGAGCATCAATGTTTTCATCTGTCCTATGTGACTGCCAGACTTCCTTTCGATGCTGGGATTCAGGAGCCTGCTGGTCTCCAAAGGCAGCCCAAGAACAACCATCTTTTTGTTCATCCTCAAAAGCATTCCAGTCTGTAGCTTGGCTAGGACCAGCTGAACTGAAGTCAGCAAAATCATCGGAGTCCTGAAAAGCGCTACTGCTGTCTTGAGTATTTGGCACAGAATCAAAATCTCCAAATTCATTGTCTTGACCATTTTTCAGTTTTGAGTCAGGTTCACTGTCTTTTCCAGCAGACCTTCCTGCCAACTGATCTTCCTCTGACAAACTACCAGAGGTCTGTTTTAGGTTGGACTCAGTAAATATCATTTCCTCTTGGCAAGAAGCAGCATTTGTATCCTCAAATTCTCCAAAATCATCACCTGGCTCACTAAAATGTAGGAAATGTTCCGAGGTCTCTTCGAAAGTGACATCACTCATTGAGTCTTGAGTACAAGTAACAAAAGGAGGAGAGGCGCCACTGGCCGTACCAAAGTCGCCAAAATCATCTTCATAGGTATCGTGGCAAGCTGCAAAGTTGTTACCACTGTCACCATTTTTTATGCTTGCAGCCGAATCATCCAAAATATTTTCCTCTGTGAGATCAAGGTTTGGGCTTTTGGAATTAGAAAACTTTCTATTTTCTTCTTTGGAAGAATCAACTTCATTAACATCAGAAGTTTTAATAGAATCCATGCACAGGTCAGCACATTTAGAAGCAAATAAATCATTTTCCTCAGTTTTACACTGGTCCCACCTAATGGCTTCTGAATTTTCAGTTGAGTCTACCAAGTTCCAAGCCTCAGACTGAATTCTTGAATTTAAAAATTCATCCTGTCGCAGTGTTTGAAGGTCTTGTTTTTCAACATGGAAATCTCTGTCAGTTACAGGTCTGTCATGGACTTCTGAAACACAGACTTGATGTTCTCCATCAGTAACTCCTTCATCCTCAAAGCTTCTACCCACAGACACACCCTTCCTAGAGTTCAGTTCGTTGACTCTGTTGATTCTGCTGTTTTCCTGGATGGTCAGTGCATCACCATCATTTAAAACTGCACATTCTACTTCTTCTAGTTGTATCCTTTCTGTTTGGGAAAAGGCAGCAAAATCCGCAAATTCCTTAGCAGGACTAGACGCAGACTCTAAACCACACTCGGTGCCACAAGGGCTATGAGGTTTCAATCTCCTTGAATCAGCCAAGTTGTCCAAGTCTTCTGTTCCCTGAGGATTTACAGTTTCTAAACCTGCAAACCCGTTTGTTAGAATTTCCAGGCAAGGCGGCTTTTCACCATTGCAGCTCTCTAACTGCTTGGTTTGATGAACAATGTTTCTATCAGTTCTAAAATCTCCTGGAGAGAAACTTCTGGGTTGTCCAGTGTTTGGTCCCGGTATCACTACTTTATTTAAATCTCCCAGGCTTTCCATGCCATCGATGGAAGTCTCTAAAATTTTAGATGGAATCATTTCTTTGCTGGTGGTAGAGAGTACAACATCAGATTGACTTTTCAGAGGAGCAGAAAGTTCAGCAGTGATATCCTTATCATTACCATTTTTAACAGACTTAAAGCTTGTAAGGCTATCTACATTTTCTGAGTAATCGTGAATTGGCATAAAATGGTTTGAAGGTACAAAGTCCTCCTTAGGACGAGTATAATCTGGTGCATCAAAATCAACAAATCCTACACCAGAAGGGCTGACTTCTGAAAATCCACCAAATTCCCCAAATTCATCCTCATCGTCATCCTCTGCTCCATTGTCTAGCGGTGGGGGAGATGAAGAAT
Source organism: Alexandromys fortis (assembly GCF_014885135.2). NCBI lineage: Eukaryota > Metazoa > Chordata > Mammalia > Rodentia > Cricetidae > Alexandromys > Alexandromys fortis. The sequence goes on from NW_026067920.1 coordinate 21,227,966, forward strand.
ACATTCGAATGATGTCTGGCTCCATTGTCTAGCAGCTTCCCAATAATTAGTTTATGCCTAAAAAAAGAAAAATCATTTTTTTGTTGTTGAGAAGAGATGAGATATAACAGGTATTTCAAGCTACTTTAAGAACAGGACAGTTATCTGGGCATGGTAACTTAGGAAGTGCACACAGGACGCCTAACGCCACCCTCAGATACACGGCTAGTCAATCTGGGCATTGATTTCAAAATACCAAACAAACCAAACCCACTACCACCAAAACTATGAAGAAAACTGTTCTGCTCTGTGTATGCGTGTGTGTGCAAATACAGGTGCATGTGTGCTTCTGGGTGCAATTCATGCATTGTTACTCAGACTCCACCCACCTTTTTGTTTTTGAGACCTGGCCTCTAACTGGTCTAGAATTTGCCAAGCAGTTAGCTACCTGGCCAGCATCAGAAACACCTGTCTCCAGCTCCAACTGACTTTTTTTTATGTCCTTGGGTTCTGGTGATAAAATTCAGGTTCTTGTGTTTTGGCCAGCACTATTTTTATGTTAGGTAAAATGTTTTTTAATCTTAATTTTTTTAGCATTTATTACTAGGGGCATTTGGCAAAACAATAAAAATTTGGGATTTCAGAGAATCTTTTTCTTTTCTTTCTTCCCGCCCTCCCAAGACAGGTTTCTCTGTATAGCTTTGAATATCCTGGAAAGCCCCTGAAGGCTGGCCTCAAACTGAGAGCTCCTCCTGTCTCTGCCTTCCAAGTACTGGGATTAAGGGCGCATGTTACTAACACCAAGCTGTGATTTCAGAGAATCTTGAACATATATCTATAAAAGTACACCTATAAAATTTTCTTTCAGGTACTCTCCTATCTTTTAAAAATTCTTATTCAAATTTACTGGGGACTCAGTGTTTGCCTAATAGATCTGTATAAGTTCTCTCTCTCTCTTTCTGTGTGTTTACATACATATGTGTGTGTAAAACATTATGTATATAATTATTTTATCTCTAATAACTGCTATTAATTATGTTCATCATTTTGCTTTCCAATGTTTATTTCTGGCTCGAGTTGACTTTTGGATAACTTTTTTTAAATAAGTAAATAGAATCTCCTTCCCAAGACTGTAGCTTTTTTTTTTTTTTTTTTTTTTTTTTTTTTTTTTTTTNTTTTTGGTTTTTCGAGACAGGGTTTCTCTGTGGCTTTGGAGCCTGCCCTGGCACTAGCTCTGTAGACCAGGCTGGTCTCGAACTCACAGAGATCCGCCTGCCTCTGCCTCCTGAGTGCTGGGGTTAAAGGCGTGCGCGCGACTGTAGCATTTTTTAAAGATTTATTTATTAGGTATAGGTGTTCTGCCTGCACACCAGAAGAGGGCACCAGATCTCATTACAGATGGTTGTGAGTCACCATGTGGGTGCTGGGAAACGAGCAGCCAGAGCTCTTAACCTCCGAGCCATTTCTCCAGCCAACTTTCGGATAACTTTTAATTCTGAATTAGTTCAAAGCTCAGAAGATGTGAAAAACTGTAGGATTCTCATACACATACTCTACCCAGGTTCCCTTGATGATGACGCAGCCAACAACCACAGTGCAAATGTCTTGACTTATCATGGACTATATTGTCATGGAACACATGTAGATCACTCCAAGAACCTAAGTTTTCATTTCTTTAAGACACAACTATGCAGTAATTTGAACATCGGGTCACATAGTATGTTCAACTTCATTTAAAAAAAAATTTGAGAAACTACTTTTTCAAATTCACTTTTATAATAACAAATCAATTTTCAATCTCCTCATCTGCAATTTTCTTATTTTGCTATCATACAAGCTTGAATTAATAAACATTTACTTTTACTGTCCTCTACTTCTGTACTTAGAAAGAACACTAAAAGAAACAAATTTAAAACTTATTTTGCTGTATAAAGATCCAAGTAAATTTATGGATATGACTTCCCATACTCATTCATTAACTTATAGTATTTTAAGTACTTAATTCCTAAAGTAAACCTGCCAGCGCTATTTCGATCCTTTGTGTAAAGACCAATAAATGAGACCTCATATTAAAAGCAAAGGCTGGGGCTGCAGAGGTGGCACTTATTGCTCTTGCAGAGGACCCAGGTTCAATCCCCAGTACCCACACGGTAGTTTACAACTAGCCATTACTCCAGAACCAGGGAATCTGATGCATTCTTCTGATGTCCTTGGGCACTAAGCACACACACATGCATGTAAGCAAAACATTTCAGCAAAAACTTCATACGTAATATAAAATGAGCAATTTTTAAAAAGAAAGGGTTGGGCAGGGGGGGGAAGATGACAAAACTATTTTATGCATAGCTCTGTGAATGAGAAAGGGCAACTGTATTCTGGAGAAAGAAAGAACTCTAGGAATCAAGAAAGAGCTTACAGTGTCAGGCCCAGTGGCTCAAACCTGCAATCCAAGCATGTATAAGGTTGTAGGGGATTCTAAGTTTGGGGCCAGAATAGACTACATAGGAAATTCTAGACTCACTGGGGCCACATATCCAGTTCCTGCCTAAAAAAGATGATGAAGGGTAGGGAAGGAGAAAAAGCGAATATGAGAATCAATGAAAATACATAGAAAACTGAAAAGCATACTGGAGCAGCAGAAATGCAGGCCGCAGCCCTGGCTTCAGGGAAGGGGCAAGAGGGGAATCCACACAGCAGGTAGAGCTTGTTACCGCAACTTCTCTCCTCTGCAAAGTACTGAGGAGTGAGCCGTAGTGATACGTTGTTTGTAACATAACAAATAAAGCTTGCCTGAAGATCAGAGTGCAGACCTAAGCCACTGGTAGACAGGCAGTGGTGGCATACACTTTTAATCCCAGCACTTCAGAGGATCTATGTTAGTTCAAGGCCATCTGGGTTACTTGAAATTAATGTAGTCTAAAAGAAAACAGAGTCAGGAGACAGTGGATCACAGCTTGAATCCCAGCACTTGGGATCACACGTTTTTAAGCCCAGTACTAGGGAGGTAGAAACAAGATATGGCTGGTTAGAGAGAGGAATATAAGGTGACAGGAGGCGGGAGCGCAGATGCAGTCTGAGGATTCTGTAAAGGTAAAAGGTCTCTCTAGTGGCCAGCTAGCTGCTTCTCTGATTTCTCAGCTTTCAACCCCTAATATCTGACTCCGGGTTTTTATTAAGAACAATTAGAATTTGTGCTATAATGAGCCCCAGGGAAAAGCTGCTCACCTAAGAAGACATCACATAAAAGTGAAAGATCATTCCCCAAAACAGATGCTCACATACCAACACAGAAAAATATTAAGAATTATGAATAAACAGAGTACTGTTTCTGACAAATTCGTAACTCACAAGTAACTAAATTTAAATCTATGAAATACTGTATAAAATAAATGTAATTTTTTTCTTTTTTAAAAAGATTTATTTATGTATTGTGTATATAGTGTTCTGGCATGCCAGAAGAGGGCACTAAATCTCATTATAGATGGTTGTGAGCCACCATGAGGTTGCTGGGAATTGAACTCAGGACCTCTGGAAGAATAGCCAGTGCTCTTAACCTTTAAGCCACCTCTCTAGTTCAAAATAAATGTAATTATGGGCAAATAGCTAAAAAGATTTATTTAAAAAATGATCAGTGAACTCAAAGAGAATAAAAGAGTTCAATAAATTAAAGAATAATTAAAAGTAAAAAAATAAGCCAGGCTATGGTGGCACATGCCTTTAATCACAGCACTCAGGAGGCAGAGGCAGGGGGATCTCTGTGAGTTTGAGGCCAGCCTGGTTTTCACACAAAGGACCAGAATAACCCTGACAGGTTCTGTTTAGAATGAAGTATATAAAACATTATCATTTATTATTATTATTATGACGATGATGATGAAATATTGTCATAGAGGATCTGAAAGAACATGTCAATAAAAGACTCTAAAAAGAAGCCAACAGAGTCTTAGAAATGAAAATCTCAACATATCAAAAAAGTAACTCAGCTGAAAGCCTCACAAGGAACTGGAGCAAACACATCAGGGCTTAAGGACAATGCTGACAAATTATCACATTCAGACATAGGAAGGAACGATCTATAGAAAATACAAGACCTAGGAAAGGTAAGGGACCAAAATTATGAATTGGTGTAGACAAAGGAACAGAAATGAAAGCAAAAAGCACAGAAAACTTATTCAAGAAAACACTAGATTTCCTAAACCTTACAGACATGCTTAGAGGAAAACCTCTCCACACCATGTCATAGTTAAAACTGCCAAAAGTACATTACAAAAGAAGAATATATAAAGCTACAAAAGAGAAGTGTTGTTACTTATAAAGGAGGTCCATCAGAATACCAGAAAAATTATCAGCAGAAATCTAAAGGTTAGAAGGTGTAGAATGCTGTATCTCAAGTCCTGAAGAAAATGACTGTCAACTAAGATTACTGTATACAGCAAGGTTATCCTTCAGAATCAAAGGTGAGATAAAGACTTCCCAAGATAATCCTAAACCAAATTCATAATCTCTAAACTATATACAAAGAGGAGGATAAATACAAACATGAAAGAAACAGTAAGATTCGCCAGAATAGTAAAATAAGCCAACGAGAATTAGGAAAAAACCCAACATGACTGATCCAATAAAACATCAAACCTTTAACATGAATTTAGAGAAAAAGAAATGGGTGTAGATTAGTCAAAGTAACCCCCCCCATCAGAATGACAGGAGCTAGTAACATACACCTTTCAGCAATAACTGTGAACATAAATGGCCTTAATTCTCCAATCAAAAGACTGAAAGTGACTTACAGGTCAAGGACTGGTCAGCCATTAAGCCTTACATGATAAACGTGTACAAGTCCAAAAAAAGATCCATCGTGGATCTTTATTTATGAATTATTTTCATTATAAAATCATCATAAAGGAGGAAATAAATATGGTAGCTGAGACATTCATGTTTTGTTGGTTTGTTTGTTTGTGTAGCTTTGGCTATTCTGGAACTTGCTCTATAGACCAGGCTGGCCCCAAATTTAAGATATCCAGTTGTCTTTACCTCTGAGTGCTAGATTTAAAGGTGTGTGCTACCACTGCCTGGCCTTCTGTTAGTTTTCAAAGAAAGAAATTATAAAAGATACACACAAATCCCGTTTTATTGCCTAGTGTCCCATGTTCTTATACCTCCACATGTGGCTTCTTCCTCCTTTGCTTGCTACCTTAATGCCTTAAGACAGTGTTTTTCACTGAACTGGACGCTGACCTTAGCAAGGCTGGCTAGCCAGCAAGCAAACTCCTGGGATCTGCCTGTCTCTGTACCCCAATACTGGGGTTATAAGCACATACAGTCAAACTTGGCTTTGTAGGTGCTAGGAATTCAATATAGATCAGGTCTAATACATTGAGCCATTTCCCCAGCTCTCAAAATTAAAATAAATAAAATTAATAAGTAATAAACATTGAAAGAGATGTCTCAGCATTTAAGAACTCTGGCTAGTTCAATTTCCAGTACCTATGTTGTGTAGCTCACAACCACTTGTTAGCTTCAGGGAATCTGACACCCTCTTTAGCCTCCTCAGGCACCTATAAACATATACTAATAAACACACAGGCACATAAAATACAAATAAACTTTTTTTTTTTTGAGGCAGGGTTTTTCTGTATAGCTTTGGAGCCTGTCCTGGAACTCTCTCTGTAGACCAGGCTGGTCTTGAACTCACAGAGATCCGCCTGCCTCTGCCTCCCGAGTGCTGGGATTAAAGGTGTGTGCCATTACTGCCTGGCTAAAAATAAATCTTTTTTAAAAATAAATTAAGGGGCTGGAGATGTGGCTCAACAGTAAAGATGCCTTGCAGAAGACCTAGGTTCAATTCCCAGCACCCTCATAGTAGTTTACAACCACCTATAGCTCCAGTTCCAGCAGATCTGACACCTTATCTTCTGACCTTCTCAGGCAACAGGCACACACATCAAACACATACGAAGGCAAAACATTCATATGTTAAAAAATAAAAAAGGGTATATTTAAATAAATGCATTACTCATAGAAACTATACAATGGAGGAGGAGCAGGAGGAGGAGGAGAAGGAGAAGAAGAAGAAGAAATGTAAGACGCCAAGAGTGTGATGATGGAACCTATGGTAAGTATATATTTAGGTTTGTAAAGGAAGCTATAAAAGATATTTCAAGTGAATATACCATTTTACTTTCCTATGCTGGACTTTTTTTTTTTCTTTTTTTTCAGTAAGACTGCCTTGCTATGTAGCTCAGACTGGCCTCAGTTCTTCTACCTAGGGGAACCTGCAGACTGGCAGCTGGGGCGGCAGAGCATACTGTGGAAGATAACTTGGTATTAATCTTTCACCAGGAAAATCTGCACTTGCTTAAGGACTTCTGGCTTCAAGTCTGAAATGGGCATGGGAAAGAGGAGATACTGAGCCTGTAGGTTGAGATTTTTAAAATTAATAGGCAAAATGAGCTTAGGAAAGCAAAGGAGAGAAAAAAGAAAGGGGACAAACAATGACCTTCAACCACCTGTCTTTTAAAATTAGTTTTTCAAGGAGAATGATTAAACTACTAGCTAGAAAGGCTTGATTTAAAGCCACATGGCCATACGAGAACATAAAACTGCCATTACAATGTGGCAAGCAGAGGACAGACTGACTTTTCAAAAAATACTAGAGCAGCTGCATATATAGCTCTAAAGGTCTCAGGTTTGAGGTCATTCTGGGTTACATGAGATCTTGCCTCTTAAAAAATAAAAAAAATTACAAAAAGTAAACAAAAGGAAAAAAAACATTCAATTTGATTCAAACTCAAGAAACGGAAAAACCAAATGTTAACAACTTTCTTTTGGAAGCAAACTGGCCAGTGAAGAGGAGACAGGAGTAAGGCGCTGCACAAGCATGAGGAGCTGCGTTTGGAGCCAGGTCAAAATGACTCTAATCCCAGCCCAGAAAAGAGACAAGGAGAGGCTTGCTGGCCAGCCAGTCTAGCCAACTCAAGGAGCTCCAGGTGCAGTGGGAGAGTTTGTCCTAAAGCAAACAAATAAACAAACAACAAAAAGTCAAAAAATATAGATTAGATTTTATATCTTTTTTTAAAAATAATTTACATACATATAAAACACTGAGGAAGATACTAATGCTGCCCTCTGGCCACACACACACACACACACACACACACACACACACACACACACTTCCCTTACAGTACTCCTTCTAATCATATTGAGTCTTACTTTGGTGTCAGGCATTAAACAGATGAACTCCTGCCATAGGAAGTATACCAGTTTACCTGCTATTTTTCCATAGTTTTCTATAATTTAAAAATTTTAAGAACCAGAAAAATATAACATGAGGTTAATAATGATTTCAACAAATCATTATTTTTGGATGAAGAATTTGATTATGTCCTTAAATACTGGTTTAGGTGACTTGGCAAAGCAAACACTCTAAACTGTATGCACTAAATTCCATTCTGTTGGGCCAGGAAGATAGCTCAGTGGGTAAAGGAGCTGCTGAGCAAGCCTGGTAACCTGACAACTTGTATTACATTAAAATATATCATTTCTTTTTATCAAAAGAAAACCATTACTAGAGTGAAAAGGCAGCCATTACCTATCTGGAAAAAGATATCTGCAAAACACAAAATTGTCAAATAACTCATATTCAGAGGCACAAAGATTTCCTACACATGAATGTGACACAATCCGGGAGAAAAATGCCCAACATATTTGAATAGGTATTTTACAAAAGATAACTAAATAGCCAGTAAGCACATAGAAAGTCATCAGGAAGGCTGGGTTTGGTGGCCTGGGCCTTTAAGAGGCAGGGGCAGGTGGATCTCTGCTGTGGGATAACCCTTCTATATGCTATGAATATATTTTATTATCATTGGTTAATAAAGAAGCACCTTTGGTCAATAGCCAGGCAAGATAGCCGCAGGCAGGAAATCCAAGCAAAGATACAGGGAGGTGGGTGGAGTCAGGGGAGATGTCAGCAGATTGGTAATGCCATGGCCCCATGGCAATACACAGATGAATAGAAACGGGTTAATTTAAATGTAAGAGCTAGTTAGTAATAAGCCTAAGCAATAGGCCAAACAGTTTGTAATTAATATTAAGCCTCTTGGTGACTATTTTAGAAGTGGCTATAGGCCAGGCGGGACAGAAAAGCCTTCGTTTACAGATCTCTGTGAATTCAAGCCCAGCCTGGTCTACATAGTGAGTTACAGACCAGTTGGGGCTATATAATAAGACTATGCCTCAAAAGAACAAAGAAACAAAGAAGTCATCAGGAAAATGAGCATTAACATTACAGCAAGAGGGCCTGTGAGACAGCACGGCAGGTAAAGGCTTTGCCACAAGCCTGGCTAGAACCACACAAAGGTGGAGGAGAGAACTGATTCCACACATGCATGTGTAGGACACATGACTTTCCTCCATCATACATACACACACAACTTTTGGATGGTTTGTTATTGGCAGTTAACTTTACATAGCCTAGCAAAACAAGAGAGGGCACCTAAAAGTACAAACTTTCAGAGAAGAATTAAGAGAGTTTTTGTTTTGTTTTTTGAAAGCACAATTATATATACTCTCTTCAACACAGGCTACAAATTTTAATGCTATTCAAGCAAACTTTCACGGTCCCCAAACTAAGTTATTATGTGGAGGTAGTGAGTGCCTTTCTTCTTAGCACTTGGTAAGTGGAGTTCTGCCTGGTCTACACAGCAAGTTCCATGGCAGCCTCTAGAGATACATAGTGAGACCCTGCCTTGAAAAACACAACAACAACCAAAGACCTCTGTGTCATTTATGTATGGATGTCAGAGTGTGCATGTGAGCATGTGCATCTTTGTTGTTTTTCCACTGTGTGTGCCTGTAAACTTCTAGGGATTCTTCTGATTCGGCCTTCTAGGAGTACTGGGCTTACAGATTCATGCTACCGAGTCTGGCATTTATGTGGGTTCTAGAAATTCAAATGCAGGCCCTCATGCTTGTATGAAGCATTTTACCCACTAAGTTATCTCTCTACGCTCCCAAACTGAGTGTTTTTAAAGATCTCATAATTAACCTACTAACTTAAAACCAAGAATTCAAGACATCAGGAATGCCAATATGTCACCAACTACAAAATACTATGCAGTACTATTTAAAAGATGTATTAACTATTACTACTTCCAAGTGTTTTCACCTTGCTTGCGTGTGTGTACATGTGCATGTGTCTTCATGGATGTGTATGTTTCTAGTTTGGGTCTTGCTCAGGCTGGCTTCAAACTCGGGAGCACTCTTTCTACATCAGTTTACCTAACCCTAAAATTACAGACACATAGTCACCATGCCCATCTTAGGTGTCAAGTCAGTATTTTTTTTAAGGGTCTACTATGTTCCAGCATTATGTGGAAAGAATTCATAAACTATCTCCTTTAATTTTTTTTTCTTTTGGAGATAGAGGTCTCATATATGTTCCAAGCTGACTTCAATCTGACAGTCTCCCACCAGAGCCTCTAGAGCAGCTGAGGTCAAGGGCATACAACATCACTTATTATTCCTTGTGTTATTGGAAGCATCTTAATTTTACATATGAAGAAATAAAAGCTTAAAGCTTAAATATTAATCTCATCAGTAACTGAATTAACCAATTAAATATTTGATGAGATTTAAAATATTTCAGAAATGACTGACAGAATATAAAAAAATTCCCCTTAAAAGGTATCTGAATTGCTCAGAAAAAGTTCCCTAAAACATTTACATTAATTTGGAAAGAGAAAGATGATTTCATAAACTCAAAGGATAGCCAACAAAAATGCCAAGAAGCAAGTCAGTTTCAAAATTAATGTACATATTATTCAACGTATGAGACGAGGGAAAGCAAGCACAAAATATCTTTATTCTATCAGCCTTAAAAGGCCAGACTGTTCAAAGTGACAAAGTTTTGATAATCCTGCTTTTAATATCAATTAAAGCAACATATAAAAGTATAAATATTATTATACAATGCCAATTATAACACGAGAGCAGCTACATGTATTTGCTGAGGAGCTAATTACCTTATTAAATAGCAGTTAAGCATTATCATTTTATATGATCTGGTTTTCAAAGATCCACAAAAACATTTTTCATGGGCTAGAGATAATGTGTGGCAGAGTACAAGGCCCTAGGTTCAATCTCTAGCACTGGGGAAAAGAATTCCTTTAACTGAACATCTAAATACATGTACACACATAATAATGTGTTTTCTTTGTATTTGGATGGGTTTCAAATAATAATTAAGGTAAATAGAAATAGTATGAATTGTTTTACATTTAAATTGTCATATTAACTGACCATATTTGGAATTTACTATTTTATGCAAACCAGTTCACCTTGAAACTCTTAATTCTTTGCCTTCATATCCCAGAATCTTTACAAGGACAATACATTTTAAAGGTAGAGAGCACAATTCCACGCCTCCTCCACAATCCTGTATACAAACAATCCTGGACCCTTCTGCCTTTCCTTCCCAGTTATGATCAGGGACTCTGAATTTATTTCTTTATCATTTCTGATGTTTTCTATTCATCTTACAAACATACAAGCTTCTTCCATTCTGAAAACAAATCGGAACAAAACAAAGCCCTGCCCCTGAGCCTTTCTGAATCCCTTGCTACAGAGCCTCTCGACAGGGGCTGTCTCTACTTCTATACTTTCCAGTTAAGTCCTCAACACAGCAATCTCTGGCTTCAGCCCTACCAAACCACGGAGTCTGCTCCTAGCTATTTTGCTCAAGCTCAAGATGACAATGCTGTTGTTCTTTCTGCATCCTCAGGGCCTGGCTCAAAATAGGAAATGAATACATGTTGTTCTTACCGTATTTACTCTACTGACTGCTACTGAATACAGCACACCTCCCACAGGAAGAAGATTCCAGTACCTCGCCTCTGGCCTGTCAATGCTCCACCGAGTAAGTTAGAAAACACACGTGGTTAATTGGGGCAAGTGTATTCTGATGAATGCTGTCTGAGATGAGATGAATGTGAAAGGAAGCCGGTGTGCTACAACCTGTCTGCAGAGACAAGCATCTTGTCAGAGGTGGTACTTTATGTGCTAGCGATACGGAAAAACTGCTAAAGGACAAAAATGGCTTGTGATTTCATTCAACACAACCCCTAACATGAGGACCTGCTTTGAATTGAAGCAATTACTCAGCATGTACAGAGGTGTCACCCAGTGTCACCAAAGCATGATGCTGCACTGGATAAGCCAACTAACATTCTCGCTTTTTCTGTTTCTAGCAATTTTATTTAGTACTTCATGAAAAAATCTTCTACACCCAACTTGGCAAAAAGCTAACAGGAATGGTTGACATACTTTGAAAAAAATTTCTTGCTGCATGTTTTAAATTCACATTCTAGTCAAGACAGACACACTGAACTTCACAAGACTAGAATACTGTGAGAAAAACAAACAAAACCCTAACATCCGCCCCCCAACCACAAACTACTTTGTGAGTTTCAAGAATAAAGACACCACTATAGTATGTAACTAAAAGAAAAGTCAGGTCTTTGGCCGTTGTTCTTCTTACAATCTGCTAGCCACATCACAGTAAATGCCTTGTAAGAGCTAACACATAGAAAAAGCAGCAGCTACAAGAGTTATACAACTATAGCTGGGTGAAGTTGGAATTCACTTAGCTGGGCTAACAGTAAAGAAAGTAGACAAGATCCTAGATAATCTAAAACTCACGAATATGGTCTTAAAATATGACCTAAGTAAGAGCAGATTTACTTTACCAGTTCTTTTCCAGGTAATATTAGCTTGACTTTAAATTGTTCTCTTGCCCTTCATTGATGCAACAGCATTTATAGTAACAGAAGGAAACAGGAAATAAACTAGGCACAAACTATTAACTATAAACAATAAACTATACATACACACATACATACTACACAATAAACCATAAGTAAACTATATATGCACAATCCACAGATAAAAACACTACCACAATGACATTCCTGGGGGAAGATTATCAAAACAAAAGCTTTGTCAATAGTGCTTATCAGGGTATCTGCATGTAGAACACCAAGGCATACAGGGAGTATGCCTTGTACCAAGAACTCCCTGTACCAAGAACTCCATGGAAACTAGGGAAAGAATCTATAGCAAACATTCCTAACTGGTTAATCTTTCAATGTTTTTGTTTAAAGTTTTGCTTTTGCCTGAAATAGAGAAAGAAAAGAGAGAGAGATTAAGGGCTAAAGGGGAAGTTATTTGTAACTTACCAAATACCTATGGTTAGAAATGACTGGAAAATTAGTCTGCCAATAAGCAAGATTTTTCACACCATTTTCTAGAGAATGCCTTATTTTGATATCTAAGAAAAAATTTTAAAAATACTTATAATTAAATATAATTACATCCTATTCCTTTTCCCCTTTCTTCTCCCTCCAACCCCTCCAATATCTCCTTCAATAAATGGTTCTTCTTTGAATATCAATTTCATTTACAGAAAGAAATGCAAAAATATATAAATACAATATTATGAGTCCATTTTTGTTGTTTGTGTGTATATGATTTCAGGGCTGACCACCCTGTATTGGATAACCAATTAAGGGGCTCACCCCTGAAAGAAAAATTTCACCAAAACAGAATATACTCTCTGCATACACTGACTTGTTTAGTTCTAGTTCATTTGTTCCTTCTTTCTAGTTTTTTTTTTTTTTTTTTTGAGTCAGGGTCTCATGTAGCCCAGCACAGCTGGCCTGAAACTCCTATTCCTCCTCCCTCCACCTCCCAGGTGCTATTATTATAGGCATTGCCATACTTACTTGACATTCTCTTAAAAGTTGGTCATGACCCCCTAAACTGATTTTACAAACCAGAAATTGCTCCTAATCCAAAGTATAAAAAAGTATGTGTTTTCTTTCCTTTGTTTCTAATTTCTCCAATTCCAATTACTGCTTCTAGCATTACAAATGGAGAGAATATTTTTATTTTAAATTCATTTATTTATCTATCTAATGTATGTGTGTTCATGCATGCTATAGTGCACATGTTGAAGCAGAGGACAATTTTCAGGAGCTGTTTTCTCTTTTACTTTGTGGGTCCTAGGATCAAACTTAGACCATAAGGCTTGCCACTGACAGCCAAGTGCCCTTACCCACTGAGTTATCTCAGTAGCACCGACCAAATTTCTATTTGTGAGTTGCTAGATCTCCTTCAAAGTTTTTTAATTATGCAAAAATTCCTCCATATTGCAAAAGTGCCTTTAAAAAAATCAGGCAAATTATTTATATTTAGGTCTCATGTAGATTAGGCTATGATGCCAAAGACTCAACCTGATGCCAAGGATGATCTTAAACCTGATCCTTCTTCCTCTATTTCCTAGGCTTGAGCCACTTCACCCAGCTCAGGTAAACACGTTGAAAAGTAGAACTGGTTTAACCTTTTGGAAGCAATAGGCTTGGGGAGGAGGGGTGACAATTAGCTGTTTCTAAGACTTGATCTAATGGGAAAACATCAAGACAGTAGTTTACAGACTTGTTCACCCAGATGGTCTTTCATAACATAAAAAAAAAAAAACAAAAAATCCAATGCCCCAGTGAGGTTTCAATTGTTGTGATAAATACCATGACCAAAACAACTTGGGGGGAAGAAAGGTTTCTAAGTTCCCCTTCAGGATTACAGTCCAGCATAGAGGGAATCAAAGCAGGGGCTCAGGGCAGTAACTGACTCAGAGGCCATGAAAGAATGCTACTTATTGATCAAGGTTTACTCAGCCTGTTTTATACAACCCAGGACCACCTGCCCAGGGGTGACATCACAGTTAACTGGGCCCTCCCGCATTAATCACTAATCAAGATGTCCATCAGACTTGCCTACCACAGGAGAGGATGAAGGCATTTTCCTAAATAACTCTAGCATGTGTCAAATTAACAACTTCAACAAGAAGAAAGGAAGAAACCCAAACAACAACAAAGCTAGGACATCCAATTGTAGAGAAATAGCAAAATACTTTGAAACTCACTTGATGGCATTTTACACAGTCACTAAAAATCATGTTTAAAGATTGTCAGTAACATGGAGAGATGTTCATAACCTGCAGCAATATGAGGCTCAGGCATGGTATGTTTGGTAGAGTGCTTGCTTAGCACATGTGAGGCCCTGGGTTTGATCTCCGGCACTATATATACCAATCACGGTAGCACACACTTGTAATCCTAGCACTCAAGATGGAGGCAGAAGGATTAAAAGTTCAGTCATCCTTGCTACAAAGCAAGTTAGTGGTTAGCCTGGGTTACATGAGACTCTGCCTCAAAAAAAAAAAAAAATCAATTTGATTCAATCTCAAAAAACGGAAGAAAAACCAAATGTTAACAACCTTCTTTTGGAAGATACTAATGCTGCCCTCTGGCCACACACACACACACACACACACACACACACACTTCCCTTACAGTACTCCTTCTAATCATATTGATTCTTTGGTGTCAGGCATTAAACAGATGAACTCCTGCCATAGGAAGTATACCAGTTTTCCCCCTATTTTTCCATAGTTTTCTGTAATTTCATAATTTTAAGAACCAGAAAAATATAACATGAAGTTAATAATGATTTCAACAAATCATCCAAATTATTTTTGGATGAACTGGGGAAGAGGCCGATTATGGTCTTGAATATTGGTTTAGGCAACTTGGCAAAGATAAACACTCTAAACTGTATGCACCAAATCCCATTCTGTTGGGCCAGGAAGATAGCTGAGTGGGTAAAGGAGCTGCTGAGCAAGCCTGTGACCTGCTTTTGATCCCTTGAACCCAAGTACAGGTGGAAAAAGCGAACTCCGTTATCCACAAAGTTATCCTCTGATCTCTGAACAAACATGATGGCATGAATACCTACCCTCCCCTACAACAATAAATAAATATAAAAGTTTTTTTCTTTTTGTGAAAAGCATACATATACATATAAATATATATAAATGCTTGGGAGAATATGTTAGTTACTGTTGGAAGAAAAACTATATTATTTAAATCACTGCTTGGCCCAAACTCTAGTTTCTTATTTGCTAACTCTTATATCTTAATTTAACCCATCTCCATTAGTCTGCGAATCACCACAAGGTCGTGGCCTATCAGCAAAGTTTCAACGTATCTGTCTCCGGTGGCTCCACAGCTTCTCTCTGACTCTCCCTTCTTTCTCCCAGCATTCGGTTTAGTTTTCCCCACCTAGCTCTATTCCCCTATAGCTCTGCTATAAGCCCAAAGCAGTTCCTTTATTAACCAATGGTATTCCCAGCATACAGAGAGGAATCCCACATCACCTCCCCTTTTCTGTTTAAATAAAAAGGAAGGTTTTAACTTTAACATGGTAAAATTACATATGACAGTTATCAAGACAATTAAAAAATTTATATCTACTTTTTTCTTTTAAAATAACTAAGGAAAACTTTATCTATTCTTCAACTCCATCAAAGATTCCAGGAGGATATAATATTACCTAAGTAAACAGGAAGTGCACTGTAAGCAACTTCCAAAACTCTAGAATTGACAGAAACAAGTTCCTAACAGGAGACTAGGAGTGTGGTGACACAGGCCTGTAAATCTTTTACTCGGTAAGGAGAGGAAGGAGGACTGCTGCAAGTCTGAGGCCACAATGGATTACATATTAGGGCCCAAGCCAGGCAAGGTTCATAGTAAGACCCCCTTTTAAAAATACAAACCAAATCAAAACTGTAACAGGTCAGTTTTTTGTTTTATTAAATGTGGCCCCTTTTTACCTTTGTATGCTTTAAGCATAAAAAACATAACCAACTACGGAGTATCTACTTCACAAAACTGCTAGGACAGAGTAAAGGGAGTAATAACCATAATGAAACTTAAGGCTAATAAGGGGGATTTATATGAGAAGAGTTTACAACTCTGTGTGGGTGTGTAGTAAAGGAGGTAAAGTGTGGCTAACAGCAATCTAACTTGATTGGGAAGAGGAGGAATAGTGAAAATGATTAAATGCTCTAGGGGGTAAAAAGAATTTTCTTCTCTCTTTCTTCTCTGAGACAGGGTCTTCCCATGTAGCCTTGGCTGGCCTCCTGAGTGCTGAGGTGTACAGCCCATGCCCAGGCAAGAAAGTATCTTAAGGATTTTAGAGAGAAAACGGCTGACACCAAGGATGATACATGGAGTCACTGTCTGGGCACAGTTAGACATGTAATAGAATTTGATTAGAAAGTAGGATAGAGGAAGTGTCAGAATAGGCTAGGACACTGGTTGTATGGACTTGGTTTCTGGAAGGTGACTGAATATAACTTCTCTGAATTTAGCAATGGGAGAACTCTAGGTTTCAACTCAAACACTGGCCACTCTCATTATCTCTACACTATCAGTTCTGGACACTGCCTGAGCTGCATCACTGTACCCAGTTCCTCAATGAGTGCTTCTGCTTCTATTTTCGCATTCCTATGGTTTATTTCCTGTACAATAAGTACATGCATCCTTTTTCTGAAGGTAGATGTGTATGTGTGTGCATGTATGTGTGCATGTGCCTATCACTGAATTGCACTCTCAGCCCTAACATATTCTTTTAAAACATAAATGGGTGGTGAATAATCTCAGGGATTGAGACCACTTGTTGTTCTTGCAACAAGAGGACCTGGGTTCAATTTCCAGCACCCATATGATGGCTTACTACTATCCATAACTGCACTTGCAGGAATCCAACACCCTCTTCTGGCTTCCTCGGGCACCAGGCACACAACTTACACATACAAAACATAAACAAAGTAAAGCAAAACATGTTAACTGACATCTTCCCTTGGCAACCTTGCAATTGTTTCCCACTAAAAAGCTAGTCTCTAGGACGTTTACAAAGGGCTTCCAAAGCTGCTCAACTGGCCTCTATCTCCGATCTGAACTCCTGTTTAGCTCTCCTGCCTGTTATTCTAGAAACACTGTCTTACCTGCTGCTATCCTTTCAATATTCTGGGCATGTATTTATATCTACTATTCTTCCCCCATGGTTATCTTTACTTCCTGCAGGTCTTAAGTCTTCAACCCCACCATACATTAAGCAGCAAGACCCATCAATACCCTATAAACGCCATCTAGTCCATGACTTAAAGTAAAAAGTAATGCTCCTTTACTCCCCAAACCAACTCTTTTATGTCTGCTACCTCAGCGGCTGTCCCAAACACAAACGTGTAAAGTACGTACATACACTAGAAATCAAAGCTCTGTGAGGACAGGGTTTTACTGTTGTTTTGTCATTTCAGTCTCCCTACAAAAGGGCCTGACACAGAGCGGGTACTTGATGACTACTTTAAGAATAACCCGAAGACCCTAAGCAGATACTCAGTTAAATAACTGCCATATACTATACCTACACAAACAGAATCAAAAGGGGGAAATTTGCCCTAATTTACTATGTTGTTTTCCTCTGGATAGTAATCACTATTAGAGTGCTTGTAAATTAAGGTCTGAACATACAGATATTTAGTTTCTTAGCAATTTATCTTTGGTTTGCCTTTACCTTAGCTATTTGGGAGAAGTAGCAGTGGTCAACAAGAGTAAGATGGACTATTGCATCTGTTTTCCTCTTTACACTTCTCAGGAACTCTTCCCACCCAAGTTTCTGACCTCTCTTTACCAGAGAATTGGTCTAACCTACTGATCAACGAGCCCTGAATTCTAGGGTCCACCTAGAAATATAAACCACGTATGTCAAATAGGGCTGTTGAGATGTTTGGCAGCAATTTTAGATGAGGGCCCAGGCAAAAGAAGTTAAGGCAGAGAAACCTGGAAAAGCTTTAATTCAAGCTAATAGCTCCCATACTTTAAAACGAAGTCAATACAAAATAACATTGTTTCCCTACTCCCTTCTGAAATCCTGCTAAAGAAAAAAGTGATACTTTGTTTTGAAGAGAAATGTTTAACTTTTTATTTTACTGTAAAGCATCCCAAGCAATAAAACAAAGCCCGAGGAAAAGAAATGATCCCACACCCACTACACAACTGTTAACACAACTATGTTAGAATTTACTTAACTTTCTCTAATCAAGTATGCGACAAACAGTAAGGATCCACTTGAAAAGTCAGGGGTGCCTTCCCAATCCTTTAGCACTCTATAGTTCTCCAGAGGTTAACTTTTATACTTACTTGGTGGTTACCATTACACATTGCAATGCTGGGACTGAATGCAGGATCTTGTACAAGTTAAGCAAGTTTTCTACCACTGAGCAGAACACCCCCAGCCCACACATTTTTATTCTTGTGATACATGCTTCATGAATCCCAGAAAAGAGTGGTATAGTTTTACATTTTTAAAAACTACATAATGTTCTATTGTATCTTGCCTTGTCACTTACCAGCTGATTTGCCTTAAGAAAATTACTATTTTTGTGCCCCAGTTTCCTCTGAAAAATAGGGATAGCACTCTATATGCTACCTTACAGGGTTGTTGGGAGGATAAAAATAACTTAAATTCTCAGAAATATAGTATTTTAAAATTACATATATTTATTTATGTGTACATTTGTGCATGCATGAGTCTTTCATGGCATATATGTGGAAGAGGACGATCTGCATGACTCAGTTCCTTCCTGCTACAATATGGGTCTTGGAGATGAAACTCAGGTTGCACCAGGCTTGGCAGCAAGTGCCTTTAACCCACTGAACCATCTCACTGACTCAGAAAAACATTTCTTAAAGTATCTTGCTGAGCTAGGGATGGGGCTCACTGGTACAGTGCCTACCTAAAATGCATGGGGCCCTGGGTTCACGCCTCAGTAACACAAAACAAAGAGAAAAGAGCAAGTATCTAGCTCACAGAAAGCAGAACATATCACTGTTAGAAATTACTATGCAAAGCTGCACAAAGAGTTGTGATTGTGTCTGCGCACACATATGAATATACTAATTAGAAACAATCACCAAAATGACATATGTAAAACCCATAGTTGCTTAATATTTTCAAAGTTGCATTAAAACAACAACAAAAAATTGAACTTTTGGCTGTAAAGTCTTTTGGGCTACATAATGAGGAACTGAAAGTGCTTAGAGAGAGAAGTCCTTTATTTTTAATTTACAAATTTTTGGAACCTGGGTGTGATGGCACACACCAAGCACTTGAGAGGCAGAAACAGGAGGATTAGGAGTTTGAGGCTAGCCTGAGCTACATGAAACCCTGCCTCAAAAAACAAAAACAAATTGTTGGTAACATTAAATTGGAATATCAACATTTAATTTAGGTAATTCTTGAGGGTTTTTAAGTATCTAAATACGTTAAGAGATTGCTATTATGAGACCTGAGGGAAAGGTTGGACAGTCAGTTTCTCAATGAGATGCTATTTAATAAATTCTTTGCTGTTAGAGTTCAGAAAAAAAATCAGTACTCAAATTTCACTGCTTTTTGCATCTAGTTTTTTATTAATTATAAGCAGAATAGAATTTAAAATTATGTTCTATAATGGAATCACCTAGATTATGAGATTTTCATAGGCAATTGGATTCTGCAAAAATTATCAATGCCATTGTGGATTTATCTTTGCTTGACATGAGATTATTTTCATTACAGTCTCTAGGTCAAAATATCAGGTAACCGTTCAAACTCAAGGGCCCTACGTATTATCTGAGGGCCCTACATATTATCTGAGTACTAGTTAACGTCTTTCTGGAGCTTTTTTTAATGATTTAAAATAGGTCTCTAGACATCAATAAATAAACCTGATACATACACAGAAAAGTGACTAGATCTAATAATCTAGTAGGTTCTACTTGCTGGACTAGAAATTTTGATGCTGGATCTAACTTTTGATTCGAGTGAGACCTCTCCATGTATAAGGCTACCATAAATACTTTATTTTAATAAACACACCCCTGGAAATTGTTAAAAATGATTACTATAAATGCCAATATTTAGAAACTTATGAAAAGTGGGTAAACTAGGCTGATTCTATCAACGAATTAGAGTTGAAGCACAGTTCCCCCTAGAGTTTAGCATATATTTCTCTAATAGTTTAACCGAAACCAACAGTTAAATATCAAATCAGATTTAAACTGCTCCCGAACCCTCATCTCCCTCAGTAAACTCCCCCAAACAAAAACCAACCTCTGAGTATGAGGACGTGCCTCGTAGAAGACATTGATGCTGTGAAGTTTATGGGTAGAAGTTTTACTTAAAGTGAGAACTCCGAAACAGAACCATGGCTCCTTTGACGTGTCCCCCCTCCCGTTAATATTTATATGTATGAGTCAGTTCTTTCCTCAGCCGCAACCGATTCAGAGGGAAATCACTTGAATAAACCAAGAAGGTGGGGGGCAGTGGGAGGTCTAACTAGTCTCGCTTTCCCAAGGGGAAAAAGACCCCACCACTGCTCGCCCTCTGTCCCCTGCACCCGGCAGCACCTGCCAAGCCGGGCGCTTAAAGAATAATAGCTCAACTTTCGAACGCAATGAGGGAGAGGACGCAGACGATTTCCTGAGGAGTGCCGAAAAGGTCCTCTCCGCAAGGGGCACAGCTTGGGGCTGTCCCTGCCCGCTGGGGACATTCCGAGACCCTCCGAGGCGACACACTCCCGCAGCCGCCAGCCTCGGGCCTCCGCGAGGCAGCCAGTGTTTACACCTGTCACGAGGGGAGGAGGGAGAAGGAGGAAGCCGGAGCGGAGCCCCAAACTTCTCCACCGCGGCCGGGAGGGAACCCCGGAGGCGCGCAGCTCGGCCAGGTAGATGCCAAGGGGCAGGGCGGGCCACGGCGGCCGGGAGGGCACGGCTGGCTCTCCTCGGCCGAGCTCGGGATGCCGAGCGCCGGGCCACCGCTCCGGGCGCTGCCGGCGGCGTTCCGCAGCCGCCGAGGGGAGCAGAGCCCGCACCGGAGCTCGCAGGCCCGCAGCCGGGCCGACGCCGGCAGGTGCTCCAGGCCAGGACCACCGGGCCGGCCGGCTCCTCCGCAGCCCCCGGGAGCGCGGCGGCGGCACTCACCTGGCTCGTCCCGGACGGTCGCGATGGGCATGGCTCGGCGGCCCGGGGAGGAACTGGCTCCCCGAGGAAGGACCGGTTGCTCGGACGCTGAGCGGGCGAGGGCGGAAGGCGAGCTGCTCCCAGCCCTGTCAGCGCAGCGGCGCCATGGACGCCCACCCGGAGTTTCAGCGCTGCCGCGGGACCCCCATCCCACTACCCTCCGCCCTCTTCCGCCGCCGCCGCCTCCGCCTCCTCCTCCTCCGCGGAGACCCCCGCCCACTCCACACACTCTCCCATCATGCAGCGGGGAACCGCTGCCGCTGCTACGTCACTTCCGGGCGCAGGTGGCTAGGTCGGGGCCGGGCGCTGGTGGGTGCCGGGGTGGGGGAGGACACTCCGGGGGAATTAGTGTCACCGAATTCGGACTCCTGCGCAGGCGCCGTCGCGAGGAACGACGTTCGCCATTTTGGGTGCGGGCAGACTGCCTTTTTCTGTACTCATAGAATGCGCTCGAGTGTGGGCTGCGGACGCGCTCCCTCCTCGCCCGCCCCTCAGGCGGCACTCCCGGCGACGGACCCGAGCTCCGCTCAGCCCGGTTATTTTCCCGTTGCGCCCGGGAGCGGGTTAAGTCTCGCCTTGGAATCAAACTGCAGACGTGTGGAAACAGCCAGATTGCCACTGGAAAAACCGGCTGGACAATATTCATCAGCTCGTCCTTTGCGCCCGGAAAAAAAAAGGCTTTTTTTATTCCCTTCCTCCTTTTTTTTTTTTTTTATGTAAGCCAACAAAAGAGGAAGCTGTTATTTAACAAACGAGAAGTGATTGTCCTACTTAAGACGAGAAGTCAGCAGGCAAACTAACAAATCGTCTTTTACAAAAATCAGCCCAGAATTGTGTTGGTGTTAGAAGACGGTCGTTTTTCATTCATCTTTCAAATCAACTTGTGCGTTTGA
Source organism: Alexandromys fortis (assembly GCF_014885135.2). NCBI lineage: Eukaryota > Metazoa > Chordata > Mammalia > Rodentia > Cricetidae > Alexandromys > Alexandromys fortis. The sequence goes on from NW_026067920.1 coordinate 21,249,798, forward strand.
GCGAATCTCTATTATAGAGGTCATAAGAGAATTTGTTTCCATCAGTCCTGAGCAGTTGATCTTTCTTTTTATAACCTTTACCCGTCCTTTCCCATGAATCTGTTAGAACACGTGCCACTGTAAAACTCAGACTACAAGGCTGCACGATTATTATTTCTGTCTGAGACGGTGAACCCTACAAATCATGAGCCCTGCCGGGTTCTCTTTCTGCCCACGTTGAATTATTTAAAATAGTTTCAAAACCGCAAAGCTCAGCAGTAACCCAAAGAAACAAGGACGGAAAACACCCGTCATCGCAGAGAACTGTCCAGCCCTTTGAGTGGAGGAATTGTACACGTCGGGAAAAATAAGGACAATAGCAATTCATCATGGTTCATCCTGCCTCCACAATGTGCTAGACAAATTGACTTGAAGAACTAAAATAGACCCGCGTTTGTCTCCTTACAGTTCAGTCGTTGCAAGATAACAAAGACTGAGTCACTTTAAATTGTAAAGTGCCTTGTGATTATGCTGGATTTTTTTTTTTTTTTTGTTATTGCCCAGCCACTGAAGTGAGAAAAATCTATATTGCTTGTCAAGTTTATTCCTTTTGTATTTCGCCCCCTGCTGGTGTAGCTCGGGTGCAAGTTTGGGGAAAAAAATTGTGTGTCACTGTTTATTGACAGAGAATGAAAGTCTCTCTCTCTCTCTCTCTCTCTCTCACACACACACACACACACACACACACACACAACTGTATGTACAACTGGAAATTAATTGATTTGAGACAAACATATGGTTTTTCTTTCACTTAATACCTCTACCAAACAAATACCGAATAAGAACAGAAGGAAAGGTTTGAATGATGAATTTCAAATAATTTAACCAATCAAAAATGTTTACAACAGTTTAAAAGGAAACCATACTTTTGGGAAGATTTTTTTCCTGATTTCACAGATTATATGATAACCAAATGATTATTTTTGCTAAGTATGTGAAGAGGCAAATTCTGTGTACTTTGTCTTAATCCCTGGAAGTTGAGTATCTATTTGTCCAAATGACTTGCAAGCACAATAAGCCTATTAGTAATTGGATACTCTTAACTTGAAATTCCCAAGACAGCATTCTAATGCTTAGACACTATTACAAAAAGAAATTCTGTTGAATGTTTTTCTTCTCTGTCTCTGTCTCTCTGTCTCTGTCTCTCTCTCTCTCTCTGTGAGTGTGTGTGTGTGTGTGTGTGTGTGTGTGTGTGTGTGTTGGGAGTGAGAGTTGAGACTGGGTTTCTTCGTGTAGCCCTGCTGTCCTGGAACTCGCTCTGTAGACCAGGCTGGCCTTGAACCCACAGAGATTCACCTGCCTCTGCTTCCCAAGTGCTGGGATTAAAGGCATGTACCACCAGCGCCTAGCTACTGTTGAATGTTTTTAAGATGACAAGTTTTTGGGAATATTCTTCTAAAAATTAATTGCATTTGGAGACAGCGGCAATAATTTTGCTTACCTCTTAAACACGTGATGACTATATTGTCCTATATTTGGCATCAAGAAAAGAAAAAAGTCTATTATTGTATTTCTAGTTTTTTCTTCTATTCAGACTTTTAAAAAATCATAGTATAAATAGTTATTTTATACCTATATACCCTTTTAAGTCAAGTGTTATGTTGTGGTACTATTGTTTAACGTCTCAGTCACTCAAATTTCTTTGAACTCTAAAAGCTCATTCGAGGTCAAGACTCTCTGGATCATACCTTAAGTAGAGAAACCTGCATCACACAAAACAAAACACAGAAAACCCCCTGAAAATCTGAAGAAATGTTACCACATACTGATTTACAATTTTCTGATTTTTTTACTTTTTTAAATTTATTTTTTGTTTTGGTTTTTCAAGACAAGGTTCTTCTGTAGCTTTGGAGCCTGTCCTGGAACTAGCTCTTGTAGACCAGGCTGGCCTCCAACTCACAGAGATCCGCTTGCCTCTGCCTTCTGAGTATTGGGATTAAAGGCGTGCACCACTGCCCCGCCTACTTTTTATCTTGGACCAGAGTCTGGCGTAGCTCAGGCTGGTCTCCAGCTTGCTAACCAAAGAGCACTTGAACTCCTACTCCAGTCTCCACCACACAAGTGCTGTGATTATAGGAATGTGTCACCACTCTCAAATATATTTAAATTTAATGAAGGAAAACAAATACCTTTGCAATAAAACTTTAAAACATCAAAGAAAGAGATAGAAGACCCTAGAAGACAGAAAGCTCAGTGTTCACGAACTGGAAAACTTAATGAAAGAGATTCTTCCTATCCTTGTATCTCAGGGGCCTACCGTGTTTTCTTTAGTGTCTGGAATCTAATCTGCATTCCTTCAACTCCAAGGCTGCTCTCATGGCTATTCCTTCTCTAAGTATTTACTGACAACAGAGATCCAAAAAGACAATAAATTCTTTGTTCTCTCTGGATACTCTAACTATACCAACCCTCTTCCCTCCCAGAGCTGATTCTGCCCCTCATACTTTCACATGTAAGCTGGGGATGCTGGCATCCCAGTGGGCCCCCCCCCCCCCCCCCTCCCCCCGCACCAGCTCGGACTATGAACAAAAAATTATCTTTGAGATAGAACAGGCCAGGTTTGAACCTTAGCAACAGCATATAACCTTACTAAGAACTTTCCCCAATTGCAAAAAATCAAAGAAGGGTCCCTCCTTCACAGACCTGTTATCCAGAGGAGATGAACATGGTAATGTATGTAAAATATCCCAACAAGCATCAAGAATCTGTCCCATAGTGGAAAACCTTATTGTCATATCTTCCCCAAGACAAGTGGTTTTCAACTAGGGGCCATTTTAACACAAGCTTCCACTTTCAGTCCTTAAATGGTGATATTGAGCAAAGTCTGAAGAAATTTTAGAAGTGGAAGTTAGGGATCTGTCTAAGCACCCCACAGTGCATGGCGGTCTCTGCAACAAAGAATAATCCAGAATGTCAGTCTTGCCAACTTTGAGAAATCTTGCCATAGAGCATCTTCAGGCTGCTGATAATGCCTCTACTAACTCTGACCACTAACACTGCTAATCCCGGGGCCCTTAAGTCAGGTATTGAAGGTAGTTGGACAACTGAGGAAATCTGAATATGTGCTGTTATTAAACATAGCCTTAGGAACATATTGTTAATTATTAGGTATACTAATAAAACTCCGAAGTTGTGCAACGATATACCACATTCTAGTTGTTTGAAATGTTGAATCTATAATCTAGTTGTAAACGTTTCAGGGAACATTTATATATGTATACACAGAGATAAAATGAATACACCAAATTGTAGCTACTATTGAGTTCGCTGTCGGGGGTAGATACACCAGTTCCTATCCTACTCCGCTTTCTAGTTCTCTGCTACGTAGACTACTTTTGTAAAGAAAAGATTTTTTAAATACCTGAGTATACAGATGAGGTATGGATTTATTTCTTTACAAATTATTACATTCCCTAGACAACCATTGTCAAGTGATGCATTTCTGACCCTGGAGCAGATCTTTTAGATGGTGATCTTGAAAAGCATTGTAAAGGCGTAGAAAAAAGAAAACAAATAATGACTGTAACTCCTGAATCAATTGTAATTAGTTTAGACTGTCTAATGTGCACAAATGCAGTGGGATTTCAACTCTGCTCAGTAAGGAGCAGTGCTAATGCACTGTTATCAGGAGGGCAGCAGGACTTGTCATGAGAAGTAAACCACTTAAGTGGCAGTACCAACTGGACTTCTGTGTACATAAAATACTGCAAAAGAAATCGGGGAAACAATCCCATTCATGACACACACATCAGGAATAATGATGGGAACACCTCAAAATCAAGGTTGCAGAGATGGCTCAGCAGTTATTCCAGATGACCCAAGTTCAGGTCTCAGCTCTCACACTGGACTGCTCACAGTGGCCTGTAACTGCAGCTCCAGGGTATCTGAAACCCTCTTCTTGCCTCCATGGGGACCCACACACATGTAGTTACACACACACACACACACACACACACACACACACACAGAAACACACACACACACAAGCATGTGCACGTAAATGAAAACAAAAATTCAAAACCCTCCCAAAAACCTAAACATCAAAATAAACAATCCAACTAAAAATTGGTTATGGAACTGAATAGATTTCTCAAAAGAAGAAATATAAATGGCTAGTAAATACGTTTCAAAGTGTTCAACAACCTTAACCATCAGAGATATGCAAATTAAAATTACATTGAGATTCCATATAGCAAACATGGTTGACTATATCCATGTATAACCTGAGAAAGCTTAAAAAGGAATTCTATACACACACACACACACACCCCAAAATTTAGCCACATTTTTTTTCTGGCTGGAGGCGTGCTGCAGCTCCCTTAAGAGAGGTCTTTCTGACTCAGTGGTAGCAGCAAAAACTGCACAACTCCTTTAAGAAGGCTTCCTGATTCACCACCATGAACGGCTCTGACTCTTCAATAGGTATGCATATGGAGCATTTAAATGGGGTTTATGAGCAGAGTGCTACAACTTGGTTAATGGCAACATAGACCCACTGTGTGCCTGAAAAATGGGGCTGTGAGCATGGCTCACACTAAACAGACCTTTGTCCCACCATGTTGGGCTGGGTGGAGCCAAAAAGGTAAAGAAGCCTTAATCTTAGTAACAATGCTTGGCTGCTTCACATTTTAGGAAGTGCTTCTGAACAGAAAAGAATTTCAGATACACAATAGGACAGATTCAGACATAAAAGAATTCCAAATGAGTTACAGTGTGTTTAAAAAATGTACATAAGCTTGGGAAAGAGAAGAAAAATATTAAAGAGACAATAAATGTAATATAAAAAGAGTAAAGACAGTCATAGATTAAAGAAGTAAAGATAATAATATATATATATATTAAACTTGTAGAAAAAATAATAGAGTAAGAAAAATAATCCACATAAAGATGGAATATATACAGAGAGTCTGGATTATGTATATTATTGTGTTTTTATAAAAATTTTTTTGACTATGAAGGAGCTAAGTACAGAGAGACATTTCATTATATGGGCTGCTAAGCTAAACCAACCTATATATTTTAACGGTATCTTGATTCCAAAATTTGGGTCTAAGGATTTGTTGCTTTGGAAAAGAGGTTCTTCTTTTGTTTCCACAGATGTGGATTGATGGACCAAGACCCCCTGAAAGGTCTCAGTGAACCCCCCCCTCCCCAAAAGAAAATACTTTGCCCAACAAAAAGCAGGAGCAGTTTGGAGATGAATGCACAAATTCCTTAAATTATTGTTTATAAACGTTTGTTTACATTTAAAGGAGGATATGATATAGAGATTTGTATTGGTATAGATCTTGGTTACATGCTTATTTCTGCTCTTGATTAAGATATTGTGTTTGTGCAGCTCATTTAAAAGTGTAATGGATAATTAAAAAATACAGGCTAGTAGATAGTCATCTATAATGTCAAGCTTGTAGTCATGTTAGTTAGGTTTTCTGAATATAGAAAGATATATTTCAAGTGGATAGGTAATCTTCAAACCTCTCAAAGACCTTCAGAATATAGAATTTAAAATGTTTTAATAACTTAAGACTTTTCATGACAGTGAGACACATCTGCTCCTAAGCAACACCAATGACTTCAAGAGGAAGATGGGCATCAAAGAGACTCCTTGTGGAGTTTGCTAGCCATTTGGGCAAGAAACTGCTCTTGCCTGGACTGCTTGATGGTATGCTGTACAAACTGGACATGCAAGACCCACAGAAAAATGATGCCTAAAAAAGATGAGACAGTTCTTCAGGATTCCTGCTTCATGAAAGAGTCTGCAAGACATTCTGCAGGACACAGAAAAAAAGTGACTGAAAAACTGCCAATATAGGCAGAACTGTCTTTGAGATTTCCTGCTTCATGAAAAAGTCTGCTGGATACTATGGTCCTGTAGCCTGAAGATGGATGCCTCAATGTTACAGAAAAACTTTGGGTGACTGTCCAGGTAGTGAAATGTCTCTGTCAATTCTAGAGTTTTGGAAGTTGCTTACATGCACTTTCTGTTTACTTAGGCAATATTATATCCTTCTGGAGTCTTTGATGAAATTGAAAAATAGATAGTTATAATTATAGTTTTCCTCAGTTATGCTAAAAGATAAAGGAGACATAAATATTATAACTGTAATTCTTGCTTGATACTGTTTTATTATATTAAATTATTGTGTTAAAGTTAAAACCTTCCTTTTTATTTAGTCAGAAAAGGGAAGATGATGTGGGAAGTCCTGTATATGTGTTGCTTTTATTGGTTAATGAATAAAGAGACTGCTTTGAGCCTATATCAGGGCAGAACAGAGCTAGGCAGAGTGACCAACCACTAGAGAGTTCTTTTACCTCTACCAATGGTCACGCCTAAGGGGCAATCCTGTCCTTAGACTGCATCCTCAGACTGCAACTCACTCCACCAAATCTCAGATTGCAATGAGCTCCTGTCTCCTTCTGCCTTATATTCCTCTCTCTGCCCAGCCATATCACTCCTGTCTCCACCTCCCTAGTGCTGGGATTAAAGGTATGGGATCCCAAGTACTGGGATCACCTTCATGTGAGCTCTGTTTCTCTTTTAGACAGATTCAATCTTGTGTAACCCAGGGTAGCCTAGCACTAACAGAGATTCCTATGCCTCTGCCTCCTGAGTCCTGGAATTAAAGATGTATGCCATCACTTCCTGGCCTCTAGTGGCTTAGTTCTGCACTCTGACCTTCAAGCAAGCTTTATTTGCTATAACATAAAAAGAGGAAGAGGACCAAAGAAAGGGAAGGGGAAGAATACAACGATGACAATCACGGCTCTAGTCTCTCTTCCTGAAGCCTTCTCCTCTGACTCCCCATTCTTCTACATCTCTTGCTCCTTTCCTAAGCCTTCTCATTAACTTGTGCATATCTACAATACTGGTCATATACCCATTATAGTTTCTAATCTCCCTGTCTGCTCCACTACACTGACAGCTTGGAAGTCTCCCTTAAAAGGAAAGAACAGTTCTTTTTCATCTATTTTACTGGCATCACACACTGCTGGAGAAGCAGCTGAATGCATCAAGTGGATGATAGAGACTTCTGTGCTCAATAATAGTTATGTAAATATGTATCACTGCAAAGTTTTAAAAATTATTAACATTCTTGTTGTAGTATCACAGCCATGAGATTTTTAAAAAATATTTATTTATTATGTATACAATATTCTGTCTGCATGTTTGCCTGCAGGCCAGAAGAGGGCACCAGACCTCATTACAGATGGCTGTGAGCCACCATGTGGTTGCTGGGAATTGAACTCAGGACCTTTGGAAGAGCAGGCAATGCTCTTAACCTCTGAGCCATCTCTCCAGCCC